>NW_027206290.1:64424702-65007202 GCF_024711535.1 Dipodomys merriami
TTCCATGCAGGGAGTGGAGTTACCAACCCCACTTCTGATTATCTCACACATAGTTTATCTTCTGTTTCCATAGGTCTAAACTTTGGATATATGGCTCATTAAGTAATGTAGTGTCAGTTTACATGTATTAGATTGTGTACAAAAAAAGACCCAACCAGAGAAGGAAAAGCACCATGAAGGAACACCATAAGCACGTACTCACATCCACTCACCAACAGAAGAAACCAAGGGCCAGTGTTTCATGACTCTCAACTCAGTAACAGAAGATAGTGTTTCACTGGGCAGAGTACTGAGAATCAGCTGGATGCTGTGGATCATGCCCTTAATAATAGCGACTCAGTAGGTTGAGAAAACAATCGTGATTCCATGTCAGGTCAGGTGGAAAATTTAGTGAGACTCATTCTCAACCCATGGCTGGGTGCGTGGTTTTGTGTCTGGGCAAGGCTCTAGTGGCCCATACCTGTAATCCTAGCTATTCAGGAGGCTGAAATCTGAGGATTTATTATTGCAAGCCACCACAAGCAGCAAAGTCAAGGAGACTGTATTTATAAACTAACTGGGCTGGAGGCTTGATTCAAATGGTAGAGTACCTTCTGAGCAAATAAGCTATCCAAAAGAAAGAGTTGAGAAAAGAAAGAGAGAGAAGAGGGGAAGGAAGAGGAAGAAGAAAAGGGAAAATAAAAGACAATGAGGATTGCAAACCCTGCAATATCACTCATGTCTCCTATTACGGCCCAAACGGTGAAAACTTCTACTCTTCCCAATAGGATCCCAAGCAAACAAGGATATGTAAAAGAAGCTCAGTTTAAGTTTACTGAGATGCAGTCATGGATTAGCCAGGCTACCACACCAGCAGGGATAGGTTTATCTAATTATTCCTTGATGAACCAACTGGAAAATAAAATTCATTAAATGTTTCATTTGGGGAAAGAGAAACAAATTCAAAGACTTCCTATCTTGTAGGTAGATTTTGCAAGCTGTGGTAGGCTAAGAGGTTTTCGGATGGAGGCTAGAAGTCTCGAGCACAAATGTGTTATATCATCAGAAGGACTCTGTCCATGCATGCATGGCCTTTCACTGGTTTGAATACCGAGCCAACTAATGTTATCCAAGTCCTAAATTTGAAAGCATGCCATAAAAAACATTACCTTGTATGAACTTCTTATTTATTTCTTATGAAAGAAGTGGGAGTTAAGAAGAAAGAAGGCATGCTACTTTCTACTTTTCATGAAGATTATTGGGAAGTTTCCTAGTCGAACCTTCCAGAAAAAGAAGTTCTTCTCTGAGCTACAGTTCACATTGCTACTTCCTGGGGAGTCACATAAGAACTGGAAAGGTTCCAATCTACCCCAGGTTCATCCTCAAAAGCACTGATAGAACCCCAACTTTGAACGGCAACATGTCAGAAACAAACATATCATTAGGAAAATTATATTTAGCTAATTTCCCAGAAAAAGCTCCTTAGACTGTCACAAAGATTCATGGACAAGAAGATGTTAGAAACCTCATCAGAAAGGCTTAGAACATGGATCTTCCTAGGACAAGAAGATAAATGGGGAAAATCTGATGGACATAGGAGAGACAGGCTGTGTATTTTAGTTCCAAGGGAACTCTTCTGTAAGAGGAACAAGTTGTTTGTGTTACCTTAACCATTTAGTTAGACTGCAATGAAGCCAGTAGGTCTCCCCAAGGCCATGTCCTTCTACTAATCTTAGCCCACATTCAGGGAGATGGGGAGAGAGAGGGAGAGAATAAGAAGGTGGGGGGGGGAGAAGGAGAGAGAGAGAGAGAGAAAGAGAGAGAGAGAGAGAGAGAGAGAGAGAGAGAGAGAGAGCATGTCATATACCTACCTCCCTAGTGTAAGATTATTGAAGAATTGATACATGTGTATGATACACATGGCATATTCTTGCTGAGAAATCAGAATATCAGAATATACAGTTTTGAGCCCCCAGGCCTGTGCCCCAGCACACTGTGAGACTTCTCCATTTCCTGAGGTCTTCCTGTTAATTCAAGTGTTCTTGCCTTAGGTCTACCACACTGGACTTCAGGTGATGACAGTTCTGAGCTTCAAATCAGTGGTTTATGGTCAGTATTTTTTTTGTCTTATTTACTTTGTTCCAACATGTTTGGTCCAGAAAAAGTAAAGGCACAAAAAAATCCCCCAAATGTAGAACCAGAAGAAGAATACTACTTTCTTTCCAGCCTGCACCCAAGAAAGGGAGGTTTAAAATGATTTCAAATTAATCCAAGCATCATAATACATTACTCTAAGCCCAGCCCTCAGGAGGCTGAGCCAAGAGTATTATAAATATAACACCAGCTTGGTGTATGTGAATCACACTCTTCCATCCCTCTCTGCCCCCCACAAAAGAAATTTACAAGGACCTCTGATCAGAGCCAAGCAGTCAGTCTCACATAGGCACTAGGCTCTCTTTAGAGGGTTATTATTTATAGTACATTTGTCTTGTTTCATTTCCAGAAAAGAAAAGCAATTAATAAACTAAGTATAGCCCCCTTCTTGATGACAAGCCTTGGCTAAAACAAAGCAAAACAAAACAACTATGCAGCTAAAACTATGAGAGTGCTACAATGTTAGCCAAACTCATCTTCCTGGGTGATTTTTTTAGACCTTTAGGCCATAGCATAAATAAAGGGGGGGGAAAGAGCACAATATTGGTATTTCCTGATCCTCTTGGAAGATCTCCATAACTTGCCTGACGTGGAAGCTAAGAAAGAGATGTGTATTTGAGCAGGTAGATTACCACTCAGTCCTTTTCACTGAAGGGCATCTCCTTGGTTAGTCTGCATCCCAAGAAACCTGTGTCAAGCCTTGTGAATTAAATCCTCAGTTCCTGTCCCAACCAGAACTTTCTGTGATGACAGAAATGTCATGCAAACGTTGTTGTCCAATGAGGCAATCACTTCTTCTGAGTAAATATGACTGGTCTGCCTAAGGAATTAAGGTTACTTAGTGTTTATTGAATAGAATTTAAATGGCCGTTCATACCTATGGTCTACTACATAGAAACATGCATGCATAGGCACAGAGGATGCCAATCTCTTTCCCAGTAGCCTATTAGGCCACTATGGCCATCTTTGAGTCAGTGTGGAATAGGTCTCTGGTAGGAGATAGAAGATTAAGTTAGAATTGCCAAAGATTTTTCCAAAACAACATGACCGTATGACTTTTAGATAGGTTGGATTTAAGTGACACAAAGGTAATCTGGCCCTGCTTTGATAACAAAAGCACGATTACAGGCAATTAACCTATAAACACTCCAAACTGGAGCTGGCTTGCTTACTTTGTGGTTTCGTTTTCTATTTGAAAATAGTGTTTCATTGTATTTTTTTTTATTTTTCCAAAACCCAATTTCCTCTTAATCTGTAAACTCTATAGAATAAAAGTTTTGTCTACTAATTGCAAAATGGCATCCAGATAAATGCATCCTGTACCTTGTGATCCTGTACTTCGGTTAGGGTAAATTCTTGGAAATATATAATACTCTTAGTGACTTTCACTTTTTCATTTGCTGTCTGCATTTGTAACTACTTTCTAACTCCAACCTTTCAACTACCTTTTTTTCTTAAACCTCTTCTACCTCTCTGTTTGTTACCTATATAAAGCATAGCTTACCAGCAATAGTTTACTATGCAATATAGAATCTGCTTTTACTACTTTAGGGCATGTGGAAATTACCCAGAAGGCCTGTTAAACATACATTCTTAGGTCTTACTCTTAGAGCTTCTGAATTGTGAGTCTAAGGTCATTTTACTGCCAATAATCATTCCTGCTATCTATATACATGAAAATCTATTTAACAAGTTCCTGGTGTTGAGGATACAGCTTGTTTGGCAATAGCTTGAAAACCACCAACCTAAACTTTAAAAATGCTTTTGGATTTCAGGGCCTCTTCCTTCTGTCTACCTGAAAATGGTCATTTAATGGTAGAACCCAGAAATGCCTTTCACAAAATGTGATGCACATATGACTCCAGGGGATATGGGTGGGGTCAATAAAGAGTTGGCATCAGACCTCTGGGCCAGAGCCTGAGAACACGTATTTGTCACAAGTGATGTAACCAGTGCCCCTGGCTTTCCTGAGGATAACAGCACCTTCCACTTCTTCCCTTCCATCCTTCTTCCCACATGTTTCAACCTTGCTCATTTTCTTTTTTTTATATTTATGATTTTTTAAAATTTTAATCCATTATTTTACTTTCCTAGATTTTTTCTATATTTTTCCTCTCTGACATGGTGCTCTCCAGTTCCATCCATTTTCCTGTATACAACATAATTTTATTCTTTTCTTTTTTTAAAATTTTTATTTATTTTTTATTTTGAAAGTACTGTACAGAGGGGTTACAATTACATGGGCAAGATAATGAGTACATTTCTTATCAAGCACTGTAGCCTCCTCCTTTGTTTCCCCTTCCCATCCCTTCCCAGCCTCCCCCCGCCCCCCCCCCCCACCCAAGGTTGTAAGGTTCGTTTTCGACATGACAACTTGTACTTCTCATTGTTGCAACGGGTCCACCTGTATTTTTATTTAAATGACTTGTTTTTCCCCTTCCCCTCCACAAATTATACCGACATCAAATACAGTGAAAGCAGGGGTTATACTGTGGGGGAGGGACATACAAAGCTACAAAGAAATCATCTTATAAATGCTTTAGAAACAAATGCATGAAAGAAAAAAAACATTTGAATACATATCTTAGGGTTCATTTTCCTAACATCACCTTATCTGACCTTTTCTGCTTGACTATACATATACTAGACATTGCAAATAAGGGAAACCATGGGACCTATGTTTCTTTGGGCTTGGCTTACTTCACTTAATATAATTCTTTCCAAGTCTTTCCATTTCCTAACAAATGGGGCAATGTCATTCTTTCTGATGGAGGCATAGATTTCCATTGTGTATATATACCACATTTTCAAACAAGACCACACTAAAGCTACCAGCACAACTATGTTTATTGCAGCATTATTTACTATAGATAAGATATGGAACCAACCCAGATGCCCCTCAGTAGCCTTGCTCATTTTCAAGTCTGTGATACACTAATAGATAGAAGCTTCCTGAGTTCTGCTAAGGAACTGGACTCTTTCATACACTTTGATTAAGACATTTTCCTGCTAGCTACCACCAGAGCTGCTAGTCCCATCTCCATGTTGTAGGAAGCCATTGTTGGTTCATCATGTTGAATACTGGATCTATAGGGTCTTTTAGGTTCCATAAATACCTCGCAGAACACTGTGTGGAAAGTTGCTTAGTTCTCTGAAAGGAAGTTTATATTCCAAAAGTGATTAAATCAAACCGCACAGGGGTTACATTTCCCCACATTTCAGTGCTAATGATCATTCTTGCTATACACCTGAGAACAGTTTATTCATATAGCTGTTCATCTCCCCCTTGTAACCACCACTGTTGATATTGACATATCTGTTTCTCCTCCTACTTTTCAGCCAATATCACCTGGTCTTGATAGAAACCAAATTTTACTTAACTTCAGACTTTTTACCTTCTACAGGCAACTCAGCATCTCTAACAGTTTCTTCTTTGAAGTTTGTCTTTTCTCTATCTAAAATGGGCTATTCTTTTTTCCAAAAATAAAAAATAAAACCTTGATAATGCTACTATTCTAACAAAATGTGTGTCCTATTTCTCTCTTTGCATTGATTTTCTTGTCCTCAAAACCAGTCTGTGGTCACAATTTCTGTGTTCAAAGAAGTCACTTATTTTCTCTTCACCTCTAGAAACTGCTCTAACAGTGGCATCTCATAGGTGCTTAGTCAAGAAATTCGGTGATGTTTTTCCCCCAATCCTCAACTTAGTAAGTTTTGTTAATGAGAAACTTGGAAACAAAAGACTTGTTTTTCCAGTGACTCCACACGTTTGTTGTCTCTAGCTCCTCCAACACTAAACATCTAAAACCCAAAGAGGAATCTATCTCTAGCATACTACAGATCTCTCTCTCTCATTCTTTTGATCCCTTATTTTCTTCTGAAATAGTCTCAACCTTCATAATTGTTGCGAACACCTCCCCATGGGCAAGGACACCTGAATTTATTTCTCATGGAAGTTGCCACGCTACTTTTCACAACAATTCCTACTAAGAATCTTAACATGTATTTCTCAACATGTCTAAAATGAATCTTACCTTTGCCTCACCTAAGTTGGTGGCCTCTTTGGGTTTTTCTAGTTTGTTCTTCAAGTCGCCTAAACTTGAAGTTCCAGAATCTGTCTGGACCTGCATGTATGTCACTCTCTCAGGTCCTATAAATAGTTCTTGCCAATGTTCCCCTCTTTCAAATGATTCTTCAAAACATTCCATTCCTTTATATCACTGACTATTGCAACCCAGATAAGTCCTTTATTATTTAATCATCTAAGCATGGGGTGCATTTTTTTTCCAATTTTCTCTATGTCAATAATCCAAGAGGCTACTGTAATGGAATTTCCCCAAACCTTTGCTGCTGATGTCATACTCCCATTTCCAAAGCCCTCATCACATACACACCCATTTCCTACAGCAAAACAGATCTATAATCCTATCCTAGTGTTCAAGCATCTCTTTAATGAGATCATTCAATCAACTCCAACTTACCTCCTCTGCCTGTCTTCATGATCTCTTGATGAATTCTCTTCCTCAACCATATTGGTCCAAACTTTTTTGTCAAAATATATCACCTGGTACTCACTTTAGTCTCAGAATCTTTTGTCTATCCAAGCCTTGTTTGAACAACTCCAATAGCAGCTAGCTTTTCTTTTATATATATATATACCCTTTTCCTTTAAATCCTGAAGCCTTGAAGAGATTTCATACTTCATCATAATGAGCTCTATCTTACAGCTATTATGTTTATAATAGTGACCGACAGATCATCTGAGTTTAAAACTAATGACTTCATTTTACTTTTATCCATTGTAAGGATCAACATTAGTGTTTCCATGCAGCTTGAACTTAGCATTGCCCTCCAGGGAATTATTTCATGTAATATCCTACAGAAGATCAACACACCTGAGCAGGTAGCATTTCCTATAATAACCAGACCCCATAGAGTGAAAGGCTGTACATGAGTGAAATCGTGTTTCATAGTCAATCTAATAAATGTTCCTAAATATTTTCAAGTTTCCCCACCATCGCTAAGGCTTAGAAAACCTATTTGTCATACTTGCGAAGGTTTTTAATGAGGCATGATTTCCAGCAGAAAGGAGCTGTGTAAAATTGGCTGGCCAACAGAAAGATTGCTTGAATTGTGGGACACCTAGCTGGCTGTCAACAACCAAACTTTCATGGGCACTGTGAAATGTTTTATTGGTTTAATATTAAATTAATGGCCCCTGCATAAGGAGTGCCTTATGTAAATGGAATTCTGATATTTAGACCTGCAATTTTCTCTTATGCACCTGTAAAATTGATATTTCACCAACTTTGGAAAGCTTATTTTGCTTTATATAGGATTTTTCAAAAGCTTGATATATATATATATATATATATATATATATGTATAGTAGAAATTAAAGTTGCAGAAGATCTGGTGGGGAAACTATAATTTGCTATCATTTTTTTCTATCTACAGCATGCACTGTTTGAAGAAAAAAGATTCTAAGTTAAAAGGTTTTGTTTATTTTGAGTCATCAGGCAGAGATTAATGAACTTTAGTTGGACTTTGCTGTGCTCAGAGAAAGTCTAGCTGGGAGATGAGTAATTACAAGTTTACTGAGATCAAACCCAAGTGTGATTCTTCAGGCTGCTCCTGTTTGAATACCTAAACTGTTACTAAACTTTGGGTTGGGAGTCATTTTTGGTTTTGCCCAGACATTTTAAGCCTTCAATTAGAGAGGATTATTTACAAATAGTATTCACTTAAGGGCAAAATTTCCCCAATTATAAAACAGTTAAAAAATACATCCTGAAAACAATTAAGTTTAGATTATGTGTTTCGTTTCTTAATAGTTAGTATATGAGCCAGGCTCTGGTGGCTCATGCCTATAAATCCTAGATACTCCAGAGGCTGAGCTCTGAGGATCATAGTTTGAAGGCAGCCAGGTCAGGAAAACCTGTTGAGACTTTTATCTCCAATTAACTGGCAAAAAGCCATATGTGGAACTGTGGTTTAAGTGGTAAAGCACTAGCCTTGAGCAAAAACATTTCAGGGACAATGCTCAGGCTCTGAGGTCAAGCCCTGGGATTGGAGCACACACATAAAAATGTTAGAACTCACCTTTATCATTCGCTCAGTTAAGTTATAGAGTTATCATTGTCATTCTCTGATGCTGCTTTTGGTACTCAAAAGTAGCATGGAATTAAGGCATCAAATTTAAAAAGAAAAACATTCTTAATGCATTCATTTGGCATTGTGTCTACCCCAACTTGGCCCTTACAAAGCAAACTTTCTAAGGTTGATGGACAAGTCTGACCTCATCCAACGTCGTACATTAAAACCTAGGTTTCCATTGATGTACAAGTGTTTGTTTGGGTATTTGTTCTAGTGTCTTTGGAATAGTTAGATATTTCCAGAGAGACAGTAAATGGATCAGTGGTTCCCAGATGCTGTGGACAAGGAAGCATGAGGTATCTGGTTAAGGATTACTGTTCCCCGCCCCCCTGGTGTTGATTGGTATGGATTTTGGAACTAGATAAAAGTAATGGTTGCATAATATTGGGAATATACTGAATAAATGCCATTGACTTGAATGTTTTAAGATGATTCATTTTATGTTAGATGGATATTAGGTCAATGTACCAAAAAACAATAACATCAAAAAATAAAAACAACACAGGCTTGCTGAGCACTCAGCATAAGCCTATGTGAACTTCCCTGATCATGAACTCCACACACAGGCTAGCTTCTGAAAGAATCACATGGTTTCTGGGGTTCCTTATACATTGCTATGAAATCCAAGTCCCCTATTCCCTTTACCTATCATGACATCACTGTTCATGCAGCTGCAGAAGACAGCACCGGCCCTCCCCAACCCTTAAGATCTTCCCTCCGGTCCTTGGTTGTCATTCCACATTCAACTTCTTGTCATTTGCTGATTATGTCTCAGGATTGATGAGCTCTAAAAAGCTGGTCATCAGTCCTTTCCTCTGCTTTGTAGGATGGTGGCGGGGGAGGACTTGAATTCAGAACCTGGGTGCTGTCTTTGAGCTTTCGTGCTCAAGACTAACCCTTTAACACTTGAGCCACAGCTCTACTTCTAGCTTTCTGTTGGCTAATTAGAGACAAGAATCTTCAGGCCCATTTCAAATTGTGATCCTCAGATCTCAGCCTCCTGAATAGCTAGAAGTACAGGCATGAGCCACTGGCACATTTTGTTTTTCTTTTAACTATTATGTGTGTGTGCCCCTATTGGGATTTGAACTCAGGGCCTCACACTCTCATTAAACTTTTTTGCTCACAGCTAGTATTCTACCACTTAAGTCATCTCCCAGTTTCGGCTTTTTGATGGCTAATTTAAAGAAGAGTCTCATGGCTTTGTCTGCCCTAGCTGGCTTCAAAGCACAATCCTCAGACCGCAGTTTTCTGAGTAGCTAGTTATAGTAGTGAGCCACCATAACCTGCTCCCCATAGGGTTTTTGTTGTAGTTATTTTTGGTCAGTTGTGGGGCTTGAACTCAGGACCTGGGTGCTGTCCCTGAGCCTCTTGGTGTTCAAGGCTAGTTCTCTACCCCTTGAGCCTCATTGTTGCTTCCAGTTTTCTGGTGGTTAAGTGGAGATAAGAGTCTCACAGGGGACTTTTCTGCCCAGGCTGGCTTTGAACCACTAATCTCAGATCTCAGCCTCCAGAGTATCTAGGATTAAAGCATCCAGCTTCCTCATAGGGTTTTTAATGACTACATTGCCTTTACCTGGCTGCAGAGGGCTCTCAGATCTGAATGTGTAAACCCTGCCACCTCTGCCGAACCTAGCCCTTGCGGTATTAACTGTCTGCCTGTTAAGAAGGCTATCATTTCCCAAATGAAGACCATTATAAATGATCTTACCTTCATATAGTTGATGATTTAAAAAAAAAACATAAAGTTTCTTTAGAAGGTACTTCCAACAGACATTCTCTCTGACTCTTCACAAGATCTTTGTGAGCTACGTAACATTCCTGAACTGAGCATCTCAGTCTAATACTCCTCTCAGGATGTGATAAAGATGTCTTCATATTCCTTCAAGCAGGGTCGCTTCTCCTCTATTTACATTCTCTCCTCTCAGTAGCACGCTTGATGCCCAAATCTGGAACTTAAAGCTCACCACTCACATTGAACCCATTTCTTTTGTTTGTTTGTTTGTTTTGTTTTTAGTCCATTGTGGGGCTTGAACTCTGGGCTTGGACACTGTCCTTCAGCTCTTCAGCTCAAGGCGAGTGCTCTACCGCTTGAGCCACAGTGCCACTTTCAGTTTTCTAGTGGTTTATTGGTGATAAGAGTCTCACAGACTTTTCTGCCCAAGCTGGCTTTGAACCATGATCCTCAGATCTCAGCCTCCTGAGTAGCTAGGATTACAGGCGTGAGCCACCAGTACCCAGCTCATTGAACACATTTCTTAGCCTGAGTCTGGTGCCATAGCCATAACTCACCTGCTCTGTTCTCTTCTAAGACAATTCCAAAAGTCTTTTAGCTGATCTCCTAGCTCCCAGCTCTATCCTAAGAGGTCTTCATTTAATTATCTTATCACTCATCCTTTACCCAAGAACCTTGGTTTTTCATTACTGTCTATCAGACCACAATCACACCAATAGCCTTTGCATGGAGTTAAGGCCATATCCAGGCTCATCTCTCCAATTCAGAGCCATTGAGCTGTCTTCTTCTCTCTAAAGCCACTGTGTCTCTCTCTGTCCTTCTGTTTCATTCTCTGTCTGTCTGTCTGTCTCTCTATCTATCTTTTTCTCTCTCTCTCTTTCTTTCTCCTGTGCTGATAGATAAGAATATTTTCTCTTTATCCTTTATTTTGGTCAGTCCTGAGGCTTGAACTCAGCCTGGGCACTGTCCCTGAGCTCTTCAGCTCAAGGCGAGTGCTCTTCCACTTGTATGACAGCACCACTTCCAATTTTCTGGTGGTTAATTAGACATAAGAATCTCACAGACTTTCCTGCTTAGGCTGGCTTTGAAAGAGATTCTCAGATCTCAGCCTACTGAGTAACTAGGATTACAGGCATGAGCCACTGGTGCCTGGCTCTTTATACTTTTTTTTTTTTTTAAATAAAGCCAGCCCAGGAAAGAAAGTCCATGATACTCTTATCTCCAATTAACTACCAGAAAGCTGGAAGTGGTGCTGTGGCTCAAGTGGTAGAGTGCTGGCCTTGAGTCTTAGAGCTGAGGAACAGTGCCCAGGCCCAGAGTTCAATAAACAAATAAACAAACAAACAAACAAGCAAATAAATAATTTAAAATATTGCCCAGATATGAATCTTTTTAATTCATTATATTGGATATTGAATGAGATAGTTCAATGTCCCTAGTTTGAACCGTTATACATTTAGTTATAATGTCTTCCTCACTATTTCTATTTCTATTCTTACTTCCTCAGACAATCAATAAGTAAATATTGTGTTATGTGTAGTAGCTTGCTTTGTTTTATCTTTCAGCTCCTTTTCTTTTTATTTCTTTTTTTTTAATTTTTTTTGGGGGGGTCCAGTCATGGAGCCTGAACTCTGGGCCTGGGTGCTGTCC
Source organism: Dipodomys merriami (assembly GCF_024711535.1). NCBI lineage: Eukaryota > Metazoa > Chordata > Mammalia > Rodentia > Heteromyidae > Dipodomys > Dipodomys merriami. The sequence goes on from NW_027206290.1 coordinate 64,436,377, forward strand.
CTCAGCTCTTCAGCTCAAGGCTAGCGCTCTACCACCTGAGCCACAGTACCACTTCCGGCTTTTTTTCTTTTTGCTTATGTGGTGCTGGGAAATTGAACCAAGGGCCTCATGCATGCAAGGCAAGCGCTCTACCACTGAGCCACCTTCACAGCCCCTTTTCTTTTTATTTCTGTATTGAGTGTTTATCTAAGTTCATCTTCACTTTTATAATTTTTCATTTAAGTTGTCCTCTTATTCTAAAAAGTTCATGTTTATGTTTTATTTCAGTTCTAACAATATTTAGATGTATGATGTTCTCAACATTTCTTTGAGATGATGAATAATTTTTAAAAGTTGTCTTCTTTCCCAAACATTATCTCTTCTTCCTCCATTTTTTTCCTTTAATCCTACAACAGGATTTACTTATAGGGCTAATGTTTCTGGTTATCTATTTATATTTAACAATAAAATACTCAGCAGTTGTAATTCACACATAGGGTATTAAATGTAAAGATAGCCAGATTATCTGGAAGACCAATATAGGCAAGAAGTGTATTTTGCATCTTTTGCTTTCTAAATTTTACTTAATCCTTCTATGATAAATACATTTCCTGTTCATCCTCCTTTGAGTTCCTCCCTAATCGCTGAGATATTTTTTGTTCAATTTCTTTGGAAATAAATGTCTAAGGACTTACAGGCATAGAAAGTAGGGATACATTTGTCCTTTTTATTACAAATAAAATTTGGCTAGAGGTGAGGACTAGGAAGTAGGTCTTTAACTTCTAAACTAATCTATTCTTTTAAGCTCTGTGAATCATCAACCCTCTTCCCTACTATCAATTCCTTAGCCATTTTCTGCTTTGCCAATAAACTGGATTGGATAACATCAATTTTCATATAGCATTTCCAGTTCTTTCTCCAAGCCATTTTGGTGTAATTTCTTCCCTCCTAAGCAATTTTGCCCACTTCATATCTACTAAAAGTGTTTGCCTTTTTCTCTGCCTACTACTACATATTTAGTGCCCCAACTGTCTAGAAGTTTATTTTAAGTACCTTTCTCAAACTGTATTTTATTTTCTTTTTTGAGAGTCTCTACAGAGAAGATCTCAAGGAAGTAAATGTTTTCTTTATTCCACCAAGTGTGAGACAAAAGTTCTCATCTCCAATGAAGGCCTGCCCAACTTTTCTCTGTTTTTCAAGCTGTGGTCTTCTTTCTTCTAAGCAAATAGCTTTGTTTCACTCCCCTGAAACTTTCCGAGACTTTTTCCTCAAAATCCTATCTTTGACCTAAACTGCTTCAAGAATTAATAATGGACTCCTTACTTCCTCAAATAGGATTAAGTCTGCTCTACACTGTCTTATCTCCTCCCACTTTTAAATTTATATCTATTGTTTTTTGAAGATAAATAACTTGTAGCACAGGATTCACAATAGGAAGATTAACAGAATACTACAAGGAATGATTTACTCATAGGAAATGGAGGGAGAAAGGATCACTAAATATCAAATATACCAGTAATTTATTTAAACCTTCAATGATTCTCAGATATGCATTTTTGCCTTGGTATTTTAAATGGCTAGAAATGTCTACAGATGCACTCAATGAATTCTAGCAAATTAAGTAGGCCTTGATTGGGCCTGAGTACACGTTTCTAGGATACATGTAACAACAATCCTCATTTCCATGTATCACAATTAAGCATTTTACCCATTGCTTTGGAAATTTCAGCAGGCAAATTAAAAGCCTCATGGTGTCAGTAATAAAATAAAAGCAATTAAACTTCACTTCATGTTATTAAATCATTTTGACGGTTGTTTTAATTATTTCATAGATATATAATTAGTTCTCAGAATAGCAGTATACAGTCATTTTAAGTTGTGAATGAGTAAACCGAAACATAAGATGATAAAGTGTGTTTTAAGAGATTGTCTGCACAAAGAACAATAAGAGGCTCTTAAGTGGGATTGGCTTAACCTATCATTTATCAGCCACATAATCTTTCCTATACTATATTCTCCATTATATTGAGCTTAAAACTGTTAGCTATTTTTCATATGCAACCAGAAAAACAATGTAAAACTTGTCTAGGCTTCCTTATATTTATAACCTATATTCAATAACATTAAATCAATTTTAATTAAAGTAATTTAAACATCTAATAGTTTAAGTGCTCTATGTTTAAACTCATTGAAATTATAGCATTGCTGGAGTGAATGTAATTAAGTTTGGTTGCAGATTACCACAGAGACCCAAGCATGTATTTTGATTTAAACTTAAACTTACTTGCAATTCTGATTATTTAAATCCAAAGAAAAACTTGTTAAATGTAAGATTATATAATAAACTCTGTAGTTGGATATAAAGTTGGATTCAGGATTATTCAATTGTTTACCTGAGCCAGAAGTTAGATCAGAATTTATGGAGAATGTAGTGTACTATTAAAGCCTCGAATGTCAACTTGGTGAAGTAATATAAAAGTACATTTAAAAAATCAGTGCAAAGCAGGAATGATATCTTTTAACTAATAACAGTATAGTTTCCTTAAGGATTGAGATAGATAAGCTCTAGATTGCAGTGTAAATCATCTTTCTTTAAACCTGGTTAAATACTAACTCAGGGAGCTGTCAGAGAAGCATAGAACAACCCACTGTCTCAGATTCTTACCAAGAGATAGAGAAGACCAAGAAGCAGTGGTCTTTGCTTGTCTGTCCCATCTGAGATCTTAATGATCTGAGCCTTTCTCCTACTGCAAGTGAAGAAGAGTCCATGGAGCACACCGCAGGGAGTTCCAGAGCGCCACCAGTGGTACAGCCTGGAGGTCATCTCTCCTGAAGCTTAGATGAATAAGCCCTTGGACACCTTGTAGAACTGAAGAAGGCTGAAGAACTTTCCCCTGAAACTGCATTGAATGGGATCTCTCCCTTGGTTCTGAATTCTCCCCCTTGCACACCTGACTGAGGAGAATGATTATCTATCTGGATCCTCGCAGCCATGTCTTTAGGGATGGAAATCTGCTCTCTGTGCTAGCCAACGTCTTTCTAACAAAGCCCTCCTTCTTGACAAGCTCCAGGGCAGTCAGTGGAGGTCCCATTTTAGCTGAAATGGATTCCTTTGGGCGACTTCCTTTTTCAGAGCCACCAATTACAGAAGCAGATGCTGCACACAGCTCCCCCTCTATATTGGTTTCTTTAGTCGCGACCCCACCCCCTACCACTGGCAGAATGCTGTTGGCCCTGTATCTGCCAGAAGCTCTTCCGGAGGTTCTCCATTCCCTAGGGTAAATTCTAACTCCCTAACTTGCCCTCCCTAATTGACTTCTTGTCCTCTCCAAACCAATCCCTGATTTCTACTCCCGTTGGGTCATCACTAAAGCCCCAAGTTCCAGTCTTCCCTGCTCTCTGGCCTGTGGAATAGACACAAGATATAAAGCTCTGAAATCCAAATAACTCCTCACTCTGGCTCTAGAGGTTTTTTTTTTTCTTCTAAATTGTACCTTCCTTAGGGTCAATTTATCTAAAGATTCATGTCTTAGCCAGGTGCTGGTGACTCATGCCTGTAACTCCTAGCTACTTAGGAGGCTGAGATTGATGGTGGTTCAAAGCCAGACTGGGAAGAAAAGTCTCTGAAAGTCTTATCTCAAGAGGTAAGGCACTAGCTTTGAGCAATAAAGCTTAGAGACAGTGTCCAGGCATCTTCAAACTCCAGGACTGGCACCCACCCCGCAAATATAAAATATTAATGCCTTTTAGGCATTATAATTAATTTTTTTAATATAGTCTTTCTTTCAAACAAATACTTTTGTACTCTAAGACCATCTGGTTTTAGGAAACATATGTCTTACTATAGCATTTCAGTTGTGTTAGAGTTGCAGAATTTTATGAGCTAAGATTTGGGATTTTTTTTTGGGGGGGGGGTCCAGTCGTGGGCCTTGAACTCTGGGCTGTCCTTCAGCTCTTCAGCTCAAGGCTAGTGCTCTACCACTTGAGCCACAGCACCACTTCCGGCTTTTTTCTTTTTGCTTATGTGGTGCTGAGGAATCGAACCCAGGGCCTCATGCATGCAAGGCAAGCACTCTACCACTGAGCTACCTTCCCAGCCCTGGGATTTTTTTTTTTCATACAGCTCTTGTGTCATTTAATATCAAGTACGTTGAAATCATTCAGCATGGGAAAGGGGGTCTGGACATATGGTCTAAGTGATAAGATGCTTACTAAGCAAGTGTAAAGCACTGAGTTCAATCCCAAGAACTACAAAGTAAAAATGAAAATACTTTTAAAGCTACAGTGCATACTTTCAGTACTACATGAGTAAGAATTGTGAGTTTTGTTGTCTTTTACTATTCAATGCACTTATGGTAGATTAGTTGTGGATAGCCAATTTTTTTTTGGTGGGGGGGATCGGTCATGGGGCCTGAACTCTAGGCCTGGGCACTGTCCTTCAACTCTTCAGTTCAAGGAGAATACTGTACCACTTGAGCCACAGCACCACTTCTGGCTTTTTCTGCTTACGTGGTGCTGAGGAATGAACCCAGGGCTTCAGGCATGCAAGGCAAACACTCTACCACTGAGTCACCTTCCCAGCCCCCATATAGCCAATATTTAACCAGTATTTTACCAGATGAATATTCTAGAATGAAACCAAGTAGAGCTTTTAAGAGCTTTTAAGGAGTCATAGGAATAGTTTTCTAGAAGAACAACCAAAGTGCAAAATGATTTAACTCATTATGCAAAAATATAAGTATCCAATAATAAAAGTATCAAAGAATATCCAAAAATGAATGAAGCATCCAAGAATAATCTTTTGTATGTCATTTATTTCATTATTCACTATAGTCCCACAAGACTGGGCCCTGTTCTCTTTGCTTTAGCGAAGAGGAAACTAAAATTCAGACACTACAAGTGAAATGTAGAACTAAACAGAGTAGGTAAAGGCAACATATGAACTAATAGCTTTCTAGAATCAATGTTCTTGCCACTGTGCAAGTCACTAGTCCTTAATATCTGAATGGTGCCATGACTGGAGTCCATGATCAGAAGATACTTTTTTTATAGCTGGGTAGCTTATAAAGGAAATAGATTTGAAAGATAAAGCCATGCGATCAATTCATTAATTAAATGATAGTAATCGCATCAAAGAATTGCCAGTCACCTGGGGCTTGGCTAACCTAGGCTAGGCTTGGTTGGGACAGAAGTTCTCTGCCTATGGTATACAGAGATTTTCTTCTTCATAGGCAGGACAACAAAGACAAGCCAGCTGGGACTTTATGTACAGCTTGCTCATATGTCTAGTTTTGTAGCCCAAACTCAAGGGCAGTGAAGACGTGGAGAAGGGTATTTCTGATGATGGAGAAGGACTAAAGATGGGTGAAAAACCCTGAGAACCGTCTGGAAATGCCAAGTATCTACTTCAACTTACATGCATTGGACAAAGCCAAGAACCCAAAGAAATATTGTGTGCCTTCATTCAGGTAAGCCCAAACTTAGGATACAGAAAAGGAAGGGAAGAAGCAGCCAATAACTCATCCTGCCGTCCCTGTAATATTCCAAGATATTCTCTTTACCTTGAGGTTAAACATAAAAATTCACCTTTTCTTTATCTCTACTTCCATTTATTCAGTTTTTTTTTCTGATAAACCTGGAGGGCCTACTGAGTCAGACAGCACAATAAGAACTGAAAATGCAAAAAGGGATAAAACCTATATATGTATATAGGTATGTGAATGCATATATGTTTATATCCACACAGATATATACCTATATACATATATTTACATTTCCTTTCATATACTTCAATTGTATTACTGCTGAATTTTTTTATGTTTTCATTATATTTTTATTATCTTTAAGTTGTTGTGCAAAGAGGTTATCATTCATTGTACCTTATTTACTTTAAACAAATAAAATTAACCTTGATGTGCCAAAAGTTGAAATCAGATTTTGATTACAAATAGAACAGCAAACAATAAAGTTTCCAGGTAATACATAAGCAGAGAAAAAAGATTGAGTGGGATTTGTTACCTAGAAGTATGCTATATGCCAAGTACAAAGCAGCTTACACTGTCAGGAGTTGGTGAGTGGTAGGGAAACTTTACAGATGTGGTTCTGTTATAACTAAATCCTGAAGGTTGGGAAGAAAACAGAATAGTGTGTGTTCCTGCTGGAGGACAGTGCTTTGTGAAAAATATAATGAGCAGTTAAGGTTAATCTGTAGACAGGAGGACCACCCACATTTCCATCATTATGCAAACATGCTCAGTGAAATGAAGGACCAGGGAAGAATTTAAACCAGTATGAAATTCTTACTGGCAAAGTCAGTAATAAATATGTTTTCCTAATTGAGGAGTCATCAGTGAAGTAAGGAAGGGGAGGAGCTTAGATTTATGCTATTGAGGAAATGCTTGCAAATCAAGTGTCCACACTCTCACAGGACTAGTTACGTTTTTGAACATTAATACTTTTAGTAGCTACTAAAATGACTGCTGGTCTGAGTAACACTGCAGTATTGAAAATGGTAGATCACTCAAAATCAAGGCATTCCTTCCCACGAAAAGGCAGGATGGAGTTTTTCTAAACCATGGGAAGGATGTGGTCCATTTACTTATTTCCACTTCTGGACTTGATTTATAACCATATGATTTCATCAAATTCAAGCTTGAAAAAAGCAATTCTGCCTGGATGTTGTTTTAGCAGGCCCAGATTGCCCGACATCATCCAATTTCAGGATTGTTACACTATCCAGCAGCCAATGTAGTCATCCATGCCATCACATGTAGTTTTGGGGGTTTTTTCCCCTGGAATATTATATGTTGATTATTTTCCTCTGTTAATAATTAATAAATCCAATATTTTCAAACTTTCTGTTTCTTACAGAAGCAACATGGTATTTTGTTTCTACCCTCAGTAAATAATATTAATGAAAAATTTAAGTCTAAGGGCAAAGAGGAGGATCACTTGTATGGTAAAGTTTGTCGCAAACTTCTTTGTATTATGTACTATTTATTTTTATCTAAATAGTTTATGTATGTATATATACATATGTATAATCTCCTCCATGCAACAGATTAATCATTTCCTTCAGTGCATGAACTCTAACAAATATTTTTACTTGTGTCGTGTATATATGTGTATATATATATTCATGTATATGTATATATACATATTAACATATATAATATACATATATAGTATTTTTAATTCTTAATAAAACTTTCAAATTAAGTTCCTGCAGAAAAGGTGATTTACCTGAAAGATTTATACACTGACCTTGTGATACTTCTTGACAGAATGGTGATTATTTTTAGAAAGAATTAAAATATTCTCAGTATACATATAAAAAACAAGATCAACCATGAAAATGGAACAATGAAATTTGTTAATGTTGTTTTCAGGGGAGTAGGAAAGGAAGAGAGAGTGATGGAGGAGGTAAAGTTGACTGGAATCTAGTCAAAATATGTGCACAAAAATAATATAAATTTTAATGGACTTTCAGTTACATGAACATCTCAGTTGTTTCAGATTCTCTTTATAGTATAGTCTTAAATCTTTCCTAGCCATTAGAATAATCTAAGAAGTTAATGAAAGACACCATACCAAGGCCTCCCTCTAAAATAGATGCATATGAATTTTAAGGGCTGAGCTCTAGCATGAGTATTTTACACACATTCAGATAAAAAAAATTTAGGCAGATTGAATTTGGCAGAATTTTTTAAGCAAAGAACAGTTTCATGGATTATGTGGACCAATAGAAATATAAATGGAAGACCCAGAAATAAGCCTACACAGCATACATCTATCTGATTCTTGACAAAGATGCCAAAAATGCATCAGAAGACAGATAGCCTCTTTAACAAGTGGTGCTGGATTTCACTGTGGAATACTGAAATCAGATCCTTCTCTTTCACCCTATAAAAGTCAATTCATATTGGTTCATTTTCTAAGGTCTGAGATGTTAAACCTACTATAGTAAAATGCTACAAAATTGAGGCATAAGCAATGGATTTCTGAATAGGACTCCCATAGATGAGGACATAACAGCAGGACCTAACAACTGGGATTGCATCAAACCCAAAAGCTTTACCACAACACAAAGGCAAACAACACTGAAGAAATAGTTTACACAATATGGGAAAATCCTTGACAGTTATTCATCCAATAAGGATTAATACCCAGAACACATAAAGAACTGAAAATATTAAGCAACAAAAGAACGTACAGTCAAAACATCAAGGCAAATGAACTGAACACAATTTTCAAATAAAGAAGTATAATGATCAATAAATACATGAAAAAAATGTTCAACATATTTAAACATCAGGGAAATACAAATCAAAACTACACTGTACATTGTCAAAAAAAAGAAATATGCTCTTTACCTGATTTATGAAAATATAACCCCTCTTTTTATCACCTTTATAATCACAATTTTTAAAATTAAAAAAACTACATTGTAATTCTATTTTGCTTATGTCAGAATGACTCTTATCAAGAAAATAAATAACAACAAATGCTAGCAAGTGACAGGGAGTGGAGTTCTTGCTAGTGGGAATTTAAATTAGTGCTGCCACTATGGAAATCAGTATGGAGGTAGTTCTGGATCTACCAAATGATCCAGATCTACCACTTCTGGATATATAACAGAAAAGTCAAAGCCAATTTATAATAGAGATATGAGCACCTTCATATTTATGACAGTGCTATTCATAACACCCAAGTTATAGACAGATAAAGAAAATGTAGTACATATACACAATGGATTTGTATTTAGCAATGAAGAAAAACAATGAGTGGAACCGGAGATAATCATGTTAAGTGAAATAAGCCAGGCTCACAAAGACAAGCATCATATGTTTTTCTCATACGTGTAACTTAGCAGAGGAGAGGGATTAAAGTGAAAAAAGGACTATTAGAGAGGTAGGAAGGAAAAAAGAGTAGAGGAGGGGAAATGACAAAGGCTCAGACCTGTAATCCTAGCAAGCTACTCAGGAGGCAGAGATCTGAGGAATGAGGTTCAAAGCCAGTCAGGAAAGTATGCAAGACTCTTATCTCCAATAAACTACTCAGAAAAAGCCAGCATTGGTGCTGTGCCTCAAATGGTAGCTCACTAGCCTTGAGCCAAAGAAGCTCAGGGACAGTGCCCAGGTCCTGTGTTCAAGCCCTAGAATCAGCAAATACATATATAATTAAATAAAGTATTCGCATATATGAAAATGTCATAATACAATTCCAGAATGAAATATGTTTTTAAATTAAATAATAATTTGTTTGCATCCTAAATTTAGTTGCAGCTTATTATCTGGAAACTCAAACTATGGAGGCATATTTAACCCAAATTTTATTTAATTGAACAGTGATTTCCTCAGGCAACTCTAAAGGGAGGGCCAAGTAGAAGGCTACTATTCTAGGGTCAAAGTCATAGTCTGAATTAGACTTTTCCAAGAATCACATGCTACCATTTCTAAGAGTCTATCCATTCCAGTCAAATTGACCTACTTGTTCTTTCCACAGTTGTCTTCTGGTGCCTATGTAACTTGTGATTCTTTTATATTAGGAACAAAATGGTAGAGTTCATCAGAATGTTTTGTTCTCAGATTAACCAGCTGACCAAGCATTAGATTACCTCCTTTTGATCCATACCTTGGCATCTCCAGTACCCAGGGTTCTTTTACAGGGGTTATTTCCATCAAAGTTGAAACAAAACTGCTGATTCTGACAACAAAGGCCCAATAAGAACCCAAGAGCCAGGTGCCACTGGCTTACATCTGTAACCTTGGCTAAAATCTGAGGATTGATGTTCAAAGCCAACCCAGGAAGGAAAGTCTACGAGACTTTTATCTCCAATTAACTATCCAAAAGACAGAAGTAGAGCTGGGCTCAAGTTATAGAGTGCTAACCTTAAGCATAGAAAGCTCAGAGACAGTACCCAGGCCCTGAGTTCAAGCCCCAGGACCAGAAAAAAAAAATTAAGAAAGCGGAGCGCCAGTGGCTCATACCTATAATCCCAGCTACTCAGGAGGCTGATATCTGAGGATTGCAGTTCAAAGTCAGCCCAGGCAGGAAAAGTCCATTAGACTCTTATCTCCAATAAACTGCTCAGAAAATCAGAAGTGGCGCTGTGGTTCAGGTGGTAGAGCGCTTGCCTTGAGCTGAAGAGCTGAAGGACAGCACCCAGGCCCAGAGTTCAAGCCCATGACCAACAAAAAAAAAAAAAGAAGAAGAAGAAGAAGAATTTAGATATATATAACATTCTATTTAGTGCACACACTGCTAACTTATGAGATGATATGGTTTCACACCACAAAGAACTTTTTTTCTTGACCCATTGCTTTCCCTAGCAGTTCCATCCATTTCTTTGAAATATCTTAAATGGTATGGTCATTTCAACTAGTAATTGTGTTTACACCATCTCAGAGAATGGCACATAATTAAGAGAAAAACAGCCAAAGTAGTTAAATGCTTTTGGCTTATTGTTTGACTGTCCACAAACACTGCAGCTGGAAAGAATTCCATTAATTTGTGGCTAGCACCAATACATCAGCCTCAAGACTTCCAAGTAAACAGAGGGAAATTGGCATTGCTATCTTGTGGCAAGAAAAAAAAAAACAGAGTGGTACAGAGTTCTCCAAGAAGGAAACATTAACCCAGATGTGAACAAGACAATGAACGAATTGTTCATCGAGACTTTTCAACCTTTCAGCTGTGAGCAGCAATTATAATCACCAATGCGTCCAAACACTCAAAGGAGAATTAAACCTGAAAATTACCCATCGTGGCCCAGGCACAATTATGTCCCCATAACTTCATGAAGTACAAGCATTCTGATTTCTGATTTAACTTAGACACTTAACAAATTAAAATTCTCCTTTGGGGAAACCCAGAAAATCATATGGTCTCTTAAACACACACACACACACACACACACACACACACACACACACACACAGAGAGAGAGAGAGAGAGAGAGAGAGAGAGAGAGAGAGAGAGAGAGAGAGAGAGAGAGAGAGAGAGAGAGAAACAACTGGCATTTATCTTTAAGAGTCAGCTCTTCATACTTATTGCCTAACACACCTTTCACTTCTAATCAGAAAGGCAATCTTTCTTCTAATATGGTAAATATAATTTATTTGCAAATCTCCCAGAAAGGATTACAGCCAGCTATTTTAGGACTCTGACTTCACAGAATTGTGTACTAACATAACTCTTTTGCCTTGCCAAAATACAAAAGCGTTTGTGTGTTTGTTGCCTAAATGCTAAACGTTTGAATCATGTTTTTCATTAAGTAGCTTAAATTATTTTAAGCAGAGGCCAGATGATCAGATCCCATATATTTTGGAGTAGGCTACTCTGCTGTAGCTCTCTTAAGAAGTATTCTGTTGTGTGACCCCTAGATTGTTTTAATATTCTTCATGACTGGTTAATTTTCTGGGTTGCTGACCACCCAGCCAAGATGTTCCTTCCATTAACTATAGGGAAACTACTGGTAGCATTTATTCTTAAAAAGCCAATGTGAATGGCAGTTTTCAATATCATAGGTTGTAGGTATCTTCCTTAGAAATCTCTTTGATGTCATCCTGATACATAGAATGGAAAAATACCATCTATCTATCCTCTCAAAATGGTTCCCAATGTGTCCTATATGAAAAAAGCCAAGTGGAATATACCCTTCTACTCTAGGAGCAGCGATCCTAAGGATCCTGATTTGCAGCCAGCCATAGTTGAAAAGTCCAAAAGACTCCATTTCTAACCCAGTAAAATGCATGGCTGGAGGTCTTGCTCCATGGTCGAGCAACTGAGCAAACATGCTGAGCAAGTTCAAGGCCTTGAGTTCAAACCCTAGAGCCAAGAGGAGAGGCCAGGGGAATTGTTTTTGTTAATGTTTTTTCAAACAAACAGTATGTACATATTATTTTGGTAATTGAGTAGAAATTCAAAATATATAGAATCATGTAAATACCTGTGTGTGTATTGGTATAGAACGTTCAGCAAAAATAAACTATTGAGCTTCTAGAAAAGAAAAATGACTCCTCTTATGGTTTATGGAACAACTAATAGGTCACAGTTTATTGAAGTCAGAGGAAATAAATGATTCTGACATTAGGTTATTATTTTCTAATATTATGCCTAATCTGTAAGTTATAATCATTAAATCGTTTTAACTAGTGTCTCATAAATATTTCTGTAAAACTTTTCTTAACAGAATGGCATAAATACATGAATGACTAGATATGACAGAACATTTCAGTACAATAATTTAAAGCTGTAGCTATAATAGAGTCCTCCTTACTTTAAAAGGCAGAATTTCATTGTAGAAAAAAGGGAATTCCAAGGCAACAATGCTAGATAAGAAATGTACTCATTACCTCGCCCATGTAATTGTAATCCCTCTGTACGGTATTTTCACAATAAAAAAATTTTTTAAAAGGGGGGGAATTCCTTACACTGTTGCTAAACAAATTGAGGCTGAAAAATAAGCTGATATACTCCTTTTCAATACCTCATATGAACATGTAGGTAAATCAAATCAAAGTTTTATACTAATAAATAAGATGTTGATTTGAGGATAAGATTTCATAGTATGTAAATTTTAAAGGGAAGAATTACACCTAGTAAGTGGGAGATAAAAGGGATGGAGAAATAATGATTAAAAACAAATGTACTTACTGCCTTATCTAGGTAATTATAACCCCCAACACATCACCTTTTCAATTAAAAAAATAAGATAAAATAAAAAGAATTACACCTACATTCCTCCAGGTAAATTTGGATGTTTTTCTCAGAATAATGTCCACTTAAGGAAAACTTATTGCAGTTCAAGAATCATAAGCACTCATTTCCAGAATATTCTATTTCATGCTCAAATCCTCTTATTTCCAAAAATTTAACGATGAGCCATGTATTTGCAGAAACACTGGGCTAATGGTGAAGTTCCTTTCATGAATCTTGTATAAATATCAGTCTTGAATATCAGTTTTGGCACAGAAAACACAGTGCACAATATTACAGGTTTTTACTGCACAATTATAATATACAATATAGCCTATGACTTAGAGATTATGACATTTTTCCCACCGATATTTTGGTAAGTAAAAGCCCCTTCCATGTCTCTTCATAACAGTATATTCAAAGGTATATACTGTCATAGTCATTTGTGAGCTTTTGACTGGTAACTAATGCAAACAATATTTTCCTGAGACTGGGTACAAACATATATGAACTGTATATAGAATTGGAACATAAAGTTTGGCAAAAATTAATCTTCCCTTTACTGTGAGTGTTGCCCATATCATTTCTTTCCCACTCCATTTCTCTCTGTTCTTGGCTGTTTTATTTTTCCATGCTAAGGATGATCCCCTACACTAATTTTTGAGCCATCCATAATTAGAAAACCACTTTCTAAGAGTATTGACCCTACCTTCTTCTGTGCTAGTGTATGGAAGGTTTTCCATACATGCTCAGGTATTATATATGCCCAATACATTGAGAACCTGAAAAGTACAAGCATAGTTCTCGCTTTCAGACTAGAAAAGCATTATCATTCAGTATTTAAGATGTTGCCTGACAAATGGCATTTGTGGAAATTGAAAGATAGGCAGCTAATCCACATAAATGAATGGACTCTCACATGAATCTGTGGATTCACCACAGTGACCAAAGTCAAACACTGGATTTCTCTTCAATAATTCATTAGCACAGCCCACACAGAAATTCTAGAGGAGTCAGACTGGAGGACATCTCAAAGTGAACAGTGCTCACACTCTACTCCATACAAATTCCCTTGAGATATTGCAGAAAACATATAACATATAAAGGGCTTTTACTTACCAAAATATCAATGGGAAAATGTCATAATTTCTAACAGTCATAGGCTATATTTTATATTAAAATTGTGCAGTAAAAACCCGTAATATTGTGCACTGTGTTTTCTGTACCAAGACTGATATTCACAGTTTATACAAGGATCAGGAAAGGAGCAGAGCTGGATGAGGCTGCATTTCTAACATGCTCCAACTTGGTAAGCACTTAGAATGAGAATCATGCTTTGGGTGACAGGATTCTATGAGATGACAATTCTTTGTGGATACTACCAGGAATTTTGAATACTATCAGGGGGAACTATTTTTGTTTAGTTGTATGATTTACCATTTTTTTACATATGGGAAAAGAGTTATATTTGATTAAATAATTAGATTCATGTCTAGATGTATGTTGTACACATCTGTTGTTTTCATTCATCTCAGTTTTGCTTTCTCTGCTACTCCTAATTGACATTATATTAAGACTTGTATCTATTAAGACCTAGTTCATATGTAGAATCAGTGAGTCACTGAAAGAACTGGAAGAGTTGAGGCAATGTCCACACACCTGCAGCTTGTGCATCTGTAAGTGGTGCCTATCACTTGCTTGTCTCTGGTCCTGCTGAAGGGATGTATCTCAAATGAGAGCCTCTCTTGTCCAAGCAACCAGCCAGCCATCTGACATTGAACCTCCAGAACAAGAGAGGCTGTGGAAGGTGAGTCCTTCCTGAGTCTTCACTTGAGAAGACTGGACAACCAAGGAAGCTCTCTCCAGAACTTCATTGGCTAAGAGAACCTCATTCTGCTAGGTTTTATTTTTAATGAAAGCTAAATTGCAATTAGGCAAAAAAAGTGTGCAAATTTTGGCACAGGGCATGACAAAAGCTCAGTTATGTCTGTTATTGTGATGGTGATAATAGCTTTGCTTACAATTCCCTACTGGGATGAAGATATTATCTGCACAGAGTTATATTTAAGATTATTTTAAATTAAATCTGAATTGGTGGTCATCAAAATCTTTTGTGTCAGTTCTGAGGCTTGAACTCAGAGCCTGGGCACTGTCCCTGAGGTCTTTTGCTTAAGGCTAGTACTTTACCACTTTGAGCCACAGCTCCACTTACAGTTTTTGAGTGGTTAATTGGAAATAAGTCTCACAGGGGCTTTTCTGCCCAGGCTGGCTTCAAATCCTCATATCTCAGCCTTCTGAGTAGCTAGGATTACAGGCATGAGCTACCAGCTCCTAGCTCATCAAAATCTTATATATTATACACGTTCATTTCAACAATTAATAAGAAGTACAGTGGTGTGATAAAAGAACCATCTCTAGACACAGACTTCAATGATATCTTAAGTTCTATCATCCCACACCAATTCAAAAAGCTGTCATTTAAGTACAACACTTCTTTACAGTTCTCTGATTGGAATGTATGTCAGCCATGTCTGTCAGCCAGTTTTCCTTAGAAAACTGTCACATTGGAATGCATAGAGGGATGGATTCTGATACGATTTTCTGACTGTACTGGATATTGTTCAGATTCCTATTGACTTCTTGCTTCTTCCCACAAGGATAACAAATATTAGAAAGATATTACAAGGAATGTCATGCTAGCGAAAGAAAAACATAAATATCTTGTTTATTTTTAGGTTTAGAACAGTCAGTTGGCTCACAACGCATTCTATTCCCTTGGAAGAGAAATTTCAATTAAAGCCTATAAAACTTCTAGGGTTTTCTGTGAATGGGAAACACATAGGCTGGACTTCCCAGGAGCATCATCGAGTTATGAAATCACCAATTTGAGTGCCCTGGGGACAAAAAGTAGAGGCTGGACCAAACAGCCAAGGCTTGGCATGCTAAATACCACCTGATGGCCCATAAAATCTAGGATGAGCCAAATCAACAATTTTTAGAAGATTTGAATTTCATTTTATCTCTGTTTTGACCTAGCAGCATATCATACCTTATCACACACACACACACACACACACACACACACACACACACACACACACACACACACACACACACACACACAAAACTAGCCAAAATGAAACAATACTTTCCACGTGAACGTAAGAAACCCTTATGAATGTTCTCATCTGTAAGATTTCCTCATCTGTAAGAAAAGGGTGTTGGGCTTGGTTAGATCATCTTCAAGATATCTTCCAGCTATAATGATAGATCAACTCAGTGATCTAAAAACAGGTAGGGAACATGTGAGGAAAGCTGTATGGTGTGTGGCTTTTATGTTAGGACCACATAAACCCCCAAGAAACTGACACAGTAGCCCAATGTTAACATCAACTGAAGATTCCTTAGGGTCCTTAGATAAACTTAATAATGTGTTATAAATCCTAATTGTGTGATTATTTTCCATGCATAGCAAAAATTCCTTAAAGCTTAGCCATCCTATAAACCAACCGCCTTTATCTATCCTGAAGTTAAAATAGCAAAAGACAAATCAGTTCAGAAATATAGTAAAGAAAGCTAAAGGTATCTTAATAAACATAGTAAGCCCAAAGAATTATGCAGATGTGTCTCCTTAGGAGGATCAGGTTGAAAACTATAAAACTTTTCCCTTGACATCACAACACACACACACACACACACACACACACACACACACACACACACACACACACACACACACACACACACACACACACACACACACACAATGTAAGCAGTACTCAATATCAGGAAAATCTTAAGACTTTTTGAAAGAGGAGAATGACCAGTCAGAAATTATATAGACTTTCCTTGTGTTACAGTCCTATTATATCTAATCATTCCTGACTTCTTAAATTCATTCATTCATTCAACAAGAATTGATTGAAAACTTCTTAAGTTCCTGGCACTCCATTAAACCTTCATGAACAAAACAAATCCCTGCTCATCAATCTTAATTTTCTTTTTTTTCTTAATTTTTTGTCATTGTAAAGGTGATATACAGAGGTTTCAGTTACATAAGTAATTAGTACATTTCTTTTCAACAGTGTCACCTCTTCCTTCTTTTTCTCCCAGCTTTTCCCTCTTGATCCTCTTCCCCTACATTTTCCTGGACCACTGATGTGGACTTGTTCTGCAGGAGACCTATGGTAAAGAAGCTGTGTGAGTTGAGGTGCCTGGAAAAGCTAGCCATGCTGCAGAGATCTAGCCTCCTGTCAAAAGGTCAATCTTAATATTCTATGTTGTGTGTGAGTATGTGAATCTGTGTGAAGGACACAGAATAAACCAACAGGTGATGGGAGGGAATGTAAGTACCCTGTGAGAAGGTGACATTTGAGAAGAAGCAAGGATCCCAGCTCAGGTGTCAGAATTTTAAAAAAAGAACAACATTTCAGGGTAAAAAAGAGTAATTTTAAAAACTTGAGGTGAGAATTTCTTCATGCATTTGAGATCAGTAGGGCTGGCTTTCTTTGAATGGACTGAACATGTACTGACATCAAGATGATGGCACTAGCACAAGAAATGTCCCGGTCCCACCGAATACTACTCATCTTGACAGCAAGGCCTTGCTCTTTACTGTCATCTGTATTTATAGCCTTTCCCAAATCCATGAGCACTGGCGTATTCTCATGCTGAGATTACACACTTTCATGAGATCGTTTATGTTATTTCTACCTCAGCAGCAGTAATCTGGCTTTGCCAAATGGTTTCTGGTCTAGCCATTCCTTAGTTTGTTATCTTGCATCTGTATCTTATTTAAAAAAACAAACAAACAAAACCCTATGATAGTTCAAATAGAATCAGATGATTTTAAAATATATGTTCTGCACAAGCAGTAATAATTGTTTAAGATCATGTCCGTGAAGTTATGGTAACTAACCTTGATAAGACTCATGCATTAAAAATCACCTGCTTGATGATAAACAATCAGATAATTGACCTTATAATTGAGATACATTATTTTAATCAGGTAACCACAAAGTTCCTAGACATTGGAAATTGCTTTAAATTTGAGCTGCCAATCCCTTCTCTGCCTGTATTTGTTTCCTAAGGCAATCATAACAAAGTACCAAAAATTGGATGGCTTAAAACAATTATATATATATATATATATATATATATATATATATATATATATATATATATATATGCCAGAAGTCTAAAAACCAAGGTGTTAGCAGGGCCACGTTTTCTGTGACAACTTTCCTTCCCTCTTCTAATTCTTGGTGTTTCCCCACCATCATTGTCATCCCTTGGCCTGCAGATGTATCCCTCAAGTCACGTGACCATTTTCTTCTGTATGTTTACACATTGACTTCTCAGTGTCTTGTCTATATTCTAAAATTCTTTTTGTGTATAAGGACATTTATTAGAGTCCTTGATGGTCTTGTTTTAAATTGCTTATCTCTGCAAAGCCTAATTTTCCAATCAGATTACATTCTGAAGTACTGCAGTCAGAAGTTCAATATAAAACAATGCAACTGATATTCATAATTCACCGAATGGGCTCAAGGAAGCATGGCTTTCTGCTTGGAATGGGAATCATGTTTAGTTCAGTACGTTGCACCTAGTTACTACTCAGTATATACATTCTGGTTGTTATCTCTGGTTGTTATTCCTGTCAACTAGACTCCAGAAATGAACTCAAATATTAGTTCCTTAATATGCATCTAGTACCTTACATCATCTACTTCTGTATGACCAATTACTACCAGACTCAGTAGTTTAAAACCATGAGTGTTTATTATTGCCTACAAAGTCATCTGGGTATTTTTTATCTTGTGTTGCAGGGGGGAGTCATGGAGGTGGGGGAGAGGGGGGAGGGTGAATTCAGAGCCTTGTGCACTTGCCTCTCTGCCTCCCTTAGCGTTTTTGCTCAAGGCTGTTCTTCTGTTACTTAAGCCACACCTCCACTTCCAGCTTTTTGTGATTAACTGAAGAGTCTTGTGGACATTTCTGCCCACATGATTCTCAGATCTCAGACTCCTGAGTAGCTAAGATTACAAGCTACAAACATAAACCACCAGTACCCAGATAGATTTTATCTTAACTAGTTCACTCATTTATCCCTAGCAAACTATTTTGCTGGCTGGGAACTGGCTGATCTGGAATGGCCTCAGCCTGAAAAGCTCATCCAGTAGCCTAGACTGTGCTTTTATAATGTGACTGGGTAAGGTGTGAAAATGAGTGAGGCTCCTTGAGGTTTAGGCTTAGAATTGACATCTCATCCTTTTGACCCAAATAAAGTCACAAGCCACCTCAGGCTCAAGTAATAGATAGATAGACTCCTGTTTCCATTAATCTATCTAGCTGTCTGTCTATCTATCTATCTATCCATCTCTTTCTCTCTACCTATCTACCTACCTACCTACCTATCATCTGTCTATGACTGCAAATATATATGTGTATATTTGCAATGTCTAATATATGCATCACATACCATGACAAGAAAAAAATCTGTTTTTGATTCTGGTAACCTGTGTCTTGTATATATGTTTGCCTGATTTGGGAAAGGGAAGGGGAATAACAAAATGATAAAACGAGGACAAATGGTGAACCAGTGCAAGAGTCATACTCACAAGACCCTAGGTTGGAAATGAACTTTACAACTTTGGGGTGGGGGGAGGGGTCTGGAGGGCAGAGGGATAGTGGGAGAAAAACAAAGGAGTGGGTAACAATGTTCGACCAGAAATGTACTCATTACCTTACTTAAGTAACTATAGACCCTCTGTATAACACCTTTATAACAAAATGTAAAAAAAAAATTTTTTTAAATCTGCATGGTACCGAAAAATGTCTTCATCTTAGTTAGCCAAGTTTCTAGATTCCTTTTAAAATCTGTGACTATTCACATTCCACTTCAACTTGTGAAGTACGTATGGCTGTAAATGACTCTCATAGTCAAACTCCTGCAATCACTTCTATTTTATCCTAGATTCATAAGCCCTTTATAGCTCCTGCCTTAACTGTTGAAGACCATGAAGTGAAAGTCATCAGAGCTTACTATCCACTATAACTTTTAGCAAACTAGGCACAAAACCACAAAAGTTCCGTATCTTGACCATTTCAACATCTTATTCTAGGAAGTAAGTGGTAAACCAAGAGAAGGAAGTGGGAAGGGACTTGTTCTAGCCCCATCTTGATTCCTGTAAGAATTCTTGTGCTTTCTGTAACCTCACACATATATTGGCATCTGCACCACAACTCTTCCACTTTCTTTTTGAATTAAATATTAAGACTCCCAAAGGAAATTATGCAATGGGAAGTTGACACTTCAGTAAACTTGGCTCACATGTTTTATTGATTATGCTAAATCTAATTATTGCCATACAGCTTTGGCAAACCAAGAAATTACACCTTTGGTTACTCCAGTGATACATATTTGTTTCTCTTAGGGAATACCTGTCCGATTGTAACATACTCTCAAAAGTAATAAATGAATCAGAGAACAATTCAAAACTGAGTTTTGCTTAATTGTGTCACAAAGAATTTTGATAGCTTTTTTTAAAAAGTATTTCAGTAACTGAGCCAGGTGCCCGTGGCTCACACCTGTAATCCTAGCTACACAGTAGGCTGAGATCTGAGGATCATGGTTCAAAGCTAGCCCAGGCAGAAAAGTCCATGAGACTCAAATCTCCAATAAACCACCAGAAAACCGGAAGTGGCACTGTGGCTCAAGTGGTAGTGCTAGCCTTGAGCTGAAGAGCTCATGGACAAAGCAAAGGCCCAGAGTTCAAGCCCCAGGGCCAACAACAACAACAACAAAAAAGTATTTCAGTAACTGATAGATACTACCTATTATATAGTGCTAACACTTCAATGTATTTGTTCAAATACACTAATGCAAGGTACTAAAGTTTGTCTCGAGGCTTCATCCCCCCTCTACCCCTTCTTTAAGCTTTCGTTATTTTTCACATAAGGTCTAGTGATTTTGCCCAGGGTGTCCTGGGACTGCGATCGTCCTACCCTAGAGTCTTTCTCAGAACTGCGATATCTGGGGTGTAACACACTCAGCTTATGGGCTGTGATGGGGATTGGTTGTGATGTGTTTTCCTAGGCTGACTTCTAACAATGATGCTCTCAATCGCCATTTCTGAGCATCTGGAAGTATTAGCTGGTAAGTCCTGGTATCAAGCCTAATGTATGAAATTGTAAACTAAAAAATTCAAATGAGAAACTCACTGCTACTTACAACTCTGGGTTCCAGCCTTATTTTCTTTTTTTTAAATTTTTATTGCAAAATACTGTACAGAGGAGTTACAATTACATTGGCAAGATAATGAGTACATTTCTTATCAAGCATTGTAGCCTCCTCCTTTGTGTCCCCTTCCCATCCCTTCCCATCCTCCCCCCCTGCCCCCCCACCCAATCTTCCCCGCCCACCCCACCAAAGTTGTAAAGTTTGTTTTCGACATAACGACTTGTACTTCTCATTGTTGCAATGGGTCCACCTGTATCCCTATTTAAATGACTTGTTTTTCCCCTTCCCCTCCACAAATTATACCTACATCAAATACAGTGAAAGCAAGGTTATACTGTGGGGGAGGGACATACAAAGCAACAAAGAAATAATCTTATAAATGTGTTAGAAACAATCGCATGAATGAAAAAAAACATTTGAATACATATCTTAGGGTTCATTTCCCTAACATCACCTTATCTGACCTTTTCTGCTTGACTCAGACATATACTAGATATTGCAAATAAGGGAAACCATGGGACCTATGTTTCTTTGGGCCTGGCTTACTTCGCTTAATATAATTTTTTCCAAGCCTTTCCATTTCCTAACAAATGGGGCAATGTCATTCTTTCTGATGGAGGCATAGAATTCCATTGTGTATATATACCACATTTTCTTGATCCATTCATCTACTGAGGGGCATCTGGGTTGGTTCCATATCTTAGCTATAGTAAATAATTCCAGCCTTATTTTCTTGTTGTTGTTATTCTTGTTGTTGTTGTTTGGCTTTGGGAGGAAAGGGGAGTTTTGTTATTTAAACGTTAAAGCTTTCAGTTTAACTATTTCTGAAATTTAAAAAAAAATTACTTAGGTGGCACCTAAATAAAGATCGTATTTTCTTTGCAGCAATTGCCCTGAACCCAGTGACCTGTAAAAAGACAAACCCTTGTACTTTAGGCAGTTTAATTTTACTTCTAGTCCCAAGACTGTCTGGTCTGTGATCTCTCTGCCCTCTGGCCTGTCTCCCTCCCTTCATTCCTCAGCTTCAGCAGGTCATAGCGAGAGGCCATGCCCTGAGCTTGGGAAATACGCCTGACACTTAGAACCCACCAAAGGAAAAGAGATGCCTTTTCTTCAGCAGTATTAAGGTTCAATCCACTCCAGTTTCCCAGTTCTGGTTGATCTTCAATTGTCCTTCAAACCTAATACCTACAAAAGGCTACTTTTATCTTTTTTTCTGCCAGAGGGGTTTTTCTATGAGGAGAATAATACATAAATGATAGTTAGATAAGACAGAGTACAAAGCATGGAGCATACGAGTACTCTATGTAATGCTATGTGGCAGAGTAGAAACGTTAAACATAAATACACACCATTCCCAGGACTACCATTGATTAATTATGAATCTTTAAGGATTGGGGGGGGGTAAGTAAACAGAGTCAGTATATTGAAATTAAAAGGAAAGTTGTGAAAGTAACAAGACTCTCCACCCAGAGAGGAACTCCAAAGATGGTTCCAGTGGAATCTCTCAGAGGGCAGTTTTTATAGTTACAAGGCTCCTTCAAATCTCTTCACCTGGGCATAGCACTGATTGCTTGAAGGCTTAGGCACACACCACCCTGACTCTTCTCATTGGTCAGGCATCCAGAGGAAACGTATTCAAGTGAGAACTTGAAACATTATGGGATCAGGGAGTGTCATAATGGGTCAAATGCTATCTGTTATGTATTATATTCACCATTTTTTAAAATCCCTGTCTACTCATCAGCTCCCTTTTCTTTTCCTCATTCATTGCTTCTCTTTTTTAAAGCTCAGTGTATTCAGAAGAAGGAAATGATAACACACAAGTTGTGTAAAACAATTCAAGAAATGTGCCAAATTCAATCATTTGGCACATTTACATTGTAAGGATATAATTCACTGGAATTAAAGAAAGGGCTCTGACAATGGAGGGAAATTTAAAATGGTTCAACACCAACTAAAATATTATTCTTGTGTGCATTTGAAAAATGCTGACTTGGAGTTGGCATCTTCAGGGAAATTATGAAGACCCTCAATATTTAGTTTGGCTTTGGAGAGATCGTTAAAGATAAGCAAATAAATTTTGTTCTGCATCATTCTCAATAAAAACAAAAATAGATGGCAATATAAACTTCAGTTCTCAAGCTTTGCTTTTTTATTGCTTTCGCTTAATACCCATGGCTTGGTTGTGTGTAAATATTCTTAATAAATATTTTAGACAAATCAAAATGCAAGCGTAAATATTGCGCATGCTTTATCATGGTAGTTTCTATAAATTGTAGCATTCTTTTCTTCCTTTCCACTATCTTGATATTCTCAAGACATGATCCTATTTCAAATTCTTGTAAACCCCTGCAAATTAAAACATTTAGTTGCATTGATTCCTCATCAGGGCACCACAAGCTTAACTGTAAAGAAACTGCTGTCTTTATAGCTCAGAAATTCTTGAACACTTCCTGGCTTCAACACAGTACTAGAAAAACATTCTGCAGTTGTCAGAATTTCATGTCAGCTTTGAAGAGGAAATTAAGTATGTCTTCCTGAAGTTTAAGATGAGGTAATGATCTAGAGACAATTCCAAACAGATTTTAAATTTATTTTACTCAGATAAAATGACATAAAGAGAAACTTCTATTAATTTCCTTTGAGATTCAAATGAAAAATGAAACACAAATCAAAAATGACATTGAAAATCAAGAAGAAACGTTCCTGGCTTTGCTAGAATGAAATTATTTTCTAGGATTTTGGCTTTGTTCACACCGTTATCTTTGTTTCCCACAATTATCTTGCTAATCATACATAACTGATCATGTCTTTTAGAATGTTATATTTCTCTTCTTTACCAGTGTATTTTTTTCTGCTTCTTGGATCATTGGTCACTATAGCAAATTCCATTGCTGTTTATTGCTTGCTAACAAAATAAATGAATGAAAATCATCACTGTTTTCTTTCAGCAAACCAATGACTATTCTTGTTCTTATTATCTGGAAATGAGGAATATAAATCTGGTGTATGAATATTTTTCCTGTTCTTATCTAAGCCAAGGTTCCAGTGGCTGTAAGACTCCATTGAAACTGTCCACCCATCTATTATGAGAAACAACACAGTAAGGAGTAGCATGCAAACCCAGACTCCACTATATCACAACAACTGAATCATAGAGCAAGCAGTGGTCACACTCTGGTCCCTTCTGTGTGAATCTTCATGCTCACTTCTTGGAATGAATCAAAATAAAGGCTTAATGAAACCTTCATGGCAGAATCAAACAAAAGAAGGGTCAGAACTTTTTAACTAAATCATTCTAATACAAGAACCTTGTTAGCTTTTAAATTCAATTTATCTGTTCCAGTTGCTCTTTTTTATGTGCAATTCTTTCAAAGTTGCTTGGAGGACTGAAGCCAGAGAAATCTAGCGGTACACAGAAGAACAGAATATTCACAAAGTACTCTCCAAAACAGAGTTGCATTTTCGGTATTCTTGAAATAAATTCTTCCGTGGCAAAGGCATTTGAAACCCTGTGTCAGGTTGTAGTGTTAATAAAACTGTTTCTGTTCCGTGAAATTGTGCCAAAGAAAAAGTAGCTCTCAGCCCGGATGAACCATTTTGGTGGCTAGTCTTCTCCCAGGGTTCTATTGTTTTGCCTTCACTGTAAGTTTTACTCTTAAGAAGAACAAAATGAAAAGCCATTACATTCCATGTAGTAGCACCTCTGCATGCATCCTCTTGGAATTCAGCACCTCCAAATGGTATAATAGACTAACCAAAGGTTACTTGATCACTCTGGCAGATCTAAAGAAAGGTAAATCTTCCCAAGCATGGCTCCAGGTCAGGAAAGGGGAAAGGCCATGATCCCCCAAACAATCTTTAATTTCCACTTTACTTTTGACTTTATGCCCTTGAAAAGTGCAAAAATGTAAAATAAAATAAATATATTTCCTGTAACTCCTGGCATTTTCTGGTTTTATTATAACATGTAAAGTGTTTCCGAAAGTATAAGGATGCATGTGGATGTTTTATGTCAGAGATTATCCATATTGCATGTGGTTGGGATTAGGGTCCTGGGGTATGTAGCCCCATCTGTAAAAGTAAAACAAGCACATTTCAATGTGATGGAATTTCGACTAATTTATATGTCAACCCAGCCTCCGCAGAGCAATTCTTCAAATATTTACAAACTACCTACTTCAACTCTGCTTGTGTGCTTTCTGATCAACTTACCTAGACTAATATTTCTGTTGGTCTAAGGACTCATTCGTTTTCCTCCTATTAGAACCCCTCTCACAAGTTGCTCATTTTCCAATGAGAATTTAGCAGGTTGGATTTATACCTCCCATTTTGGTTTCTCTATCTTTTTCATTATCACAAAAATCCTCCTTTTTCTCTCATAACCTCAACATTCCACAGCTGCATCATGGAGCCGTACTTCCTGGTAAAAGAGCCAGGACTCCTATCAGGTCCCAAAGCCCAGCCACTTAATAGCTCCTGTTCTCCAATTATCTAATCTATCTTCAGAGTCACATGGAACATAGGATGTTCACAATTTTGTAAACAATATGCATTCTGTCCCCATACGTCATCATCTCACGGCCTCATTTAAGTTACATTCTGCACTAATTAATAAAATAAGACAAGAGATAAATTCTGGATATTTAAAGGGCTGATGTGGAGAGTTTGGTACAAGCATAGTCCCACCCATCAGGGAGCAGGTGTGCATAATTTTCCCCTTACTACAACAAAAGGAGTCGATATTAAGATGGCTATTGCGATGTAAAGCCATCTTCAAGTTGTATAAGTCACAAGGATATGGACACATGTCTGATATAAGTTACTCAGTCACTTCCAATAAGGGGGAAATTCTTAAGAGTCTCCTAACTAAACATTCAAGATATATTCTATGCCATGAGAAGGAAATGGGGTGTTGAGTCATGCTAGTTGCTTGATTTTGCAGTTCAAAGGTGTCAGTTACTAAAGTGCCGTGATACCAAGCACGTGCATGTGGAGAGCACATTGTGGAGTATTTTTATAAGGAATTAGTCAATGTAATTGCGGGCTGTAAAGAGATTGTTACCCAACCTCATTACATGTTGTAAACACTTCATCACATGACATCTTTCCATGTCATAAATACATCATCAGAGACCATTATGTTCTCTAATGATGACTGCTCGCATCCATCCATCATAGAAAAATGAATAACTGCCATGAGGACAGCATAATTCCTGTTGGTTTTTGCTGCTATGATGTCTCCATCTGCAGAATTTCTCCTGGTGTGCAATGCATTTACATTTGCTGTTAAACAGCATGAAGGCTGGAGAACTTGCTCCTTTACTCTTTATTCTTACAACCACCTTTGGCTAAAGGTAATAAAATCTGACCTGACCTGTATGGTTTTTAAAAGAACACCTAGCCAAGCAGGAGGAAGAAGAAAACTTAAGAATCAAGAGAGGCAGAAAGGGAGAAAATGAAGGAAAAGGAAAGAACAAACAATTGCAAACTAATTGTGCACTACAGAGCTATTTAGATTTGTGTGATTCTTTTAGTTGTGCTTGACTTTGGATATGCTCTTCAGTGAACTTACCTTAAGTCAGTGAAACTACTCATTCCCTCTAATTAGAGTATAATATTAATTTCAATTATTTCTCCAGGGTTAGCTGTTTTATATTTCATTAATCAATAATTTCTAGTAGCTATCTCTTAGCTTACAGGATGGAAGGATACATGCACAAAACAAAGTTCCCCCTAAAACACTATGTCCCTCAACCACATGTTCCTACTATGACATTCTGTCTCGCCATAGCCTAGAAATAATAGAGCTACGTGATGATGGCTAAAACGCTGAAACCATGAATCAAAGTGAATCTTTCTTCCTTTAAGTTCTTTTCCTTGGATATTTTATCAGCAATGAAAATGAAAATCAAACCACAGCATATCTTTCATACCTATTAGAATGACTGTTCAAAAAGTAAAACCAGAAAATCACAAGCATTATCAGAGTTGTAAAATATCTGGAATCCTTTAGCTTCTGGTAGGAATGTAAAGCAATGCAACCACTATGGAATACCATCTGGTGATTCCTCAAATGCAAACTTACCATAAGCTAGAGCAAATTCCACTTCTGTGTATCTAAGCAAAATAATTGACTCTCAGGATTTAAATAGTCAATAGTCACAAGGTGAAAACAATCCAAATTTCCATCTACAGATGAGTGGATTAAATAAGAAATAGATCCAATGCAACAGCAATACTCATAAGACAATATGCTAAAACTGATCTGTACAACTTGGGGGGCAGGGAATAGGAGGGGGAGGGAAAATGGGAGAAAATTAGGGAAGGGTAACAAGTTTGACAAGAAATGTACTTGTTACCTTACTTATGTAACTATAACCCCTTTGTATATCACCTTGACAATAAAAATTTTAAAAAATAAAATAATAATAATAAATAAATAAAAAGAAAAAAAGAAACAGATTAGTGGAGCTGTGGCTCAATTGGTAGAGTGCTAACTATCCTTGAATAGAAAGAGGCTCAGGCATAGCACCCAGGCCCTGAGTTCAAGCCCCACAGCTGACAAAATAAATAAATAAAGGAAGAAAGAAACAGATTTTTAATACAGATTTTCAATGGAAAACTAGTCATCTATGAAAAAGAATGAAATTCTGACAAATACTATAACATGAACAAGCCTTGAAATTGTTATGTTATGGCAGATGAAATAAGCTAAAAACCAAAGGACAAATATCATATGAGCTTATTTATATCATATGGAAGGACTCAAAGTCATCAACTTCCTAGAAAAAGAAACTAGATTGGAGATGGTCCATTGAATAGAACTGCAGGAAAGGGAAAGAGTAAGTCATTGCTTAATAAATGTGTTTGCAAATGATGAGAAAACTTTGGCAATGCATAGTCGAGGTAGTTGTATAGCATTGTGAGGGTATTTTAATGACAGAAAATTACATATTTGTATAGCATTGTGAGGGTATTTTAATGACAGAAAATTACATATTTAAAAATAGGATGAAACTGGTCATGATGGCTCAAGACTATCATCCTAGCTACACAGGAACATTACAGGTGATAGATGGGTGTTGTACCCTGTCATGCTATCTATAAATGGAAATAAACTTGTAGTCCAGGCTGACCTAGACAAAATGTAAAACCTTATCTCAAAAATAGTCCAAGCAAAAAAGGCTGGAGGCATGTTTCAAGATGTAGAGCACCTGCCAAAAGAGAATAAAACTCTGAACTCAAATCCCAGCACTGCAAAAATAAAAAGGTTGAAGTGATAAATTTTGTTATGCAGACTTTATCACAATAAAGCTTAATGAAAGGACTAAGAATGACAACTCTTTCCAAGATAAATCCTCCAATGAATAGCTTTAATTCCTTACATATGGCTACATGGATGGCCCAGTACTTCCAGTTGAGAAAGTCCAGTCTTCACTAAACAAGGAAATCTTTATCTACCTCACAGTCTACATTTTTCTCTGTACATTTAAATTACAATAGTACTGTACACCTTAAGAATAGGTTTGTTCCATTTGTCCTATCTATAATGCATTTATAGCTATGTTCTTCTTTAATAGTACATGAAATGACATGGGAAATATGTTTAGAAATGAATGATATTCAAAGTTAATGCCTTTTCTTATTTTCCAACCACCTTTACACTTCAAGAGAAAAACTTAAAGGAATATATCCTAGCTCCACACTTGCTTGTGGTGACAGAAAAAAATAAAGTCAGAGTCGGCCTAACAGGAAAAGCCAGGCTCATTAAATTCAAAGTCCTGACTCTCTGCAGCGGTGTTTGGAGCAAACCCTTGACCCTTAGAAGACAAGAAGCTGGGATGATCACATTAGCCCACCAGTCAACGAAAATGAATGAATTCATTATTCCCTGATATTTTGAGGCATTGAAAATAAGCATCGTGATATTTATGAAATAGGTTCATACATTATCTCCAAGTAGTATTCATGAGATCCAAAGGGAATTGAACTCATTTGCAAGTTTCTCAGCTTTTTTGGTTCAATGTTCTTAAATAACAGTGTGTCTTGATGATATGAGGCTGTACAAGGAGAGGAAACAATTTATTTAAAATGATCTGGGGACAGTTTCCTCTTCCAGGACCTTTAAGGTTCACAGTAAGGACAGGGGTAATTATCCATTCCTTGGGCTTCTCTTGCAAAACCAAACGAAATGGGAGTGTTCTGTGCACATAGGATTGAAGGGAATTGCTTCAGAGATGGCATCTATGTGAACTCTGGGATGCTTTGCCCTGAAAAGGAAGGATGGATGTAAGAAACCAGCCTGAGGCAAACACTCCACTTCTACAAACATGCACCATGCTTTCCAGTTCCATTTCTACATGGCTTTTCCTGTACTATTTCAATGGTTCTCTGCTCTAGCATGTGGGTAAAATAGAACCATTCTAACCATCTCATCCTTTCAGGAAACAATCATCTTCTTGGGAATCCTACTGAAGTATTTAGAGCTATATACAAATGAGAATGATCCTATAGGACAAAAATCATATATTAATCTAGATCCAGGCAAAAGAGGGAAGATGTTTGCAAGGACCAGGGCTAATTTTGCCTGCCTGCTTCCTTTCCACCAACACTCCTAAATTACAGGGTGACTACAGAGCCTCCCTTACTAGGATGGAGGGGGTAGGGGTGAATGGGCCATGCGGGTGGAAGAGTTCTTTGGTGGGAAGTGGAGGGAACTGAGCATGTTTAATGAGTTCAAACTTTTTCCACAAATTAAGTGAAATATTTTTAAAGGAAACAATATTACTTAACTTTTATTTGTTTCAGCTACTTGGTTACAACTCCACACGGACACAATTAATGGAGGAAATAGAGTATTTTATAAGCCCAGGACTCTCCATCTGTGACCAAGAAGAATTCTTTGCCTTAATCACTATGCATTCCTTTTAGATAGCTTGGATATCGCCAAAAATAATTATCCTAGGCCTTGGAAAAGATTTTTGTCTAGTCACTCCCCCCTCCCAAAGTTATAGTAGTTGTTCCTCAGAGTAAATTAATAATGAACTTTGTCCTCCTTTGAAGCATTTGCAAGCACTCTGCAATAGTGTGCAATTTTGTATATGCACAATCATACAACTTAGTATGCACACTTGGGCTATCAGAAGTAGAGTTTATGTGTATCTAAGAAATTGATGGACAGCCTGTCTGCTGTTCGTTTACAGGAGCAGTTTCCTCAAAGTTTCCAATTTCCTAAAAGTTCTGTTTCCAGGAAATGAATCTTTTCCTAGCTCAACTGCTATACATAACAATAATAATAATAATAATAATAATAATAATAATAATAATAATAATAACAGAACAGCTTTTAAGGGAGTATACAAATAGCAAGATATTCTAGAAATCTGATGTGTTAAGAAAAAGGAAAGAGGGAAAAAGAGGAAAAGAGCAGCAAGCAAAATTATTCACCTACCCTAAGAAACTACTAAGACAAAACAAAACAAAACCCTAAATTCTATAGGGAAGAATGTCAGGACTTTCAAATCATAGATACTTCTTTTTGTCCTCTTGCAATTTAAGGAACAATGAAAATATTAAACAAAAATCCCAAAATGCTTTTCTAAAAGCATTTGCCATCCCAGATTTCCAACTGTTGGATTATTTTTCTCCTTCTGAGAAACAGGATCTTAAATATATGATGTTGCCAAGCAACAGTTGCTCACACATATAATCCAAGTTACTCAGGAAGCTGAGATTTGAGGATCAAGGTTTGAAGCCACCCAGGGCAGGAAAGTCTGTGAAACTCTTACTTCTAATTACTCACCAAAAGGATAAAAGTGGAGCTGTGGATCAAGTGGTAGAGTGACAGCCTTGAACAGAAAACTCTCCAGACCCTGAGTTCAGGCTCCAGGACCAGAAGACCAGTATATATATATACACACACACACACACACACACACACACACACACACACACAGTTTCTTCCATTCCTATTTTTAAAAAAAACCACAGAGATTTCTCAAGTAAGAGTACTCTGAAGGTAAAGAACCAGCAACTATGCAACTGAGGTTAGTGAGTATGTGGTTTTGAATGTGTAACTGTCCTCATGTTCTGAGACCCAGTAAAAGGCAGCCAGTCCAAGATCATAAGCTTAAGTGTAGATGGTACAAACATTCTGATTTCTGAAAAGCATGCCAAAACAAATAATCACTGGGCCCACTTTGTTTCTGTTTTTCCCTTTACTCTGCACCTATAAATATGGCTTATTGTATAGCTAGCTTTTAGGGTCAAGTATTAATGATGAGAGGTCCAAGGATTGCTGGTTTCCATGACCTCAGAATTTAATCTAGTGTGATAGAAATAGAATTAAATGTGATGGACTCATGTAAGGGCGATAAAAACCTGCTTTGCCCATACAATTGAGCAGCAACAGGTCAAAAAATTTAAACAATAAAGAAATTAAAATTAAACAATGGAAGTATCCATAATCTAATTGTAACCCTGGAGTTAGAGGTGAAGGTGCACAGCTGACTCCATGCATCATGTGATACATCATGTGCTCCACGTAGGCATGTTTAAAGCATTATGTGGTTTCTAAGCTCTAGCACCTTTGCAATATTTTTAAATCAATTGTGGGGCTTGAACTCAGGGCCTGGGCGCTGTTCCTGAACCCTGTGTTCAAGGCTAGTGCTCTAACACTTGAGCCACAGTGCCACTTCTGGATTTCTGGTGGTTAATTGGTGATAAGAGTCTCATGGGGTCTTTTTTTCCCAGGCTAGCTTTGAGCCACAATCTCCATATCTCAGCCTCCTGAGAGGCTAGGATTGCAGACATGAGCCACCAGCACCAGCTTCCCTTTACAATTTTATTCAACATGTACTGGTCTTTATATTTATTTACCTTTATGTCTATTTCAATAAGAGAGACCATAAAACAACCACCATATCAGAAAATACACAGGCCAATTTCTTCAGCCCAGTTGAAAGAATTGTCTGTCTCCCTCCACATTCTGGCCAACACAGTATATGTCCTATGTTTAAATCAATCTAGCAGGCAGGAAATAGTATTGCTTCTATTTGTGCTGTTGTAATCACAGGTAAGTCTGACCATAGTTCCATATGTCTAAAGACCATTTCTTTTCTTTTCTTTTATGGAAATTTGGCATTTTTAGGTGAAACCTATTTTTTTTCAAGTGGTTAAACAATAGCTTTTGCAGTAAATTAAAAAGTTAGTTTTTGCCCTGAAGACTTCAGCCCATTTATAGCATGTTAGATTTCTGTATGTATTTGGAACCAATTCATGCTTACTAGTCTATTCCACTGGTCAGGTTGCTTCTCCAGGCTTCAGTACCATACCGGGTTTATCTGATGGCTTTCTGGAATGTTTAAGTTCCAAGGGAGCAGGAAGGGAGAGAAGCTACTTCTCCTTTATACCTACATTTTTCTTTTTAGTCCATGGCTATAAACACAAGGTGCAAAGGAGCAAAGGACCAAGAAAGATGGTGCTGAGAGGACTTCAATTATTAGGGAGTCGTAGATGAGACTTAAGAAAGTAGGGGATTTTTCAGCATGTCCCAGCAAAAGGAAACAACTGCTCTTCAGTTCTAGTTGAAATGGAGATACGATTTTGTCTGATCCCGATTTTTCAAGAAGCAATAAAACATAAAAAAATAATATGAGAAATCTTCCAATTTGAAAATGTGTACTCACTGTCAATGCATGGCATTTTCTTGTAGTTTTATTTTAAGCACCACACTACACCAAAACTTGAGCCTTCTTCTGTAACTTACACACAGTCTAAAGAGTTCTAGATTAGAAACCTGGCCATGTGGAAGAAGTTGCTGGACATGGTACAAACAAAATTCAGCACTGATTAATCTTGCTTCAAATTGTTGAAGATACCTGTCTCTCAAAAGATATTTAAAAAATGTAGTTTAAAAACTATTTTTAAATAGTTTTGCCTTAGATTCATCAATGAAGATTTGAGAATTTTAAAAGTAATTAAAATAAGTCAGCTATATAATTTTACCTGCCTGATTTAATAGTTGCCACACATTCCCAATATGTTAAGTACTTCCCTAGAGAGTCATAATGCATAAATTTAAAAAAATAATCTCCCTGTATTTTAAGAATTTGCGATTCAATTGACAATTAAAGTGACTCAGGATATGCATATTAGACCAAGATGAATGCTATGCTAGAGGTGTCAGTAGTCACACTTATGAATCCTAGCTACTCAGGAGGCTGAGATCTGAGGATCAAGGTTGGAAGCCAGCCCAGGCAGGAAAGTCTGTGAGACTTTTACCTCCAATTAACCACCAAAAAGCCAGAAGTGAAGCTGTGGCTCAAATGGTAGAGCACCATCCTTGAGCAAACAAGGTAAGGAATAGCACGTTGGCCCTGAGTTCAAGCCCAAGTACACATAAGAAAGAGATCACATCTCAGTAAGTTTGAAGATGTTTTCGCAGATGTAATGCCCTTAGCTGCATTATAAAGTAATAAGTGTCTTCAATAAACAAAAAGAGATTCAAAGGCTATTTGGATAATCTTTAGAAATTTGATAAAAATGTATGGTGTACATATATGGATGATATACCTATACTATATTGCGTATGTATGTATGTATACATACAAGCATATACTTGTATCTTGCTTAGTTTTTGTGCCTTCTTGTGGTCCATATAATGTCAGAAATATTAAAGATACAAGTGGACGCCTCAGGCCTCATGTTCTGGGAAGCATTAGATTATCTAGCACCAAGGTTTTCAGGTTTCAGCCATGTTTTACCCTATTCATGTTCATATTTTAACAGCCCTTTGAGAAACAAAAACATTTCCATACTGAGAAAAAATGAGAGATGGACTGACACTGTCCAAAAATAAATGTACTCATTACTGGACTTATATAACTGCAACCCCTCTGTGAATCACCTTTATAAGAGCAATTTTTAAAAAGAAATTAAAAGTAAGCCAGGCACCAGTGGCTCACGCCTCTAATCCTAGCTACTCAGGAGGCTGAGATTTGAAGATCGTGGTTCAAAGCCAGCCTGGATAGGAAAGGCCATGAGACTCTTATTTTCAATAAGCCGCTCAGAAAACCAGAAGTGGCACTGTGGCTCAAGTGGTAGAGTGCTAGCCTTGAGCTGAGGAGCTGAGGGACAGTGTTCAGGTCCAGAGTTCAAGCTCCATGACCAAAAAACAAACCAAAACAAAACTCATTATCTTGTGCTGAGCATACTACAGACCCTTAGAACTTCTAATCCTGCAGTCATTTGGTCCATCAAAGAACAGGGTGCTGGGACTTGGCAATTTATTAACAGGAAAACCTCTCCTTCTTCATATGTATTGTTGCTCTAAGTATATTGTATAACAAAAGCTCTTAAGTGAACCTTTCTTGTTTCCTAAGACCAGAATAACCGTGTCAGTGTTACAGTCATAATATCAAGATCTCAGCAGTACCAATAACTAGAGAGGAAGATTGCTGCAATGACTTCTCACAGTCTTTTATTCTCTCACCAAGACAGGTGAAGGGATAAAAGTCAACTTTTCCTGAGTCTACTTGCAATATTTTTGTTTTTGTTATGCTTACGGTTAGACCTTTAAAGAGTCTGAGGACTATGAGATATGAATACTGTGACTGTCTCCCAGCAAAGACTTGAGAACAAAAGTTGAATGTGCAGGTAGATCAAGCATAGATCTTGTAAAGTATGGATCCTGACTTTGGAGGAGTAGGGTGAAGCCTACTCTGATGATGAAGCCTAGAATGATGAAGCACTGGTATGCAAATATCTGTTGATTATCAAAGAGCCAGGTACAACTTCAGGGATAACTATAGAACAGAGTTGTCTGTGGTTGGTATTGTCAGACAAGATGAAGAACAGTGTTTAGGATGAGAAAATTGAATGAAATTTTAAAAAATATATACCTGAGCCACAAATGGAGCCAGAACACTTAGGGAGAGCTGATGTGAATATTGAAATTGTGGAATGGAAAACTTTCATTTGCCTAGGGCCATCTGGATATTTATATCATCACTACAGCCCATACAAAATTATCGATACAGGCAGACAGGCAGTGGGAAGCCAAGAAGAAGCATAGAAGCCTACCGTATCATCTACCAGATGATTTCATGAGCCTTATACAGCTCATGGGATGGATGTTTTAAACCTGGTAGAATAAGAAAATGCTAGCAGGGTGCCAGTTGCTCACACCTGCAATTCAAGCTACTCAATAGACTGAGATCTGAGAATCACTATTCAAAGTCAGCCTGGACAGAAAAATCTATGAGACTTTTACATCTAATTAATCACCAGAAAACTAGAAGTGCTGCTGTGGCTCAAAGTGGTAGAGTGCAAAGCTTTGAGTGAAGAAGATCGGGGATATCACCCAGGATCCTAGTGCAAGCCCCACGACCCACAAAAAAAAAAAAAAAGTTCTAAGTATTACCATCTAAGACAAGTTACCAAGAAACATTTCAGTAAGATGTCCTTAATGGTGCCAGTCCTTTCCTAACTAAGAGCATCCTCTGTACCCCTGCTCTTCTTGAAGACTATCTTCACTACATCTCTCTCCCTGCCACCACCACCACCCCCCCTCACAGGACATGCACACAATGACAGCGTTGCTTTCATTAAGAAAGAGCTCACTTTCAGCTCCCTTGGACCTTGTTGCTGAAATGCCTCAGGTGTAAGAAGATAGAAATCACTTGACTTAGAGAGACCAAAAGAAGGTTCCTCACCTAAAGCTGCAAAGATAAAACCTGGAAGAATCAGAGCTGGTTTAAGAGAGACTATCTTTCCCCTTACCTAATTAGCTTATCTGCACCCATTGAGGAATTTATCTTCGTTTTGTCTCTTGCATTTAGCTTGTTTGAATAGGAAATGAACTGTTGGAACTTCATGGGATGAGGGCTTAACCTAGAAAGAACCACACAGATGAATAGCAAATACTTCAGCGCTGATCCACAGTGACTCAAAACAGCACTTGTAACTAAGAGCAAAAATGCTACGTATATTAAGTTGGTTAGTATATATATATATATATATGTGTGTGTGTGTGTGTGTGTGTGTGTGTGTGTGTGTGTGAGTGTGTGTGTGTGTGTGTATGTGTGTGTTATTCATATTAAGTACCTATGGTCTATAAATAAAATATGAAAGGAAAAGAATCAATATTGTGTCTTAAGGAAATCAAGCAATGTTCTCAAAGGGAACCTTAACAATACTTGCTTTCATTTATTCAAACGTTGCTTTCCTGGGAATTTGGTTTGGGAAGGGAGGTCTTCCTGTAATGGCTGTGGATGCATTGTATCTGGGTCCATAGGGAAAGAGGTGAAAGTCATTATGGGTAATGGACGATGATAATATCTGTGCAAAACAAAAGCCAGGTTTGCATAAGGAACTGTCTCTATTCATTCCAGCAGTGCGAGGTGTTGGCACTTTCCTTTAAGATGACTTGGCACCAGTGGCTTATACATGTAATCCTAGCTCAGGAGGCTGAGGATAAAGGTGCTAAGACAACCTGGGCAGGGAAGTCTGTCAGACTTTTATCTTCAATTAAACATCAAAAAGGCTGGAAGTAGCGCTATGGCTCCACTGGTGGTGGGATGTCAGGCTCAAATTAAAAAAAAAAAAAAACTAACTAAAAGAATGAAAACTTAAGGGACCGTGAATAGGGACTGAGTTCAAGCACCCAGTACCAGCACACACACAAAAAAAGATGGAGGCTCTCATGTGAAGCTAATGAGTACTTGTTCTTTTCACGAGCTTGATTCCAGATCATGGGCTACAGTTCATATATCAAAGTATATCGAAGCAAGAAGACAAAGGACACTTTCTCTTATGTGAGGAGGAAAACAATGATTATCCTGTGGTAGAAGACAGAGATGTGAACCACCCTGTGGATCATACAGTTGCAACCCCAGAGCAAACCAACTGCATTGACTATTATGATCAGCCAACTGAAAATTAAAACAGCCCTTGTGAAGGCAAGGGCAGTGTATATTTTACTTATACTATAAAGCTGGCCACTGGCACTGCTGGAAATAGTCCAGCTATCACCACCATTTGATTCATTGCCTTGATATTCCCAAAGGATCATTTCATTTTCTATAGAAAAGGAGCAAAATGGAGGGTGTTTCTTCCATATCAGAACAAAAAGCAAGGTTGTGGTATCTAATTAAGGATGATGATCATCCTAAGTAAATACCAATTACTACTTTCTTCATCATTTATCATTCCTACTACTACTACTACTACTACTATGTCCATTTTGAAGATGAAAACCTAACAGCACCAAGAACTTCAAGGCATATGCTCAAGGTCATCTTTCCTGGGCAATGGAGGAAGAAGAGGAATCCAGGCACTCAGAAACCAGATCAGAAGTCCCAGTGCTAGCTGGGACTTCAATGGCAGAGGCAGACCATGAGCTTCTGCTTCTATTGACTATATCTTGTATCTCCAGTGCCACCTCCCAACTCCTTAGTTCAGCTCAAATAAGAACATTCTACTAGGAGCCTTAGAGACCTAAGATCTCATTAACCTCTCTAGTACTTCTCTCAAATGGCCTCATGGGTCCCCATAAGTATTATTTTATTTCTGGCTCATAAACTTTCCAGCAGGACAGGACACCACATCAGTGAAGTCATTAAAACTTTATAATAACAATATTATGCTAATGGAAATTATTAGCCTATTTCTTGTTCCCTGCTCCCTTCCCCCGCTATACACACACACACACACACACACACACACACACACACACACACACACACACACACACACACAAGAAACACCATATGGTAGGTTTACCTGGCAATTACTTGGGGATGTCAGAGTGGATCTTAAAGTATAAAGAATATAGGGATTCATAACTCTCTCTGAGCACTGGAGTTTTCCATGTGCTAACAAGCTGGCATGGCTGGACTGTTGGATTTAGATGTAAACAGGACAACTTGAAAAGGCTGAGCATGGAGCCAAGCAGTACACGGAGCTCGTAGGTTAGAATTCAGGTGGCCGGGTAGCAGTAAAGGTTGTTTCCAAGCCCAGGCTTTCTACTGAGAGAGCTGGTTGCCAATGTTTTAATTGCATTATGAATTTCTTCTTAAAATTGTTTGTTCTTTAATATCAAATAATAAAACATAGGTATTAGGGCCAATTTAAGTAATTTAGAATAATTAGAGTCTTAAGTAGGCTGCACATGTTCGGAGCAGAACAATCTCTCCAAACAACAGTGACGTCAGAGCTTTGGGTTTGGGTTTCTGTTTCCTTTCTCTCCTCCTTGTGGCTCAAAATGCATGGCATAGTTTCCCTTCCTGGAACCCAGTAACCCAGTAAAGTCTTGAAATGGCTGCATAAACGTTGGCTGCCACGCACGCTCAACCTTGAAAGCAATCTGGGATTTTAATTCAAACAAATGTGAAAATGGAGTATAAATAGGACCCAGCTGTATTTCTAATAGCAGAGAGAGAGAGAGAGAGAGAGAGAGAGAGAGAGAGAGAGAGAGAGAGAGAGAGAGAGAGAGAGAGAGAGAGAGCTGAATCCCAAAAGAAAAAGGAAATCGAAAGCACCTTGCCTGTCTCTCCCCTAGCCTTCTTTCATGCAGCACTCATTGCTCTTTTGAAAGAGCCCTCAAAAAGGTCTCAAATGTTTTAATTATATTTAATTAAGTTGTCATTTGTTACTTGGCTTCCTTAAAGTTCTGCCTAATTAAACCAGCTCCATTTTCATTTGTACACAGTTACCTTCAGCTCAGCTGAAGGAAAAGGAAAAGAACAGGTTAGCAGAGGTTGTATTCTTGCCGATGGACCCTCTTACTATCTACAACTAAAGTTTATATATTGTTAGCAAACATACTGGCCAGCACAGTCCAGGGCTTCTGTGGGTGCTGACAAAGATGGCTCCCAAAAATACACTCCTAACCTTCAATAGTCCTTTCTCTTTCCTTCATCAGTTTTCATAGAAGTTAATATTTGAAGATGGAAAACTCATACACAGAGTCATTTCAAATCAGCAGCCATTCTGTGTGTGAGAGAGTACTATTATTTCAACCCTGCAGTCCTTGGGAAAATCCAGTCCTCTCTGTTAAGATTTTATTTTGTTCATATACATCCTTAAGGACACTTTTTCTTAAGTATCAGCCTCTAGTAACTGATTTCATTAGGCCAATCATAACACCCAACCCCTGTGTGTGTGTGTGTGTGTGTGTGTGTGTGTGTGTGTGTGTGTGTGTGTGTGTGTGGCAGGGGGGAACTGTTTGTGATCACATAACTTTATGTGTGATCACACAACTGTTATGTGTAACATAACTTAGTTGTCCCTCCAAGGAACAACCATAGAGGGCGCAACCACGATCATCATTAAATTCTATCTTTACTTTGATGATTCTCCGGCAGGTGGCAGTCAAGTGTCTTTAGGTAAGGCTCTGATTTCTAATCATGCATTTATCTCACTGGGCTCACTTTTAAACAAAGAATGGATCATAGTGTACATGAAGATGTTACTTTGTGTCTTCTTTTGGCAAATGGAAATACCACTCATCAGTTCCACGGTATATACCGATAGGAAACATGCAAAATATTCAGAGTGGCATACAATATCTGCTAGACAGCATTATCTCACTTTTTTGTAGCCTTGATGTCCCATAAAATCCTCTGTCTCTCCCCTACTTGCTTACAAGATTCAATAATAGGAGTCAGACACCAAATCTTCCATACAATGCCAAGTGCTTCCCAAACATTTCAACAAATAGTCTCTATTTGTTCCCTTGCAAGGATTGTTTGTTTCGCCTGCAAACATTTGCAAAGTGAACATGCTTATCCCCTACATTGTGGATATGCAATTATTTATTTTAAGTGAAGCTTAGGGAGATAACAGATGACTGTGTAAAGATGCCCACTGGATTTGAATTGAGAATCTAAGATCTCTAAGTCCCCATTCTCCTCTCAGAAATATTTTTGTCTTGGGCTTTAGTAAACAGGCTTGTAGTCTCTAAGATGCATTTTTATATCTTATGAACTGAAAGAAGTGTCCAGTAATTCTCTAGAAATATATGTGTACTCTACAGCACCACTAACCCCTAGGGTTAGTGTAGCTCAATATATATCTGCATATGTGACATCATGAACTTACTACTACCAAAGCCCCCAAAATGCATACAGTTAAGGACACTCATATCCCCTTGCAATATAAAGCAATCAAGAGAAACATAAATGAAGACAAAGAAAAGGTAGGAGACAGGATGAAGGACATCAATAGGCAAGTGGCATATATGTTGAATCATGAGGCTGCAATTTTAATGAACACAGGGTATAAGACAGTAATATTATGCTAGCAAACAATCTCTCTATTAAAATTTCTAATGAAGAAAATACAAAAATGAGCAGGAAGGCAAGGAAGGAAGGAAGGAAAGAAGGGAGGGAGGGAGGGAGGGAGGGAGGGAAGAAGGGAAGGAGGGAGGAAGGGAGGGAGGGAGGGAGGGAAGAAGTCAAATCTAAGTAATCTCAAATAAGTACTCAGAATTTCCATAGTTTACTCTGTAAGAAGCACAAACATACCCAAGTCCAGCTGTCATGGAGTTGTAAATGAAGTAACTATCACAGGAAGGAAACATACAATAAAGATGCCTAAAGTCTGTATTGGGACAGAAGAATTCACTTAGATACCACACTTGCTTACAATAATGAAAAGTAGAATGAAATCCTTATTGACCCTATACTTCCTGTTAAGAGAATTAAAGAAGTGGTGATTCATGTCTGTAATCTCAGCTACTTGAAAGGCAAAGGGATGAGGATTAGGAAAGGGACTAGAGTTGTGGTTTAAGTGGTGAGAGCCTGAGTTCAAACACTAGTACTGCCAAAATTAAAAAGAGAAGGCGGGAGAAAGGGAAGAAGGGAACAATCTCATGATCTTTCCCTGGAAAAGGGATGTAACCAACTTAATAGCATCAGGTCCATGATGTTTATTTCCAATTCTGCTAACACAGATGGAAGGAAGTAGTACCTTAGGTGCTAAGTCCCAAAACTGAGGGACATTAGGTAACTCAATGGAGCCAGCTTGTAAAGTTAGTTGAATCAAAAGCTAGCAGTATCCAGCACACTTGTCTGACAGGAGAAAAAAGTCTTTAAGACCTTCAAGCCAAACTTATGTAGAGAAATAAGCTGGCATTTTCTTCTGGAAACTTTGTGTTCCATTGCTAGGTCTTTAAATCCAGGCTTCCAAGTGCCAATGTCATTTCAGAAAGGTTAGCAACTCAATAGCATTTGAACAAGTATTTATTTCAAAATAATTTCAAGGCCATGGCATATTAAAAATCTATGTTCCTTCTTAAAATAATATTCTATCTACAGGTTATTGAGTTATTTTTAAATGACTTATGGTCAACATTTTACACAACTCAATTTTTCACTTCTTCTAATTTGGAATTCATTTATGCAGTTCCTTTTTAAAATATACTGGGGGTCAACAATGCCTACGTGGAGAAACAATCATTCAATTCAGTTAAACTTGTTTTGGGTAAAGAATGGGGGAAGTCTGATCTGTTATAATAGTCCTGCAGATCAAACCAGAGTCTCCCACATGCAAAGCAAGCACTCTACCACTGAGCTATGTCCTCATCCTAGAGATTTACTTGTAATCCTCAGGCCTTAAATCACCACTACACTACTTAAAGCAGTACCCCATAGTAAAGCTGGCTTTTTAAACAAATGACAAAGAACACTGGTGTTTGCTGAATGAGAAACTCATTTTGCAAACAGCACAATATTTATATCGAACTTCTTTGCCAATAAATACGTAATATACTTTAGGAGTTATGTTTTTTTAGTCTGATATGAAGAACACTGAAATTGAGAAAATCCTTCATATTTGTTTTGCCTAATTAGTGTGCAGTACTTCACTCGAGCATTCCCGTGCTGTGTTTTCTGTTTTCTTTTTCTGAAGATTAGCTCCAATGTCACCTGTGGAGAGCTATATTCTATTTGTCCACCATCTTTGAACATCCACTTTGAGCCAGAGATTTGTGTAATTGGCGAGAGGGTGGGGAGAGAAGGGGAGGGAAGCCAGTTAAGAAACCTCTTCTCCTAAATAGCATACTTCATGAAGGGAGATAAATCACAAATCAACATACAAACAGCAAACCTTCAGATTCGTGCAACAGAGGAAAAAAGTAAATAGAAATAGAAAGCTAGTTGTAACAAAAAGGGGGTAAAACTGGATGTCAGCTTTAAGACCAGTAATTAGAAAAGATCAACAGCCAAAGTCGGGGAGCTTCCATTATTTAAAAAAATCCATAAACACTTATTTCTCTTTTAGGAAGACTCATTTATGGACTTGAAAGGTTCTACAGTGAGTAATAGTGATAGCTGAACTTTGTTCCCTCTACTGTCTAATGGCAGAAGAAAATCTTACAAACTCTCACATTGCTGTCAGGTTCTGCTGGGAGGTCATGCATATAACATCCCCTAATAGTTCAGGGGATAAAGCAAATTTCCTTATCCTCTAGAGGGAAGCAAATTGTGATTCCTCCCACAAAGAGAAAAACTGGAAATACTGACAAGTGGCGGACTGTACTTAACTCTGACATCAAAGTGACGAGGAAGAGTTAGGAAGAGTTGTCAGTGAAGCAGCTCAGCCATGGGACAAATATGGAGAGCTGAGTGAGGCTTGAAGAGCAGTGGCCAACAAGCCAGGTGGAGAATGGGAGTAAGCAGCTGCCTCAAAAACACTCGAGGCCACACATGACAGTGGCCTTGTAACTACGTCCAAGGAGATTGGACTCCTGGATACTGGGCAGAAAGCCCGTGGGGAATTTCACGCAGAAGGCTGACACATGTAGAATGATATTTTTACATTGTATACACCTGTCTGTACACCTTTCTTAACCATCAAGCCCTAGCTCAAGAGGCATCTTCTTTGAAACTTTTTCTCACCCTCTCAGCTAGAGCAAGCAATCTGCCCTCCATAATCCCCATCTTCATGGCATCAATCTCTATTGAATCAATAACCATGTTGTAGCAATTGTTTTGCCAATGTTTTCTTCATTCTATCATAAAATCCTTTAGGGCAGGAATCATATATTTGTCGTTTATATCCTTGGGACCTACTGCCATAGTTAAAACAATGGACTTCATACATTGAGTAAACACGGAACTTGATTCTGTAGAGTCAAGTTCTAACTCAGGCAGAGTTAGAAAAGTTTCTAGTTCATAAAGAAGTGTACTGGTCCTCAGAAAGGTTAAGTATCAAAGCCACTCCAAGCTGTATATCCAAAGGAAGAAGAGAAAAACCTTCTCTAAGTAAATGAAGGTTAGAGGGAGCAGTGTCAGTCCTGTGTCCTGGCTTTCATTCTAACCCTATGAGGGAGGGCCATGCATGGGAACATGGAGATCTTCTAAAGACCTCAAGGCCCTAATGTTTACAACACTAAAACCACAGATTTTTAGCTGGGCACTGGTGGTTCATGCCTGTAATCCTAGCTATTGAGGAGGCTGAGATCTGAGGATTACAGTTCTAAGCCAACCCAAACAGGAAAGTCCATGAGGTACTCTCTCCATATATACCAACAATATATACTATATCACCAAAGAAAATTAGAAGTAAAATTGTGGCTCAAATGGTAGAGCACCACCAGCCTTGAGTGAAAAAGTTAAAGGACAGCACTCAGGCCCTGAGTTTAAGCCCCAGTACTGACACATGCACACACTACACCCAAAAGAAAGGAAGGAAGGAAGGAAGGAAGGAAGGAAGGAAGGAAGGAAGGAAGGAAGGAAAGAAGGGAGGGAGGAAGGGAGGGAAAGAAAGAGAGAAATAGAGAGAAAGAAAAGAGAAAAAGTAAGAAAGAAAGAAAGAAAGAAAGAAAGAAAGAAAGAAAGAAAGAAA
This sequence comes from Dipodomys merriami, assembly GCF_024711535.1. NCBI lineage: Eukaryota > Metazoa > Chordata > Mammalia > Rodentia > Heteromyidae > Dipodomys > Dipodomys merriami. Next base: position 64,480,148 of record NW_027206290.1, read on the forward strand.
GAAAGAAAGAAAGAAAGAAAGAAAAGAAAGAAAAGAAAGAAAAGAAAGAAAGAAAGAGACAAACCACAGATTTTGCCTACCACCTACTTTGCTTCAAAGGACAAATTGGAAAAAGTATTAAAGTTGCAAAAGTCACAAAGGCAAGAACGTGACTAGATCATGTCACTGCCTGTGAGACTCAAATTAGGTGAGGTTCTGGACACCCCTCCCCCTTTTACTTTACATGAGCAAATCTCTCAGAAGTAACATCATGTTCTCCTCTTGAGTCCTTGGGCTGAATCATTCAAAAATGGGATGGAGGCCATTCTCTGGGCAAGACTGTAACTTCGGAATTCCTCTCATTTCAAGTTCTGACAGCTCACTTGCTCCCTGCCACTCAGGGCATCCATCTATTCACTCGAGATTTTGCCAAGGGCAGGTGTATGACTCAGTTTTCTGGGCTTTTTTTTTAATTGTTCCCAACCCTGGTGTTTGCTCAGTATCTTCACCCACCGGTGAAGCAACCTTCTCATCCTAAAAATAGAGAAGGAGGAGAAGAAGGAAGAGGAGAAGGAGGAGGGGGAGGAGGAAGAGGGGGAGAGGGAAGAGGAGGAGGGGGAAGAGGAGGAGGAGGAGATTTACCAAAATACATCGAGTCTTCCTTCCCCTCACAGCCCAGGAAAAGTGGGCACAGGCTCTAAAGCTAATTGTCTCCCTGCCCAAATTAGAGTCAAGAATCATGCCTCCACGTGTCTACAATAATCTCTCTCCTGCAATTATATTCAAGTTGTGCTTACCTTGTTTGAAAAGTACCTTATAAACAGTACATTATATTATATTAACAGTATTATAGATACGATCACAGCCATCATCCACATTACCACTCATAAATTGTTACATAGTAAAACAGACATGACAAATTCTGAGGAGATATCCTCCATCTATTTGGTCTTCTACAGTGGGGCGTGATTATATTACTGCCTCCAACCGCTCGACACTCCTCCCCCAATCCGGTGTTAACCTCAAGTCAAAGTAAAGGTTTTTTTTTTTTAAATCAAGTTTTCCATCCAAAGATCTTAATTATAAAACCTTGCATCCAGCTATATAGATTCAAGTGGAATTTGAAACTTAATGTTTCTGCTTTCTCAGGAATTTTTACTGCTCAATTGTGATCACTTATGCAGCCTGGATACTGACTATTGGAACTTGACAAAACCAGAGTGTGTGTGTGTGTGTGTGTGTGTGTGTGTGTGTGTGTGTGTGTGTGTATGTGTGTGTGTGTGTGTGTGTGTGCTAGTATAGTGTGTGTGTGTGTGTGTGTGTGTGCTAGTATAGTCCCCAAATCTAAACACTCCAGAAACTACTAGTCACAAGTGATTTTACCTGCTCACCAAATCAAGATTCCCACACTCTTTTGAACAAGCTGGTAGGGGCTGGGAAGGTGGCTTAGTGGTAGAGCGCTTGCCTTGCATGCATGAGGCCCTGGGTTTGATTCCTCAGCATCATATAAGCAAAAAGAAAAAAGCAGAAGTGGCACTGTGGCTCAAGTGGTAGAGCACTAGCCTTGAGCTGAAGAGCTGAGAGACAGTGCCCAGGCCCAGAGTTCAAGCCCCATGACCGGATTCCCCCCCCCAAAAAAACTCAATCTTTGAACAAGCTGGTAATAAAATTATCAAGACAAGAAGGTGAGTCTGTTGGGGTTTTTTGTTTTTTTTGTTAGTTTGTTTTAGCCAGTCTTGGGGCTTGAACTTAGGGCCTGGGAACCTGTCCCTGGGCTTCTTTTGCTAAAGGCTAGCACTCTACCAATTTGAGCCACAGCACCACTTCCAGACTTTTTTTTCCCCTCTGTTCATATGGTACTGAGGAATTGAACCCAGGGCCTCAGGCATGCTAGGCAAGCACTCTACCACTAAGCCACATTCCCAGTCCTAGTGATTTTTTAAAATGAAACTTCCTAACAATAACTGTGCCTCCCCAGCCACGTATTATGTAAATGTTTTCTTCATGGTTATTATATTCCCTACACGTGAGGCCCTGTGGGGACATTCTTGCCCAAGTCACCTCTCTTAAATGACAACTCCAACCAAAGTCTCTCTTCACCTCCTGTGTCCATGAAAGCAGAACTAGAACAGTAGCGTTTTCTAGAAATGAAAATGAGACTGTCATCAGGAAGCTGCTACACTATAATGACATCAGAGCTCAAGATTTGACACAAGACATAATCAGGTTGAGGTCTTTTCTCTGGCCCTTGTACCAGAATGTGGGGATTTAATAACATTACTTAACATCACTGAGGCTCATCTAGCAGAACAGCTGAAACACAGGAAGCACTAGAGAGGGAAGATCAGCCAGGCTCTGGTGTGGCTCATGCCTGTAATCCTAGCTACTGGGAGGCTAAGATCTGAGGATTGTGGTTCAAAGCCAGCCCAAGCAAGTAAATCTGAGAAACTCTTATCTCTAACCACAAAAAAAGCCAGAAATGGAGCTGTAGCTCAAGTGGTAGAACATAAGCCTTGAGGGAAAAAGCCAAGCAAGAACAGGTAGCCCTGAGTTCAAGCCCCACTACCTGAAAAAAAATTTAAAAACCTATTATTATTTTTACTGCAGGTTCAGAAATTAATTTTTAGCTTCCTGTGGAATTCATAATATTTGCACATCATGTGAACTAGGAATTTCACAACTAAAGAAGTTACTAAATGGCTACAATTAATAACTGCATATATATGTATATATGTACATATATAATAATTCAAAAAGGAACATTTATACAACATTATTGTTTTAAAAAACAACTAATCCTTAGTATTCAAAGTATTCCAGAAGCTCAAATTGTTCATAAACTTATAGATAAAAGTGTTAAGTAAAAGTTCTCATTTGTTCTATTAACTTGATTAAAATATCTTTACATTGTTTATTGTTTATCCCTAAAGTACTGTGGCTTTACAATTATGTTATATCATAATAAATAGTCCTTATTTCCTCTGGTTTAAGGTGAGGCTATGGTAGATTTGATTATTGCTCACTAAATATTTACTTTCTTTCCCCATTGCTGTGGAAGAAATGCTCCCCTATCTCCATGATGAATTAAATCAGCTTACTTGTTTGGGCCAAAGTGATGGTAATGAACGTGTGTCAAGAAAGGGCTTGAGTTATGTTTATGTGTTTGAGATTGCTGTCTCCTATTCCTATCAATCATTCTAAGAAAAAAAACAGCATGTTCCAAAGAAAGTAAGAGCATAGAAATGGCTCCACCTAAAGCCTAGACCATACACTGCTGAACTCCTCTTAGACCAACCCTATCCCTGGGGTACAGCATGCAAACATAAGAAAGAAAGAAATGATCACTTTTTAATGTCCTAGAGCTTTTAGAATCTTGCTAGGAAATATTTTTTGTGACAAGATGACACAATATTCTACTACTCACTCTTAGTAATAGAAGCCTAAGTTACAGTAGCCTAAACAAAGAACAAATGACTTACTTAGACCTGTGGCTTCAGGTAAAGCTGGACTTATAGATTTATTTAATGTGAATCAATATGATAAAGAGTATACTCCTCTCTTCTCTCGAATTCGTGGCAAAAACGGTCTCCAGGAGTACCAGGTTGGCCTATCTGTATTTCTACTTTAAAAGAAATAAGCTCTTTCCCCCAAATCATTAGCATAATACCTGGAACTAAATAACTCTTGCTGATTGGATAACAGAACCAAAACAAAGTCCACCTCACTATTCTACTGGGGATTCTCTGCTGTAGATGGGCTGGGGTGGGTCATATGACCATCACTGGCATTGGCATTAGTAAAAAGAACATGAGTCTGACCTCAGGGTCAGAAAGTGAACAGTGAATTGGGTCCCCATGGAAAAATTAAGACATGCTAGCATAAGCTTAGCAGATGAGAAGTATAGCTCAGTAGTTATGTACATGTGACTATATAAGATGACACTTATCGAAAAGAACTCCAAGACATGGACACAGAAGTTTTTCTTTGTTGTTGATTTTTTTTGTTTCTTTTGTATGTTCTTCCCCCTATGATATATCCCCCGTTGTCACTGTATTTGATTTTGGTACCTGGTATTACATATACGTTTATTTGAATTAGAAAAGGGAAGGGAACAACAGAATGGTGACACAAACAAGGGGGAACCAAAGCAACAGCACCATACACAAGACAGTACGTTGGAAATGCTCTGTACAAGTTGTGGTGGGGGGAAGCGGGAGAAAAATGAGGGAAGGGGTAGCAAGTCTGACAAGAAATGTACTTATTACCTTACTTTTATAACTGTAACCCCTCTGTACATCACCTTGACAATAAAAAAAATTAAGACATGTTCACCAAAATGGTATTTTCAGAGGCAAGAATACCAGAAGATTCTTACAGATAGATGGACAGTATTGGGAAAAAAATAGGAAAAAAAGAAAGAAACATGCTCTACTTTGCAGCTTCCTATGAGAAGTACCAGCAGGCCTGCTAAGAAATCTCTGGAAAGTCAGATGCTCACACCTGTAACCCTAGCTACTCAGGAGGCTGAGATCTGAGTACCATACAGCCAGACCAGGGAAGGAAAGTCTGTGATATTCTTAGCTCTAAACCACCCAAAAGCCGGAAGTGGAGCTGTGACTCAAGTGGTAAGCACCAGCCTTGAGCAGGAACAATGCCCTAGGCCTTGAGTTCAAGCTTCAGAACTAAGGGTGTGTATGTGAATGCACACATGCGTGTACACACACACACACACACACACACACACACACACACACACACACACACACACACACACACTCACTAGCGCAAACTATAGTATTGCTTTGCAAGCTTAGAGACTGAGCTTGGCTACCCTAAACAGTAATACTCATTTCACTTGTCCTGGTATTTTCCTAGTCTCTTGGCCTATTTAGGTTGTGGTTGTTTGGTCAGAACAGAGGGCTTTAGTTCTCTCCACACTAACCAGAGGGAAATGATCAAACCCAGACACTAAAAAAAGCTGAAAACCAACCTTTGCCTGTTTTGCATAAACTAAACCTAAATGTATAGCCAAATCTGGGATTTGAAAGCAGTCAGTTGAAATTCAGCATTTCTGAACTGTACTAGCGCAGCACAAGGAAGAAGGCCCCAACAAAACACTTTGATAGAGACAGAGAAAGAGAGTGAGTTGTATAAAGAGCTGCACCTTTTGTGATTTTCCAAGGATGACTGTGCCAATAAGGAATCACTCTGAACTGTTTTAAAAGTAAGCCATAATAGGGGTTGGGAAGGTGGCTCAGTGGTAGAGTGCTGAGGCCCTGGGTTCGATTCCTCAGCACTACATAAGCACAAAAAGCTGGAAGTGGTGCTTGGTAGAGCGCCAGCCTTGAGCTAAAGAGCTGAGGGACAGTGCCCAGGCACAGAGTTCAGGCCCCATGACCGATAAAAAAAAAGAAAAAAAAAGCATAATAGTACTGGAATTGGAGACTGGTCTATACAAAGTAGCCTACTACTATTCATAATATCTATCAGGAAGCCAGTACTGGCAAATCACCTGCAGCCACTGGGTACACTGGCTCCCTTAGCAAAGATAGGAGACAAATGAAAACCATATATGTCACATATAAAGGTGACATATGACCAACTGAAAAATCATTACAAAGTTTCTGCCACCAAAACCAAAGCAGATAGACACTTCCGTCCATGATTACATGAGCTATGATTGATATTGTTGCTGAATTCTTTTAACAAATGAGGGACCAGCTTAATATCAGCTGTAAAATAACAACTTGTATGACATAATTTCTTTTTTAAAGTTTTATAGTAAACGTGATGTACAGAGGGTTTATGGTTACATAAGTCAGGTAATGAGAACATTTCTTTCACCCCCTCCCCCATTCCTTCCCAGATTTTTCCCTCCCAATCTCCCTCCCCACCAAGTTGTATAGTTCATTTCCAGTGTAGTGTCTAGTGAGTATCACTGATACTTTCATTAGTCTAACTAATTAGACAGGTAATCAAAGACAAGGCTCAAAGCAGGAATAATTTTCAAGCCAGTGTACATCCAAATGGTAGAAAGCTAGAGATAGTTGTAAGCATTTCCAGCCATTCTCTGAGTGTAAAGGAAGGAAGGAAGGAAGGAAGGAAGGAAGGAAGGAAGGAAGGAAGGAAGGAAGGAAGGAAGGAAGGAAGGAAGGAAGGAAAAAAAGGAGGAAGGGAGGGAGGGAGGGAAGGAGGAAGGGAGGGAGGGAGGGAGGGAAGGAAGGAAAGAAGGAAAGAAGGAAAGAAGGAAGGGAGAGAAAAGAAAGTCTGATCTAAGGGCTTTATTCTATAGAACAGGAAAAAACAATAATTCTTTTTTTTTCCACTACCAGGGCTTGAACTCCAGGTCTCCATTTGCTCATCTAGCACTCTACTACCTGAGCTATGCCCTCAGCCCAGTTTTTTATGGATATTCTGGAGATGAGAGTCTCTTAGACTTTTCTTCCCAGGCTGACTTTGAACCATAGTCCTCTGGATCTCAGCCTCCAGAGTTGCTAGGATTATAGGCATGATCCACCAAAACCCCACATATAAGATTGTAACTGAGTAATAATTTGGTTCCACAATAATCAGACTTCATACTTCCCAAAGGACTTAACTTCCTCCTTGGTAGTAGGCTAAGGGATTCCAGAGGGAAATTTGCCAACTGCCAAATTATTTTTTTATTTTGAATAACAACAGTAGTAATAAAGAAGCTTCACTCTTAATAATGCTTGGTTGTTTACAAAGACTTTCACATAAATTATCTCATTTATCAGTTAAATGATTATCCCATTTAAAGCATTAACTACATTAAAAAAAAAAAAAGCTCAGGTACAGATACCCATCTGTATATACATTTACCTCAGTGCTTACACTCTCATTATGTTTCCTTGAGAAATATGATGACTTCACATACTCTCTGGTTGATCTGTCATGTGAGATAAGTAGCTAGTATTATGAAGACAGTCTAACTGAGAAAAACGTGATACAGGCCTGTTACTCAATGAAGGTATCAAGACTATGAAAGGGAGAGAAGGAAACCAGATTGCTGAGAGAACAAGGCACTGACATCTCCTTCCAAGCTGCACAAGACCAGCTGGGGATCACAAAACAAAACAAAACAAAACAAAACCCATCCCAGCAGGTGGGTTTAAGAGGACCTGCATCATACTTCTGCCTTCTTCCTGCCGACGTATTCTGTCTCAGCATATGCCTCTCCAGGACTTAATTTCTAATAACTTCTTATTACAGGGTAACATGCATGGTGCCAAAGATCTTACACACTGCATCATCAAATTTTTATTGCCCCATAAATAGGTCCATTTTACATGAAAAATTCCAAATTCCAAGAAGCTCATAGCCAGGGCCACACAAGCGAGGAAAGTGGCTGAACTGGGCTGCGAATCCCACTCTCAAGCACTCCCTAGCCTCTATCTGGACTCCAACGTCCACAACCTGCACTCCTCACATTTTCTTCCTGTTTCTCTCCTTCCTTCCCTTCACCTTCCTCCCACCTTGAAGAATCAGAAGGTATCATCACAGAAGCAAAAAAATCTGCCTGATAAATTCCCCTCCTCTCAATGTTATTATGATGAGACTGTTTGAATTAGCACTGGAGAAACAATGTGTCCCATTAGATTCGCTTTACTTCAATTATTAACCTCAGAGTCAATCTAGGTCATTGCTGGGAATTCGGTACACACAAAGGCTATCAGTTTACAACTTTACTTGGACCAGATTGGATCTTACAAATAAGCCAGCTTCTTTCATTACAGTGGCAAATATTAGTAAGAACATAGAAAGGATATGTGAGTGTCCAAGGGGCTCAGTGGATGATACAGCAGATTGGCCTATGAGTATTTATGCGAAGGGACATTAAAAGAGATGAGATTCTTTCTAGAATGAACAGAAGTTTTAATTACTAAAACTGCTAAATAATAATTAATATTAATAATAAAGGAGGTTAAGGATTTCCAAATAGTCCTGGCATAAAAGATGCTAGGTGATTTCATGTGTCAACACCAATAACTTTACTGTAATGCTTGAAAGTGGTCTAACTTGGCATGGGTCTCTGTCCACGTTTATGATTAATGACAAAAAGCTACATTTTGCTTAATGCTGAGGAAATGAAAGATACTTTCCCATCCTCAGTTGATTCCCTAATTTCTTTTTCAAGTCTTGTGTCCTCATGCAACAGTTTTCGCTCAAGGCTGGCACCCTACCATTTGAACCACACCTCCAGTTCTATCTTTTTACTGGGTTAATTGGTGGTCAGAATCTCACAGAATTGTTTACCCTGTCTGGCTTCAAACCAAGACTTTCAGACCTCAGACCTTCTGAGTAGCTGGGATTATTATAGGTGTGAGCCACCGGCACTCAGTTTGATCCTTTAATTTCTATCCATGAAAAGAATTTTTTTCCTAGAATATACATGTTGATTTTAACTCTTGTTAAATTTTCCTCCCTTGAGCCCATCTAACATCCTCCACTAAATAAGGAGCCTCCACTTCTCGCCTGAGTTCCTCGTATCTGTTAGGAAGATTGTCCTAAGGACAGCCATAAAAATGCTAGGGACATCAAGAAACCTAAAATGGCCGAGATCTTTGTCTGTCTCCTCCAGAGCTGAAAGTTAGAGCTTTGGAAATGGAATTCAGCCTCTAAAGTGTCTTCTGAAAAAATAGACTTCATTTGTAGGCTGCTGGATTAGAATCATCAAAACCAATTATCTTCCCTACAAAAAGTAAAATTTTCATGCAATTTTAACTTCATAAAGGTGACACAGAAAAAGATTTTAAAGGAAAAAAAGTACATGAATATGGCAAAGAATAAGAAAGGAAAAGCAAGTAGAAAGATGAAAGAAGGTAAGAGAAAAACCAGCTTTCTGTGATTCTCAAATGTGGACCAACACAAGGGTTATTAGTAATAAATGACATCTTTGTTGTATTACTTGAGCATTGGTTAGTCAGTCGGTGGAACACCTCTGAAAATCAGCAGTCAGTTTTCCAAAATGACAGGGATTGACATGCATCTCCTTAATACTAAAACAAGCAGAAAAAGATCCATCACTCAACTGAAAATTACATGCCTTATCTCAGAGGAGTCCATAAAATTCGGGCAACTTCAAGGAAAGGGGCAGCTCTCAAACACAGTGTTTTCCAAAACGACTATCTTAAACATATATATAGCTATGCAAATTCCACGTTTCCTTTCATGCTATTTTCAGGTTGTTTTTCAAATTAAACATTAGGCTCTGCAGAGCGCTGAGGATGTTGATTAAAGGGCTGGGTGACTTCCACAAGGTTTGGGTTTTCCGCATTGGCCTAGAAATAGATCTTCTCTGGGTGGGCCAGGTGAAATGCAACACAGTTATTGTTACCTCACTTCCCTTGGCTTTTTGGGTGGAGAAGCCAGATGAAAGAGAAAAAAGAGAAGCAAAATAAAGGAGCGGCTGAAGAGGAAGAACAAGGAAAAGGAGATACTGTTTTCAACCCAGTGAGGTCAGATGAATCTACCACCAGATTTTCTTTTTTTCACCCTCGTCCTTCAAAGAGCAACCAGAGGCCAGACATGGAGTCTCACTCCTATAATCCTAGCTACTCAACAGACTAAGATGAAGGAGGTCACAGCTCAAGGTGAAAGTCCAGGCAAACAAAGTTCATGATACTCCATCTTAGCCAATAAAAAGCTAGGCCCAGCAGCAAGCATCTGAAATCCCAGCAACATGGGAAACATATACAGGAAGATCAGTCCATGCTGGTCTGAGGATAAAAGGAAGGTGTTATATATTAAAAAATAATGATGGGGCTGGGAAATGGCTCGGTGGTAGAGCATGAGGCCCTGCGTTCGATTCCTGAACACCACATAAGCAGAAAAGGCCTGAAGTGGTGCTGTGGCTCAAGTGGTAAAGCGCTAGCCTTGAGGGACAGTGCCCAGGCCCAGAGTTCAGGCCCCACAACCAAAAAAAATTGATGAAGGAGGATGGCTGGGGTAGAAAGATAGAGGAGAATGATGACAGGAGTGACATTGATTAAGAGGCATCGTAGTACCCATAAAGTACTATGTTGCATTGAAATCCCTTTGTATAACTTCTTAAAGATAATAATAAAGCTGATATTAAAAAGTAAATAATAAATAAAAATGAAAGCAAAAGGGCAGATGGGGGGGGGCTTGCCTTGCAAGCTGGAGGCTCTGTATTTAAACCCCAGTAGAGTTACACACACACACACACACACACACACACACACACACACACACACACACACACACACACCTCTGTTATAAGGGAAAGTCCTTAAAACAATGATGCAAGCAGAGGGGTTCATCTGTCTCCTTGGATGTCAGTGATGGTTGGAGATTTGGCAAAGTAGTAACTACAACCGCACCATACACACACAGCCTAGTCCCAGTTGACTGTCCTCACTTTCGGATGGGCCTTTTGGCTAAATTGAATTCATTGACTCAATCTTTTAGGCAGAGAGCCTAAAAGACCAATGTCTAGCTTGCATGCTTCCTATTATACCAAAAAAAAAAAAAAAGAATGCACCATCACACTTTTTAAATGGTTCCTTCTACAGATTGTTCATTAAATTATATAACCTGGCACAACAAGTCGGTTTTCTTTAATTTAGAGTGTACCAGCACATTTCTTCCCAGCCAGAGGAGTATGCTTCTAATTACGTGACCAGTGCATAACTGAAACACACCATACTATTAGCAAGGTGATTTAAGAGCAGTTTTGACAAGCTTGGATCCCGTCAGGGACATGAACTCAAGGCCGTAGGCCAACATCTAACTCTCCAGCCTCTTGTATCTGAATAACCCAGTTTTCCTTTGAGGCAGGGGTGTTGTTTACATATATCACAGACCTCATGTTCAGCAAGTTTAACAATAGCTGGGAAGAGGCAAGGACTTTGCACCTCTGCAGAAAAGCAATGCTTCCAAACCCCTATTTTCTCCATCTCCTGCTGTAATTTATGTTATGACAAAGCCATAAATCAGTCATCATACCAGTTAAATGGTTTTTTTTCAACAGCTATTACATCTGATAGTTTTGCTTCAAGCTATGTGGTAACAAACACAATGCTTACCATGGAATAAATTCTATAGAATCAAGGCTTTATCACACTGCTTTCAACAGAGAGATTGGTGGTGTAGGAAATCTCTACAGTAGCTCATCATCTATTCTGCTTTCTCTCCTGCAGCAAATCTTGAGAAAGTCAGAGCCATTCCAGCACTGAGATCCTGAATCTTTCTATGATGGATGCAAATGCCCAAAATTTAATTCTGCAGGAAATGGAAACAAGAAAGGCTTTTCCCCCTTTGTTGTTGTTCTTGCTTTCTTTTCCTTTTATGTGTTAATTTATCTGTGTTTGGGAGAGTAAGGAGAGCACAGAAATGGAGGAACAGAGGGTGACAGCAGGAATACTCACTGGACACTATGATGAAAATGAACTATGCAACTTGTAGGTGAGGATGGGAGGGGAAAACTGGGAGAGAGTAAAGGAAAGGGTGATATTGTCCAAAAAGAAATATACTCATTACCTGACTTACGTGACTATAACCCCTTCTGTACATCCCTTTATAACAACAATTAAAAAACAAATAAAAATTAGAACAAAAGAACCTGTGTTAGTCAGCTTTCCATCATTATGACAAGATACCTGAGGAAATTAACTTACAGGAGGAGGTATTTGCTTCGGCTCACAGTTACATAGTTTTCAATCCATGGTCTGTTTCACTACATTGCTTTGGTATGGAATGAGGCAAATCACCATGGTGGGGAGGTTGTGCCTGAGGAGCAGCCACGGAGCAGTGGGGGATAGAGGGAAAGGAGGGTGGAGACAAGGTACAGCCCCCAAGGCATCCTCTCCAAGACCTACTCTCTTGGACTCTGCAGTTTTCATCGCCTTCCAACAGCCTATCAGATTATGAACCTATAAATGGATCCATTCACTATTAGGTCAAACGGTCTAATCATTTCCCCCTACCTCTGAACCTGGCTACACCAGAGACTTCCTGGCTCTCTAAGGTTCTTCTTTAGAACTCATGCTATGTGGTTACTTGTATTTATTTCTCCTCTGAACTTGGTGCCATCAGGTATACATGCACTGACCATTTCTGTATTCCCACAGCCAAGCCTGGTACCTACTCCGTGGACTCAATAAATACTAATTGAGTGAAAGTGGGTGAAATTTGCTCTTCCCAATAAGTGGATTCAGGAGAATCTCAGTGGATGTGATTGGGCTGGGTTTAAGATGACGTTCTTCCCCTTCTCCTCCCTCTCCTTCCTACCCTTCCCCCTTTCCGTACTGACTCTCATCCAGGTAAATGGATATTCAGTTCAGTCTTTGAAAGGGATTCCCTTCTACTTGTTTTTAGCCCCTAAATTATGCCATGTACTAAATAGTCAGCTGTGAAAGCCATTCAGCATTACTAGCCACTGAGGAAATATACAGTAGAACCACAGTTACATTATCACTATATAATCTGTCACAACAGCTAAAATTCAAAACAGGAACAACCTTGAATACTGGAGAGGATACAACTTAGTATATTCCTTATAGATTGTCGGTGTCTCATAAAACAAAACATGCAACTACAATGCAGCCTAGCAATTGCAACCTTGGTAATTTATTGAACAGGAATAAAAACTTAGATTCACACACACACACACACACACACACACACACACACACACACACACACACACACACACACACACACACACAAAACAAAAACAAAAACCCTGTGGATAACTACTCATACCAATTTTATACATTTCATCCTAAAGTTGAAAAGAACCTACAGGTCCTTTAAGGGCTAAACAAATAATGGTACGTCTATATCATGAAATACTACTTAGCAGGAAAAATATGCAAATTATTAATACACATAATACCTTGCATGAATCCCTAGAACATTACACTGAGAAAAAGACAATACCAAAAGGTTACCATAATGTATAGTTCCATTTACACCACATTCTTGAAATAGCAATATTACTATAAGTGAAAAGGCAGACTTGTAATAGGTCAGGAATGAGGACACGAGTAAAGTGAGAGGGTGATCAAGGGAAATTCTGTGGCAATGGAATTGTTCTGATCATGATAGTATCAAAGTCAATATTCTGATAGGGTACTTCAGCTTTAGAAGATGTTACTATGAGGGGGAAAATCTAGTTAAAGGAGAGGTAAAACATGGAATTTCTCTTACTTGTTTCTTACAATTGCCTGTGAACCCACAGTAGTAGGTATTAATAGAAAAATACCACTGCATATTTTGATTCTTGGCTTCACTTTGGTTTCTTGGCTCCAGTTGGAGGACCAATAGAAATCTGGGGAAAGCCTGAGGGAAAATAGGCAAGGAAATTGACAAAATGACAGCAAGGTCCTGCTCTGGCCTTTGAGCTCCCTTTGTGATGCCAAGTGCTAGGAATGTGCCTTCAGCCGCTATGTGTACGTTCCAGGACTCAGGAGAGAACCTCTTAACTTATGAGATGCAGGTGGCCTCTCCAGAAAGAAAAGGTCCCTTAGAGACAATACAAAATAGCCCCAAGCTTGACACTGCCCTGACCACTTGCAAAGCTATTTTCAGGTTTGGCTAATGAAGTCAAAGTGGTTTGCTTCTGTTAGCAGAAGCCGCAAATAAGGTCTCAGTTGCTTTACTTTTGAGAAACCCAGGTGCTGTGTGAGCAGGTCCTTACACCACCAAATGCAGACATACAAGTCAACACCATACCCCTTTCTGTTGTCCTACCAGACTGACCGAGAGAGATCATCCCAAGTCCATGGAGTGGTAAAAGGACTCTCAGAAGCCTGCATGTATTGACCATTTATAGTGCCTCTCTTCCTTATTGCTTAGTGGGGACCACTGGTTAGATGCATAATAAAATTATAATATATTACATGTTTTCTTAGAAAATGAAAAATACACATTCCTAAAAACAATTAAGTGGCATTAATTTCTTAATTAAAGAGAAACATCGCTTCCTATGCTTAAGAAAATGATTTATAAAGATATTCATTTGCCTGGTGCTGGTGGCTCACTCCTGCTAGCTTAGCTAATCAAGCAGCTAAGATCTAAGGCAATTTGAACCCAGCCCAGGCAGAAAAGACTTTAATCTTCAGTTTACCAGCAAAACACCAGAAGGTGGAGGTATGGGTCAAGTCCTAGAAAGCCAGCTTTGAGTGAAAAAGCTATATGAGATGAAGAGGCCTTGAGTTTAATACCCAGTACACATACACACACACACACACACACACACACACACACACACACACACACACACACAAATACACACTATCATTAATCATAGAGGATTATAATTTTTCATGTCATTTTGACCATTTTTATTATTATTTTAAATTTTTTATTGTTATTACAAAAGGGGTTACAGTTACATAAGTCAGGTAAAGAGGGACAATGTCAGCCCTTCCCTGGCTCTCTTCCAGTTTTTCCCTCCCATCCCCATCCACATGTTATATCCTTAATTTTCAACATAGTATCCAGTGAGTACCATTGCTGCAGTTGTGCACCCTTTGTTCCTCCATTTCTGTGCCTTTACACTCTCAAAGACATGTAAACAAATTTTAATGATTAAATACAATTACATTGATATACTTAATGACTTCTTTGAAGGTGACTACATAGTTAATGTTTCAAATGACAGACTTATCAAATATTCTAAAAATAAGAATATTTATGTTTTTAAATCAATTTTCTGAACCTTTAACAGCCTATAATCCCTTTAAGTTATACTTAAATGGCTTTAAGATATATGTATATACATATATATATATGTATATAGATATAGTGAGCTTGTAAAATCAGGAGTTTCACAGTATTATATACAACGATCTTATTCTGCCTACATGTTCAATATATATAAACTATATTGTATATGTATATATTGAACTCCTTTTCAATGAAGACTACTTCCTATAATTAGTGTGTTCTGGTGATCCTTCTGTCTTCAACCTTATTGTTTCTTATGCTAGTAAAAGTTGTCAAATGCAGTCATGGTGGCCAAGCAAACTATGTCAACTATCACAAAGCATCTAGTTTACCCAATGGGGGAAATATTAGCATATTTTCAAACATCTGTAATCACCAACTAAGAACAATCAGATCAAAGAGAGAAAACTGACTGCAAGGTCAGCCGAGCAATTAATAGGCAGAGACAAAACTCTAAGTGAAGTCCAGAAACTCTCATTTTGCTTTCCTACACAGCAATTGTCAAATCTATGTTTGGAAACAAGGACAAAGGAAATCAAAAGGGGCCACTTTCTGAAGACTACAGTTAGTAGACATCGTCCTTCCAGATAAATAAAGACAGTTGATTCTAAAGATTATTCTTGAAGGCCAGATCGCATTGTCGAGAGTCTGACAAGAATTATTTTGGAGAAACTTTGTTCTACAAAATAATAATGACAGTGTTATCCATAGGTTAGCTAAAATATTCCCCCCCACCTAAAAATGTAACCAAGAAGAACTACTTAAAAATAGTAAGTGAATAATTAAAAACATCACAAAAGCTGAAAAGTTTACAGCTGTAATAACAAAAGTATAAAAGTTTACAAGGGTTTGCTTTGTAAACTACACATTTCCAGTAAGTTACTGTTTTATTCACAGAGGAAATTCACTATTTTGAGGATTGCAATCATAGGCAAATTGTCATCAAATTTTCATGTGATCTCAATCCAATGCCCCAATCAGGATATAGAGTGACATTCTAGCTTTGTAACCACAGGCAAGCATGTACAATTAATTTTCCATCAATTAACTAAGGAATCAGCCTAGTTTTTTTTTTTATTGAGTACTTAGTATTTTTATGTAGGGAGTCAAGCATCAAGAATGAAGTGATGAGGAAGACAGGTAGAATCTTGCCCTCATGGAAGCTACTTTCTAATAGCACCAACAATATTAAAGACAATCAGATACAAGTGTGATAAATGCTCAAAAAGAAACAGACCAGGGAAGGGATGTTCCGATGTGTAATGGGATTCTCACATTTAGACTGAAGGAAGAAGAAAGTAAATCTTAAAGAAAGTAACAGTTGAGTGAGGATCAGAATAAAATCTCAGGAGATCAGTCAGATACGCAGGGTGGGATGGCTGGAGGTGGATGTAGGAATCACTTGCATTAACATTTTCTTCTAGAGACATTGTAATGGCTCCTAACTGCAGAGAGTGTGGTACATTTATACAGTAGGTCTGGGTGGTTGTGGCCATATAGAAACTTTTAGCACAAGATTCAGATGGAAGATTATAATAGTTGGGATCATAGATGAGATGAAGTAAGGTGAATGAAGTTGAAAGATACTTCAGCACAAGTTTAATGGATTATACTAACCGATGACTCAGATGTGGGAATCATTGGAGGGAGATGGAGATGTTCAAAGATGATACCTGGATTCCCAGTTTGTCATGATCGATGTCTTTCAAAGGTATGACAAGCACCTAGAGAGAACAAGTACTATGGAAGGAGCTCCACATTCAATTTCTAACATACAGCCTCTAAGAAACCTTCAGGAGAGGTATGTATCCAAAGTCTAAACTTGGGAATCACGAGTGTAGGAAACATTACTGAAGCCTTCTGCATAGATAAATTAGAAACAATATGGACTCTAAAAGGTCATGATCTTGGACTCATTTCTGAAGACCTCCAGCACGTGCATGCACACACACACACACACACACACACACACACACACACACACACACACACACACACACACACACACACACACAGCTTACATGTTTTTAGGTAGAGATGACAGAACTACAAGTAGTAAGAGATTAACTGCATCACAAAGTTAAAGACTGATTTACACTAAAGTCCCAATGCATCTCACAACTTTAGGAAATTTTTCTTTATAACTATCTGCACATTTTGTTTAAACAATGACTGTGGTCATAAGTAAATGCCATTTTGGCCTTTTTTTTTTTTCTTCAGAAAAACTAGATGGCATCTGTGAGTGGGAAAATAGTCTGAGTTCACTGTCCAAGATGATAACTATGATCTTACAGCTTTTTAATATGTGTTCAAGTAAAATAAAGTTTGATTAAAATTCAAATTATTCAGTTGAGCTAACCAGATGTAGTTAAATGCTCAATAGCCACATGTGCTTGTTCTAGACTTTCTTCAGACCAGACCTTGAGATCAAGTTTCTATTCAAGTGGCCTTTCTGAGATGGGATGGCAGGAAAAATAAGAGAGCAGAGTGTAATACAGAGTCATGATGATAAGTAAGCTACTTCCATGGATAGCTGGTGCTCACACCCACTGTGCCCTCTGGGCAACTGAACTTTGAGTGCCTCTGTATACGTGGCCTGGAGTGTGAGGGGGGTCAGGTATATCTCCATCCTCCTGCCCCTCACCAGCTGACTTCACACCTTGAAGTTCTTCACACAGCTCAAGGATCTTCCTTCTGACAAAGATCATCTTTACAAGAGAATCTCAGAAAGCCTTGGGTGAGTTCTGGAACTTTATTCAGCAAGTTCCAAGCAGGCCAACCATGTCAACCTGCTTAGCAAATGGGTCTGTGTCTCCCTCTCTCCCATTTTCAGATCCTTCCTTCATTCTCCATGTAGCAGTGGACTGAGGATTCTGAATCTCACATGGAGATATGGTTATGTCCTTCTCAGCATGGAGTCCTTCCACAGCTCTCCAAAGACTCAAGGGAGCACCACAAACCTTCTTTTGCTCTATCTATCTCCCTGTCTTTCTCAGCTGGGACCCCTCCCTTTCTCTGCTCCCACCTTTCTGGCCCTCTCCTGTCCTTGATCCCCCCTTTTTCCCACCTGATAGACCTATACAGTCTTTTTTTTTTAAATTTTTTATTGTGAAAATACTGTACAGAGGGGTTACAATGACATGGGCAAGATAATGAGTACATTTCTTATCAAGCATTGCAGCCTCCTTCTTTGTTTCCCCTTCCCATCCCTTCCCAACCTTCCCCCGCCCCCCCACCCAATTATACCAGTCTTTTTAAACTCAATTAATTATCACCTCTCCTAGGAATCCTTTCTGAATCCAAGTAGATTAATCCTGTTCCACTGCATGCCCAATGTGCCATGGGCTCAAGTCCATCTCCTCTCCTTTGAAGAAAGTCCATTGAAGGTTGATATAGCATCTCCAATATCTGTCATGAATTTCAGAACTTGTGTCACATACCCCACCACCAATCTGGTGAAGCTTCATAACTCTTCTCTAAGTAATGTTTGAAAATGCACAAAATAAGTGTATAAAATGACAATAAAATCAAATCATATTTAAACGTAATCATTAAAGAATTTCTCCCAAATAGGATATACCCATATAGATATGTCTCAATTAATCAAATGACTGTTCCAATTAGTAATGAATACACCAGTGATATTATTAAATACTAGTAAATTATTCTTTATGATTGTTAGGTTTATAAAAAGAGGTAGCCGAGTAAGATGCACACCACGCACGTGGTATTCAGGTAAGGGGTAGGTTTATTCAGTAGACCTTCTGGGACCAGGCCAGGTTGGCACTCCACGTGGCTGGCAAACAGAGCATCTGGCCCTGGGCTAGGCCTTATCTAGGGTAGGGGTGGGGAAAGGTGTGTCCAGGCAAAGAGAAGTGGGACCAGGTAAGAGGAGGTGAGACCAGGTGGAAGAAAGGTGTGGCCACATCAGATCCAGATGTGACCTCAGCAGATACAGATGTGACCTCTTCCAGGTGTCCCAGTTGTCTAGGTAACGCAGGTACTGGGCGGGGTCCGCTCGCCATCCAGGAATGGACCTTACAATGATGTGACCTAAGAATAGCCAGGCACTGGGTTCATGCTTATTGCCTATTATACTAACTATTCAGGAGGCTGAGCTCTGAGGATCACCATTTGAAGCTAGTCCAGGCAGGAAACTCCATGAGACTCTTCAATTAATCACACACCAAAAAAAAAGCCCCAAGTGGAGCTGTGGCTCATGCGATAGAGTGCCAGTCAGCCTTGAGCACAAAGGATCAGACACAGCACCCAAGGCCTAAGTTCAAGCCTCAGGACTGGGTTGGGTAGGGAGGGGGGCCAGGAGGGATACATTCTAAAGAAACTGTGATGCACAGACACAATAGTTTTGGAATTTACAAAAGAAAAGGACTTGAAAGTAAAAGGGGACAGTTAGGAATGGGAAAGGGGGAAGGGAATGAGAGAGGACAATAGAGGAGTAAATATCATTTAAAGTACTGAATTCCAAGACTGCCAAAATAAAATCTACTAACCATGCAGTGGTAATGCATACCTGCAATTCTTGCTACTCAGGAGACTGAGATCTGAACATCCCAGTTCAAAGCTATCTTGGACAGAAAAATCCAAGACATTCTATCACCAAATAACCAGCAAAATGTGAAAAGTGGAGACGTGGTTCAAGTGGGATAGCTCCAGACTTAAGTGAAAAATCTAAGCAAGCACACAGGGCCCTGAGTTCAAGCCCTCTACTGCCAGCACACACACACACACAGATAATACTAATCAAACTTAAAAGGCCTACTACTCTGTACAATTAAGCACCATGAACAGGAATATATCCTAAAATAATGACTCCTGGCTTTCCTTCTCTACCAGAATCTTTCACAGCTATCCATACTTCTGCCTCTGGGGCTAGGCAGCACAGACCCCCATAAACTAGATCCCATGCTCTTTAGAATTCTCTCCTCTCCCTGTGGAATGTGGAGGGAAGAGGGGAGAGGAGCTGGGGTAATCCTTCCCTCATTTCTCTTTCTTCTAGTCTGCGATTGAGCACCTTTCCACCAGGAAGGGCTTTACCAGATACCCACCATTACCCCCTCGGACTCTCCTTGCAAGCTATGCCCACCTTGCTAACGGCCACTTGCTGTTGCCAGACCCAGGAAGTTTTGTCATCTATTACCAGTTTCTTTCCTTTTCTGCTTTTGTTCACATGATTGTATTTTTATCTTTTTATTGTTAGTGTACATTTGATATACAGAAGGTTATAATGACATGAATGGGTAATGAGTAATGAGTACAGTTCTTTTTGAGCCACGTCTCCCCTTCCATGGCTCTCTTCCGGTTTTTCCCTCCTGTCCCCGCATACAAGATATCCAGTTCCTTTTCCATATGGTGTCTAGTGAGTGTCTCTGTTGTATTAGTTCACCCTTACTCCATCTTTTCTGCGCCCTCCTTTACCCTCCCAAATACAAACTAACAAACAATACAAAAGGAAAAGAAAACAAAAACAGCAACAATGGCAACTGAAAAATATCTCTTATTTCCTTTACTTGGAGTTCATTTTATAGAATATTATTTTATATGATCATCTGTCCACAGCTACGGAAACTTTGTCCACATTTCTAGCAGATCCTCCTTTGGCCTCAGTATGTGAATGACTAGATTCCTATGTAATTTATCATATCCCAGTGTGTCTGTGTATATATATATATATATATATATATATATATATATATATATATATATATCATTCAGTGTGTTTACTGGTAGATTTATAGGCTTGTTCTAGTTATCACAAATGAAGGAAACTATGCATCTATGTTTCTTTAGCTCTGGCTTACTTTGCTTAATATAAGTTTTTCCAAGTCTTTCCATTTTCTTACAAGTGGTACAATATTATTCTTTCTGATGGATGAGTAAAATTCCATTATGTAGATATACCATACTTTCCTGATCCATTCATCCACTGAGGGTCATCTAGGTTGATTCCACTTTCTTTTTTTTAAAATGTTGCAAATTTTTTGTAAGTAGTTGTATTCGGGGATTTTTTTTTTTTTTTGGTCAGTCATGGGGCTTGAACTCTGGGCCTGGGCGCTATCCCTCAGCTCTTCAGCTCAAGGCGAGTGCTCTACCACTTGAGCCATAGTACCACTTCCAGTTTTCTGAGTGGTTTATTGGAGATAAGAGTCTCACAGACTTTCCTGCCAGGCTGGCTTTGAACCTCAATCCTCAGATCTCAGTCTCCTGAGTAGCTAAGATTACAGGCATGAGCCACCAGTGCACAGCACTCAGGGATTTTTTTTTAACAAACAGTTTATGGTTACAATGCATTTTCTTGCAGTCTTTGCACATTAAATATCTATATGTACGTGTGTGTGTGTGTGTGTGTGTGTGTGTGTGTGTGTGTGTGTGTGTGTGTGTGTGTGTGTGTATTCTTCCTTAAATAACTCCATTTAGGCACGACAGCTTTTTCCCCCTCCTCACCTTTCCTTGATTGCATTCATTGGGTTCTAATTCCATCCCTGGCTACAGATCTAGTCATGCATCAGACAACATTGGAGCTGAAAGAATTCCAACCTCCAGCTCCAAGCTTGGCTTTATTCTATAGATGAATTTTCCAAAGGTTTGTCTTCTAAAGAACACACTGAGCGTACACATATGTTCCCTAGGAGGGGAAGAAAATCCCTGTATCTTTCTTCTGGCTGTGGCTATTGAAGGGGATGCTAACAGGCCTGGACATTTTGGGCTGTGTTAGCAGCAGGCTTTCTGGTCCTGGTCATTGATCCATGTGACAGTAGCCTACCATAGCAGTGGGGCTGGGAAGACTGATGGAGCATGGAATATACAAGAGGCTTGGATGGAAGAGCTTACAGTAGGAATGGCTCATCTTTGCTGCTCATCAGCAGTAAAACATCACAGAGACTCAAAACTCTTCTGGGAACCTTGCATATCATATGTGATTGCCTTTATTAAGAGCTAGTGTGCGAGCTGAATGCTCATGACACACATTTTATAATTTCTGGCATTCTGAAGTCCAGTGGACCATCTTTTACTGATTAGCATGGGGCAGCCTCGGGGGAATCAGCACCTGCCCGAGGAAGGGAAATACTCAAGGGAGTTTGTAGCAGGGAACCCAAGTTTACAGCTGGCTTACTCTCTACTCAGGCTCTGTTCTTTTCACAAATAAACAACTGGATTAGGAATGACAATTTACTTCAAGGATTTTAAAAGAATAATGATGGAAATAAAGGATGGTTAACTCACTGAACACTTCTAACACAATCCACATTTGTAAACTTATTTTTTGTCTTTATTGCTCTCCCTGACCACTTCCTTTTATGAAAATCCTATCCATCTTCACAGGACTAGCTAACAGCTTCTCTTTTCCAACTGCCCCTACCCACACCTGTTTTTCTCATTTAAAATCTTCCATTATATTAGGGTCATTTCATGACCAAAGACATCATGAGAAGCATAGCTGACATTTATTAAGTGCTAATTACATGCCAGCACTGGGCTAAGTGCTTTATGTGGATTATCTCATTTAATCCTCAGGGCAAGGCTATGAAGCTGGGTACGTTATTAACCCCTGTAGTGATTTGGATATAGTTTGTTTCCTGACAGATCTGTGTGCTAGAAACTGGATAAGCAATGTAGCAATGTTAAAAATGAGGTAGTGGGACCTTTAAGAGATAGGGTCTAGTTGGAGATCTTTAGATCATACACTCAAAAGGGAGTAACATAGCTTTGGTGGGACCCTGGTTAGTTCTCTTCAGAGGGTTGTTACTAAGAGAACAAAGTTGGTCACTCTCTAGTGTTTTTAGCTTGCTACCTCATCCTGTGATTATGTTATGCCCTTAAAGAATAGAAGGGAGTGAGCCTCAAAATGTTGACCATTGAGTTTCTGCCATTTCCTGAAAGTAGCCCCTTTTCATTAAGTTATTCCTTTCTCCTGTGCTCCCATGATGCATCATAATGCACATCCATGGCCACCAAGTCATTCATATCCTTGAACCATCTTATCTACGTAAGTCACTTCGAGTGAATAACAGTATTTTGACCCAGAGTATACTACAAAATAATCTTGTGGTTCTTTTAATAAAAATAGTTCCAGCCATCATAAATAATATAGCTAACACAAAGCCTCAATATACTATATAGTACATAATATGTAATACATTATATACGCACACACATATATATATATATATATACATACACACACACATATATATCAAGGCCAGTTAAGATCCATAGAAAATGCCAACCTAATATCACAGCACTATAAACAAGCTAGAATTCCATCCTGGCCTACCTTTGTTCTTATATTTGAAACAGTAGAAATAGGAAGATTAAGTCAATAGAAATAAACAAGATAGTGAAAAGATGACTTTTACCCTCTGAGATAGGAGAGACTAAAACCTCTATAAAGGTGAACTAAGGGGAAGCCCATAAATGAATCGAGTTGCCACATAGAGTCATCTGAAAAAGTTTTATTAAAAATGCCTCCAAAGTATATTACCCTTTATATTATACCAGGTGGAGCTAAGATGAGGGAGGGAGTTTATAGAGGAACTGTTGAACACAATTTTATTAGAATGGTTGCTCCCTTGATTATAATAAGGAGAGAAATAGGACTTACTGGTTTAGTTATTTGAAACATGCAGAGGCACACTTTTCTCACACATCTCCACCTTTGGGCAGAGTGAAAGTTCTTTTCTCTAGCTAGGAGGGAGCTTGAAATGTGTTATTACTATTACAGGAAGCCTTGTGTTGAAGTATAATCTTTTATGAAATGTTCCCATTGTTAAAAAGCAGCCCTGGTTCCATTTTTTTTTCTTTGAATGGTAAATTCTGATTAAAAGTCAGGGATTGTTCATAACACAGAGGAAGATCAATGTGAAGTGGTTTAAAAATCAGAGGTAGATAAGATGTTTTAAGAATGTCAAGGTGATTTGCCAAATACAACATGGGAAAGGTGGGGGGAGGCATATTCTTTTATGTTTCATTCCTTAAGGAGTCGTCTAAAACATGTATCAATTTAACATGGCTCAGAAATTAAAGTTATGATATCAATAACATATAGCTAACCACATGTGAGAATGAACAGAGATTGTATCTTGGAATACAGGAGTCTTCCTGTGTAAATCCCATTAAAGCCAATAGGGAGTTATTCATGCATCCGAATCCCTCTCGTCCTTTCCCCTCCCCACCCCAGACACAGACACCCTTGTTCTGAATGATCCGTGTATTTATCTATTTCACATAAATCAGGAATTTAATTTTAAAAATCCACCAACATGGCCATTTGAGACATGAATCATGAGTGCTGTATGTATAAATCATATAGACCTTAAAAGCATTTATGATATAGCCTCTTTCATGCAAACCGCCCAAATGTTTTGGAGAGCTAAATCACAGGGAGAAAGAAAAAAGAAAAGAAGAAAATGTAGTAAATAAAACAGAAAACCAATGGCTAGCCAAACTAATGAATAAAATGTCTAGATGCCACTCATCTGAATGAGTTCCTTGGAAATTTTAGCTAGGATAAGATTTTCCAGGGTCTATTACATCCAACAAGGTACTTGAATATGTTGATATTCAAAGATTTCTTTGAAAGATGTTTCTGGGGGAAAAAATAAGAAGAAAAATAAGAACAATGGAGTCAAAGAAAAGAAATTGAAAACAAGAAGTTATGATGAACTAAAATATTCACTTAATAAAGTACAAGATGCTTATTATATTAGTTAATACCCACTAACTCTACATTTTTCTTTCTAAAAGTGTTACTTTTCTCTGGGGAATTATTTTAATTATTTCATTCCTTTCCCTGAAAAGAACTCTGATTGCACTATAAAATAAGTTTTTAAGTATTTGGTATAAATTTTAAGCTTCTCTTAACCTCTTTCCCTAAATTGCTCACAATCTGCATATCTTGTTGTATTATTATGAAAATGTTTATCCCGCTGTGATGAGAGTATCTTCTATCTTTTCTTCTCTCCAACAGCATGTGTGCATATGCTTATTTGTTTTTCACTTCCTCTCTATCTGATCCTTTTATTGCCTGGAGCATGTAGGTATTTCCAAACTGATTTCCTTTCTATGTTCCTCTGTTTATTTTGTTTCTCCCTCACTAGACTGGATTTGCTGAGCCCAGGGACTTTATTATGTATCATTATAATTACCTAGTATCATGATGGCATCATAGGTGCTAAATATGTATTTATTGAATAACAAATTGAATGAGTAGGATGATTTGATATCTGGGTAGCAGACTCAACTGACCTCAAGGTCCCTCTTTCTGGATACAACTATTTGAGTAAATGGAAGACATGTATTTTTTGTGTGTTTTTTGTTTTTGTTTTTGTTTTTTTGCCAGTCCTTGAGCTTGAACTCAAGGCCTGGTCCCTGTCCCTGAGCCTCTTTGTGCTCAAGGCCAGTGCTCTATCACTTGAGTTATAGCACCTCTTCTGGCTTTTTCTGAGTAGTTTATTGGAGATAAGAGTCTCACAGACTTTCCCGCTGAGGGTGGCTTCGAACAATGATCTTCAGATCTCAACCTCCTGAGTATCTAGGATTACAGGCATAAGCCACCAGTACCCAACTAAGACATAAATCTTAATGTATATAATACCCAACCTTTACTTATAAACTTCTTCAGGCACTAGTCCACATGGCCCTTCTGGGAGTAGTCACAATCAGTAACAGACTGGTAGATAAATAACCAAGCTAGAACAACTGGGAAGGGCTACTTTAGCTCATGAGCTCCCATACTGTTGGCTAAAATTGCCAATATATTTGAATCCTATTCAATTCCTTCACATGACCACTCTTTTGGTGTAATAGACATCCCACATGCTAAACCAGAAAAGCCGATCATCACAAAATGCAAATGAAAAGAAAGAAACTTGAACACAAAGAAGTCTCAAGTTACTATTTTTTTATAACCACAAAGTCAATTAATTGTTCTGTCCCGGCCTCTCCGGATGGCTACTGAATTACAAAGAGCAAAAGGAATATCACAAAGGCATACAGTACAACTCTAGATTTCAGAGAAGAGACGAGCTTGGATTTATGGGTTCCATGAGTGTGATGAGATCCAAGGCTGCCAGGTCTCAGATCAGAGAATATGGCCACTGAAGGGAATAACCAGTTTGCCTCATCCTCCCTGGTTCAGAGAACTTACTAGAAGACCTCTGCTTGGAAAGAAGCATCTACATCTGGCCTCATCAGAGAAACAAGGGCCTCCTGTAAGGGTCTTTTCAAATGCTGCACCTGCCTTAATATGTCCTCAGGCTCTCTTTCCAGAACCTGGGGCCTCAGTTTACCCACCTGTACATATTTCCTACATTACTTCAAAGAGGAGCTGGGAGACTTAATTAATGTTTGTCAAGCACATCTTATATGAAAGGAATTGTATGCAGTAAGTTCAAAGTAGTCTTGGCCCTGTTGTTTCTTTCATGTGTGCTTAGAAGATTTTTCAACTTTGATAAGAACTTGGAAACAAGTGCCACTGCTCACATGTTTGGATCTGGGTCCTCACTTAACCACACTTGTCAGCATTTCCCTTGGATGTCACAGGAAAATGAACATAAATCCATCAAACCATTTCTATGAACTCTACCACCATTTTCCAGATGTCCAAGGTTTGAAGTGTGAGAGTCATTTTAATGGCTTATCCAGTGGATCTCTGTCCACACAAGCACATCAGTGGATAAATAAGATGGCAAATCTTTCTCCTGCTTAAATTTTAGTTTTAGATCTCTTAGCTGTGACCTCTCTTTTAATTTGGAGGAGAACTGTGACTTTAAGCAGGTCTTTATCATCTCCTTCACTATGGAAGATATCAAGTTGAGTGATTCACCCACCTCAATGAAAATATATTTCCTCAGAAATCCACTTTTTATTTAGTTTCCATCTGTCCCAATCATGAGGCGCTTTGGAACTCCCATTGCTTCAGTCTGGAACCTGGCATTAGTCAATCAAGATACTGTATAACATAGTCCCTGTGAGTATCTCTAGCTCCATCTCCCATTCAGCCTCTACCCCCAACATGCTCAGCTTTGCCTTTAGTTCTTCATTGTTCTATGGGTGCCACCTTTCTGGTTGTGTTTAGAATGCTTTAGTTTTTCCTCCTCATCTAAATCTTGGGTTTCATTTTCTTTATTAAGATTAATTCCTCCTGCCTTGACCTAAAAGACACAGTGATTTTCTTTATCTCTGCACAGGACACCACATCTGACTGGAAAGCTGTCTTTTCTTTTTTGAAAATCTGATTCCCACTAGGTCCATGAATTCCCCAGAAAGGGATGTTACCTTTCACATCTGTATTTCCTGTTTCCCCCAAAACCAGTACATATTTGTTGAATAAATGAACAAAATTATTAGCCAGGAAAGAGAGATGCATTCTAGAATACTTATTTATTTATTTATTGCTAGCCCTGGGGCTTAAACTCAGGGCCTGGGCTCCATCCCTGAGCCTCTCTGTGCTCAAGGCTAGTGCTCTACCATTTGAGCCACAGCATCACTTCTGGCTTTTCCTGAGTAATTTACTAGAGATTAGAATCTCACAGACTTTCCTGCCTGGACTGGCTTCAAACCTTGATCTGAAGATCTCAGCCTCCTGAGAAGATAGGATTATAGGCATGAGTCACCAGCACCTGGCTTGAGTTCTAGAACTTTTTTACACCCACAGATTTCAGAAACATCTTTTCTAATCAAAAATGAACATGCCAACAAAGCAGAGCATGTCAGTTTGTTTTGTGAGCAATAAGGAAGATAAAATAGGCCAAGGAGTCTTCTGACTAATTTAACTAAAAGCTTCTAAGATGTGCATTCTTTTTATTTCCTTTTTTCCCTAGTTTTCTTATTCTCCCCATTTTTTTTTTGGTAGTACTAGGAATTGAACTCAGGGCCTATATAGGCTGAGCTCTAATCCCTGAACCATAGTCCCCTCCCTTTTACATTTCTTGATTTTTAAACAAGGTCTTGTATGTATGTTCTGGCCAGCCTGGGAACTAATCAGCCTATTTACAATTCAAATATAGCTAAAATGACAGGTGTGACTGCTGTGTCCAGCTGTTGATTGGGAGGATGGCCTTGTGTTTATGTCCAGGCTGGCCTTGAACCTCAATCCTCCCAATCTCTGCCTGCTAAATATCTACAGTGATAGGTGTGAGTCACCAGCCCTGGGCCAGAAGCCCTTAAGTGAACATTCTTGCATAACGTTGTCAAGCTTCATGTGCAATTCCCAAAGATGGAAGGAAGGGCATCAGCTAGTCAGATCAGGAAGGCAAAAACAACTGATTCATTGGTATCATTCTGCAAAATTCATTAGTGTGTAGCCAAGCACCAGAGAAAATATGAGAGAAAGAACTTAGATGATGGCTTACCCTGAACCTCCTGGCTGGAATCACTTGAGAAGCAGCTGAAAGAACAAACTGTGGGCTCTTTGCAGGTTGAGCTGGTATGTGTCTGTAAACTCAGGAAGCAGATATCCAGGAGGATTACTAAATTAGTGAGACCTCATCTCAATCAATTAGCATACCTGCAGGTATGCAGAAGGCAGGAGGTAGGAGGTTAGGGTGGTCTGTGGCCCAGCCTTTAGCAAAAACAGAAGACCCTGGTTCAATACCACTAGCTGTTCTTAGTGAGTGCTGGTTTGCACTACATGGCTTAGGCCAATAAACAAGATTGTAGTAAAAGTGCACACAGAAGCCTTCTAAAGCTGTCCGGAAATGGAAAAAGATGCACGAACAAGGAAGTTGGATTCTACTAAAACAAACCATTTCTTGATCACTGTCCATCGCCTGGCTCCATAGTTCTACCATGCCCCTCATTTCCCCCACAAAACCACCGGAGTGATAGCTACGTTGTTCCACAGTGCTCCTGACCAGGACGGGCAGGATGGGAAGGTTTTGTCTTCCCCCTAACCCACCCCCAACAGTCAAGGAGCACCCTGACAATCCACTCAGCTGGATCTGGCATGAACACTTCAGTCTAGACGGCAGCCTAAGAGAGAGGCTAATGCTAGGTTTCCCCAGACTGAGCCTCGCATTTGTCATGGCTCTGCCCAGGGTGAGTCCTTTGATCTTGATCCTAGCAAACCACAGTCATTGACAAAGGTAGAATGAATTTCAGCTTCTGAAAAGCTCAGATGGAAATTCCCTTTGCTCCCCATTCCCCCTCCAGCCCCTTCCGCCCCTTTCTATTTACTTCCAGTATTTAGCCCTAAATCCAGCTGGAAATCGAGCGTGTAGAGCAACTATCAAGCTTGTGTGAGTCATGCACCATCCTGTTTTGGGGGATGTGGGGCCTAGCTGACCCGTTTGGGAAAGTACATGGTCATCTTTACTTACCAGGCATCCTAATCATAGATTCCAGGCTCCACATTCCTGGTTTAATTTTCTCTGAGGACGGCCTGGATTGCGATTTGATCCTAAGAGGGGCAATCATTTCTAAAAGGCAGATTGTTAGAAAAGTTTGCAATTAACAACAACAACAACAAAAACAAATCTCCGCAGGCTCGTGGTGGCTCTGGGGAAAGAATGTGGGCCATGCATATGGACCTTACCCCACTGGCTCTTTTCTAACAAGACCTGTTCCATGGGTTCTTTGTAAACCTCTGTTCTGTTTCCTGTGTGAAGAAAGGAACATAAAACAGGCTTCCTTAGCTCTCCTGCTTCAGGTGAGGCCTGATGGCCCCAAGAAGTATGCCCAAATCCCTGAAAACTGCAGCATTTGGGAGGGGATGTTTAACCCTTGGCATATACAGATAAGGACACTGAAACCCTAGAAAGGAAGATGTTTTGCTGGAAGCCCGAGTGAGTTCATCTAGAACTTTGTCCCCTTGAGCTTCAAGTCTGGCTATGTATCCTAAGCCAAAGGCTCCAGCAGCGTGAACAAAGATTCTGAGGCAGCAAAGACCTAAACATCTTCACCCCAAGCGTGTAATTTCAGAGGATATTTTTCCAACATCCTCTCTTTTTCCTTCTCTTAAAGTTAATTTTTTATTTCTTTTTTTAATGTTTATTACTTGGACAACATAGTGGGTGAAACTTTCATACATGCACACAATTTACTTTGATCATTCAATCTTTATACGATCCTCTCTTATCTCCACTTCCTTTTCCTCCTGGCCCACATTCTCCTCTGCAATATTCCCTTCAACTTTCATGTTTTCTCCTTCAAAATTAGATAGATAAACTGACAGATAGACAGACAGATAGATTGATAGATAGATAGATTGATAGAGCTAGAGAAAGATAGAGTGAGAAAGTCACTCTGTATCTAGCTTATTTTGCTTAACTTGACCTCTCCTTACAGCTGTTTTCCTGCAAATGACATGATTTTGTCTTTGTGGCTGAAAAAAAAGCAAACTCCACATATATATAAGCATATGCATACCCAGGACACCAAGGGGAAAATAATTTACATAATTTTTAACTTCTGAATGTAGACTTCCAATCTCTCAAGACTCAAGTGACAGGTAAATAGACACATTCAAATCTCCTCCCTCACACACACTGTCAGGACCATCTGTTCCCTCTTTCCCCAAGCAAGGATGAATATGCTATGTTTAATAGTCTTGTGTTTGAAAGAAACAGACACATCATCATTTATTTTTTCCTTTTTTGGCAATTTTCTTTTCTTCTGCCAAAGAAAGAGAAAGAAATTTGCTTAGGGATCAAAATATTTGCTGGAGCAGGCATTTGGGGGAGGGTGCTGGCAGCTAGCTTTCTGCAGAAGGAGAAAGGCTGTGGGGTGGACTACCATCCTCGGAGCAGGCACGCTGCACGGCAGGACACAGGGAAGCTGGGAAGGGGGGTGTTTGACAGGTGTCTGGCTCAGACTCCCACCAGCCAGGGCAATCATCAGCTCTGCTCTGCTTGGCTCTCTTGGACAGTAAGTTGAGGGCCAGCTGCTTTCTGCACTTGGCCTTGAAATCATATGACTCTCCTCTCTACTCAGCTGAGGTAGCCCTGAGAAGGAGCAGCCAGGGTACTGGCCAAAGACTTCATGGCTCACAGTAAGAGATTTTTTTTTTTAAATCAGTCATGGAGCTTGAACTTTAGGCCTGGGCGCTGTCCCTCAGCTCTTCAGCTCAAGGCTAGCACTCTATCACTTGAGCCACAGCATCACTTCCGGTTTTCTGGTAGTTTATTGGAGATAAGAGTCTCACAGACTTTCCTGCCTGGTTTTGAATGACAATCCTCAGATCTCAGGTTCCTGACAGCTAGGAACACAGGCATGAGCCACTGGCGCCCAGCTCACAATAAGAAATTTTTGAAGAAGCAACAATACAGCGGGAAAACTGGAAAGACCTTTTGGACAGAAAAGAAGGGAAAGACAAGATCCTTGTCAAGTACTGCTAAAAAATGCCCTTCACCATTGGTAAAGAGAAGCATCTTGGTTTTATCAGCGTTGTGTTGGTTTTACTATGCCCAGGGATCCTCTCTCCTCAGTGCTCATCATTCAGTTACTAAATCAATATGGAAAATGTCTAACTATCAGACTCTTAAGTCAACATGAGGGCCTTACTTATTACATGGATATTCTTCCCAAAATTGTCTCATATACGCACATACACACACACACACACACACACACACACACACACATTCTTGAGCTATTGATAACTGTTGCTTTTCCCCAACTCCTCCACTATAGTTCGGTTCCTCTTGGAAGAGGTCAGTGCTCCTGTGTAGCAGAAGAAAGGACATCTGGATCCTGGCCCTTGACCTTCCCCAGATATACTGGAGCAATAGTGCCTAGAAAAGAGAGAGTCCTTGGGAACCAGAGATTCCAACTTGGGAGATAAGCAAGATCCTGCCTTCAATACTTAACCTTGCAAACAAACAACCAACAACAACAACAAAAATGAAAACAGAGTTCAACTCAGAGATTTTTTTTTTATGTCAAAATTGTCTGCTAGTCAGAAGGGCCAAATTCTATTTGTATTTACAAAGGGTAACCACTTCAGAACTTTACCTGCTCAAGAACCTGCAGTTTGTCTGATGTTGTGCTTTGTTTTGTTTTCTGTCAAAGAACTCACACTTAATACCTCATTAAAGGACTGACAGTTTTCTTGATTTCTTACAAGTTTGGCAATTAGCAAACCTTTCAATAACTTAATTCTACCTTAGAAAACTCTTTAACAAAAGCTTAGTTGCCAGAGAGAAATCAATCATTCTGGTTGAGGAAGTACTAGAGAATTATTTGGCCTAATATCCCATGAAATAGAACTTAGCAAATATTTTTTCTACTATTTAGATTATTCATATAGTTTGCAGATTTTAATTCTATTAAGGACTTTTAAAAACTGGATCAGACTTTAACTTCCTTTGTAAGTTTTTTTTAAATGATTATCAGCTGTTTCCAATGCAAAATAACCCCTCTTAGACATCCTATTTCCATTCCATTTTCTGTCCATTTACCCCCTTTGCCTAAGCAGGATTCCTCCATTCCTCCACATTCCAAGCTGATACTCTTCACCTAGCTAGGTTTTACTTTCGAGTCACTTTTTCATTAACACTTTCACACCCCCCCCCCCGAGAAATACTTAATTTAATATTTTGTGGTTGAAATGATTCATAGACAGTGAGAGAGGTGAAGATTTGCCCAAGTTCATATTCCCCATAAGGCAGAGTTAAAGTCAGGATGCAAGCCTTTGAAAATCTGTTTGATTTTTTTTTTTTTTACATTTTCTTTTTTTTTTTTTTTTTACATTTTCTTTTTTTTTTTAATTTAATTTAATTTTATTTTATTTGTGAACATACTGTACAGAGGGGTTACAATTACATGGGCAGGATAATGCGTACATTTCTTACCAAGCATTGCAGCCTCCACCTTTTGTTTACCCTTCACGTCCCTTCCCAGCCTCCCCCCTCCCCCCCTTCTTGTCCATTCTATTCCCCCACTGGCTCTTCTGTATGCACTCTAGTCCCACCTTTACAGACTCAGTCAGCTACATGGTTTCTCTGGGTATTCTGCCTTCCCCTACAAACTAGGTGGTCACATGATTGATTCCTAATGTTGCCTTTGGGGCTGTTCTTTGGGGAAGGAATTAAGAGCAGTTAACATTATTGACCCTGACCAAACCGGCTCTTTGACAATGCTTAAGGTACTATGACTTGAACTCTGGGCCTCCCACTCTTGCTCAGCATTTTCACTCATGGCTAGCATTCTACCATTTAAGCCATGCCTCTATTTCTGGATTTTTGCTCCCTAGTTAGAGATATGAAAGTCTCATGCATTTGTCTTCCCAACCTGACTGCAAACTGAGATCCTCACATCTCAGCATCCTTAGTAGTTGGGATTAAAAAGCAGGAGCCAGCCGAGCACCAGTGGCTCACACCTATAATCCTAGCTACTCAGGAGGCTGAGAGCTGAGGATCACGGTTCAAAGCCAGCCTGGGGAGGAAAGTCCGTGAAACTCTTATCTCTAATAAAGCACAAGACAACTAGAAGTGGCACTGTGGCTCAAGTGGTAGAGTGCTAGCCTTGAGCCTTGAGCTGAGGGACAGCGCCCAGACCCAGAGTTCAAGCCCCACAACTGACAAAAAAAAAAAAAAAAAAGGAGCCATAGAGCCCAGCTCTAGGTTTTTTGTTTTTGTTTTGTTTTTGTTTTTTTCTTTTTGTTTTGTTTTATTTATTTATTTATTTTTGCCAGTTATGGGCACTGGGCGCTTTCTCTAAGCGATTTTGCTCAAGGCCAGAGCTCATTTTGAGCCACAGCACTCATTCCAGTTTTCTGGTGGTTAATTGAAAAAAAGAGCCTCACAGACTTTCCTGCCCAGGCTGCAATTGGGCCGTGAACCTCAGATCTCAACGTCTTGATTAGCTAGAATTACAGGTGTGAGCCACCAGTGCTTGGCCCTCCAGTAACTTTCTACTGAACTCTAGCCATTTTCACATGCTTCTGTCTCCAGCCCTGGACAAAGCCCAGACATGCAGAAATGGCAAACTGCTCAAAGGAAGGCCTTCCAAAAATCTTGGAAGTTTCAAGAAAGGCTTTGGTGGTATTTCCAGCCCAGGCAGAATCAGGAAGTACAGGCTCACTCACAAGGAAACTAGCTCTTGCACAATTTCCAACAACACCCCCTCCACTTCACCTCAAAGCCTGCCTTGAATCACACATTCCCACCCCTTCCCCAAACACAGGTTTCTGCAAGGTCAAAACTTTTGATAGTTCAGATAAGGTTCAACTCTTGAAGACTGGAAATGAACCTAGCATTTTGTTCTTGCTCATCTCCAGTAATGAGTACACCAGGCTGTCTATGTCAAGGTGGTTTGGGTCACAAAGTGAAAATCGACATAATTGAAAGCATTAATCAACAAACAATTACCTATAATGGCACAGAATGACTACTTATGAAATCTTACATGATTCTAACCGAGTCTGTCCATGGTAATAACAGGAGGCAAACAATTGTATCACAGTTGTTGGTTTCTGTTTTGGTTTTAAGGAAATAAATGCTGGGATGGGTTTTTCTATTTGTTTGCTTTGCTTTGTTTTGTTGATTTGCATTTTAAAAAATACTTTCAAAAGTGAGAATGAGAAGATGAATGCTTTGGAAGCCAATAAACTTTAAATTATCCCTCCAAGATGAAGAATCTTCTGGTCACTTTTCTGAGTGGAGTAGGGATGGGACAGCTTAAATTTATTTCTACTGGATGCTACTTCTTAGGTTATTCTATGAAATGTTTCCTTCAGAAGACAGACTTCATTACCCTTTAGTCACATTCAATCATCAGAACTTTGGAGTTGATATTTTGAAATACTTCTTTTTCTCATGAACCTGAGGATGTAGGGGAAGCAATTAGATCTTGTGATTTTTAAGGCTGTACTGAGGATAAGGTAAGAAAATATCATAAATTTTATTTCATGCTTTCTTGCCAATTGACAGAAATGTGCAGTCCATATGAATTCATATAACAAGGGTGGAATGTTGGAAAAACCAATAAAGATTTTGTGGTCTGACCTATAATAAATGTAGTTTGATTTAGAGTCTGTTTTTCACAACATGGCAAAATGAATCATAAAATAATGGGCCCTGAAACTCCTGCATTTTTTAACAATAGCCTGGGGACAGTTTACAGTGTAATGAATTATAATTAACCCACCTTCAAAATCTTTTATGAGTATTTTGCCAATTAGCTCCGCATGCTTGCTAATGACTCATGGCTAGTGCATGTCTTTACAGAGCCGGATTTTACATTGCACATCACTCTGTTAACTCAGCACAAGTGTGTACAACATGGTAAGGATGACACAGGTAGATTAGAACACCTTCCAAAGCATCTCCACTTGGCTCAAACAATGGGCTCAACCACCATCCTCCAAGCCCAAGATAACCACCATGGCTTGAGGTGTCATAGATCTTTGGTTTCTGCTGGATCGCAAGGAATGCTTTCTCTCTCCACACACACATCTGCTGATACTTAGTGCTAGCATATAGAATGCTCCTAATTGTGGAGCCATCTTTGTTTTCTTTCCCTCGCACTCTGGTTAGCATTATTTTATCTTCGTGGTTCGTGGACTTCTGCCATTGACAACATAAGTCCACTCTAGAGAAAATAAAACAGCTACCAAACCGTCTCCTTACATTGCTTTGCTTTTGGATTTAAGGGACCATATACAAGCTTCTCATGATCCTATTTATGACCTTGCTATGTCAGAAGTTGGCTCTTTCTTGCCAAAACTAAGGCTTCCACTGACCCTTGAGTAGGCTGGGGGGACTGTGACCAAGACCTTGGGGTCCAGCTTTAAACTCAGTACACTGGAAAAGCTAAATGCAAGTGAGGTGAAACTCTTCATTCTTCAAAGGCCAAACCAACAAATATTGAAGACAAATTAAGAAACCTCACCAGTGGCAGCAAAAGAGTCACAGTGCCGCTTCAACTCCATGAAAGAATGTTAAGGATCTGAAATATTCTCTGATTTTCTGCTGGCAAGATTCATCTACCAAAATGAAGACACAGAGATTAATTTTCTGAAGTGTTACACCATCAAGTAGTACTTGCATGTGGGGGGCGATTAATTTAGGAAGCCTGCAAAAGGAAATGGTCGTTTTTAGGCTCACACTTTCTAAGCAATGGTGATCCTGGAATATTAGAAAACTCTTGATCATTAGGAAAGGTTTCTCTGAAGAACAGAGCCAATGGGTACCTCTGGGATAATCCACAGAACCTAGTGGGTTGGCTCTGCAGGAAGGTCAGTAGAGTTCTTCCTTCAACAAGGAGCAGGGGTTCGAGGAAGAGAGGAAGAGGTCTCCCTGCAATACTTGGAACTCCCAGGGTGCCCTCAGTAAGAAATTTAAATTTAATTATTCTCACTGAGGATTTTAAGAAGGTATCCTTTCTCGTTTCCACTTGCTTTCCAAGCACAGCCCCTTCACTTAAATGAAAAGAACCAAATAATGGTAGCATACATCTCTCTCTCGCCAAGACGAACTACATAAAAGTAACTATAATCCAGGTGGTGTAACTTTTAATAAGCTATCACCAGTCACAGAGAAGTAAACTGGGTGAGAGAAGGGAATTAGGCAACTCCTTCCTTGGCTCTGATTCTTCTCTAGTTTATAAAAGTAGTCCCAAAAGTATGAACAACCAAAGTATCCAGAAGTTGACTAAAGACTGTGAATGTTTCATCCAGACCAATGGCCAATGGCTTAAGAATGCCTGATGTGTGCAAAACCTCCTGGTCCATGACTTTTCTAGTCTGGTTTAGGTTTTTCATATAGATCAAAATTAGTCATCTTAATTGTCCAGTAACTGGTGGATGAGAAGTTGAGTCAACTGGGACAGTGTCTCTTGAATATTTTAATTAAGAAACACAAAAACTACTACAAGCTAATGCTGAACAATGTAAAAATTTGAAAGCAGAGGAAACCAACTGAAAGAAGAAAGACAGAAGAAGAGTTGGAGAGAAACACCAGATACAGAGAAAGAGATTTTCATTTGTTTGATTTTACTTCTAATGACGTTTTACTTTCTTATTTCCATTTCCAATGAGCCCCAGCTGGACTTTCTGTTCTTGTATAAATTCATATATATTCCATTCCTTGGAAATAAAATTACTTTTCCTGGAACACACTGTATTGCTCGTGAGTATATAAAATAGAATCTGAATAGTTTCTGAACTCCACCTTTGACATAAGGCAGCTCTGAACTTTGGACAATATGTCTTGTTTTCTTCCTCAAAAAAGGGTGTGTGTGGGGGGGGACCTGCTGGGAATGTGGCTTAGTGATAGAGTGCTTGCCTAGCATTGATGAAGCCCTGGATTCAATTCCGCAGTACTACATAAACAGAAAAAGCCAGAGTGATGCTATGGCTCAAGTAATAGAGTGCTAGTCTTGAGCAAAAGAATCTCAGGGATAGTGCCCAGGCCCTGATTTCAAGCCCCTAGGACTGGAAGAAGGTGGAGAAGGAGGAAGACAAGGAGGAGGAGGAGGAGGAGGAGGAGGAGGAGGAGGAGGAGGAGGAGGAGGAGGAGGAGGAGGAGGAGGAGGAGGAGGAAAAAAGAAGAGGAGGAGGAAGAGTAAAAGGAAGAACAGGAAGAAGAAGGAGGAAGAAGAAATGGAAGAAGAAGGAGGAAGAGGAGGAGGAAGAAGAAGGTTGAAGAAGGAGAAGGAGGGGTTGATGTTGCATTCCTTAACCACAGGACTTATGAGAACCAATCCATGTAAAACACAATGTTTAGAACAGATAAGTGCTTTATAAATAGTGCTCCTTGTTACTGTGTTTTGACTGGTAACAGACTTCCCTCCCTCAACGCTCTGCTTACTTTTCTCCTAATAAGTCTCATGAAATTGAGAAATCAATCTCTTCAACTGATAAGGAGTATGCTTTAGACAAAGATATCCTGCATTTCTCAAATACACAGCTCCCACAATCACCCAAGTGAATCAGCTGGGTGATAATCATTAGAAGTTATCACATAAATAATTAAATCTGTATGAACCTTAGTTACTCTTATCAGAGACTTGTAAGATTTTGCCTTAAAAATATATAGTAGTAACCAGGCACTGGTGGCTCATACCTATAATCCTAGCTGCTCAGGAGGGTAAGATCTGAGGATCATGGTTCGAAGCCAACCTAGGCAGGGAAATCCATGAGACTCTTATCTGTAGTTAACCACCAGGAAAAAAAAAAAAAAAAGCTGGAAGTGGAACTATATGGTATGGCACTAAATGGTAGGGCACAGCCTTGAGCAAAAATATCTCAGGGACAGTGTCCAGGTCCTGAGTTCAAGCTCCAGGACTGGTGCACAGGCACACACACACACACACACACACACACACACACACACACACACACACACACACACACACGTGTGTGTGTGTGTGTGTGCAAATATATATATATATATATGGATATATATGGAGAGAGAGAGTTAGGTCAGCATACCTTATTATTTCAAATCAATATTTGAAAAGCTGAACGAGTGAGAATTCATTTTGTACTTTGGCAATCAATTGAAAATGTCTCTGAACTGTGCTAGGCTTTGTGTAACTACTGCCATGCCAGAGAGAATAAGGAATTAAGTTCAGTATTTTTATTTAGTCACAGAAGAACAGCTCTGTAAGCCCTTGCATTTTGTTATCAGTTATTTCACTCAGATTTTAAGCATCCATTTACCATGTTCAGAGTGTTAATTGCTGTGCTAGCCATACCAGACAGCTTATCAGTTTCATTTGAATGTGAGCTAATCTGTTCTACTAAGTTTTCCCAGTTCTGCACTCAGTGGAGCTTTCTAAAGAAATTCGCTACTTTTAAAAGTGCATTGATAGAATTGTATAATAGAAAGTCATCTCCAGTAGTTTCTCATTCAACATTTGAAGGTAGTGCTAGAGTTGAGACTTATCCAGCTTCTATTTAAATGATTTCTTCTGGTTTGGATTAACACATAGTTGCTAGTGCTTTGGAATTTAAGAGAGTCCAAACCTCTTAACTTCGGAATGCTAACATCTCCTTCAACCATTGGAGTTTCTCATTTATCTTGATATTCAGAGAACACAAGATGTTTCACTTAGTTCTCTTTTATGTGATTTAATTTCATTTTCTTTTCCCTGCATTTTGCCTTTAGGGAAAATGGGCAAAGAGACAGTAGTACCCTACAATACAGCCTGCTTTTCTAACCTCTACTCAGAACAATTTAAGAGAAGGCTATTGACAAAGAGGACAAAACGGATGGGAAGAGCAAACCAACAGCCTGGTTGTTGTGGGAGTGGAAAGAAAGATTAAATAAATCACAAAAAATGCCATTTATTATCCTGAAGCATTTTAAAACCTTAATAAAAACAACCAAATCTTTCCAATTGGAAATGGAAAGACTCCTCTCAAGAATGAAGTTTCAAGGTCAGATAACTTTTTTTTTTAATTTTATTTTATTTGTGAACATACTGTACAGAGGGGTTACAATTACATGGGCAGGATAATGCGTACATTTCTTACCAAGCATTGCAGCCTCCTCCTTTTGTTTAAGGTCAGATAACTTTTTTCTGAGCATGCAAAAATATTTGTGTCTGAATATCACCTTATATTTATTTGGGTCAACAATTGGGTCAACAATGTAGATGCACAGGGTATATAAAGGAGGAAGAATTCTTCCTTTTCAAAATATTAAACTACATTTTTATTTCCCTTGTTTTAGTAGGCTCTGCATTCTGTCTTTTTACATGAGGTTTGCATTAATGCAGCTTTTTAAGGTACATTCCTTCATATTATATACTTTCACTTTATGTGATTTTGTTCAGAGTCATGCTCTATAATCACACCATATAAATAATAAATAACCATATAATCATAAACCAATTCTTATGAACCAAATTGGGCTTAATATTGAGCTATATATGTTAGAACTCAAAGGATATAGGCCTTGACTCAGCTCTTAGGAGCTTAAGGCAGGAAAATCACCCACTGTATTAGGTTTGTAAACAAGAGAGAAACTTAAAACCAGTTCAACAAAGGTCAGCGAGGCCTTCCCATCATTTACAGGTCAAGAGGAGGTGTAATTAGAGGGCAGAGATAAGGCTGAGTATGTAATTTGGATAAGGATGAGAGAGTGGATGTGAGATTCCTATATAGGTAGTGATCATGCTGGAGCAAAATGGACTATTCTAAATGGAATATTTTTATTTCTTTTACTTAATGGGAATATTAGCAAAAGCTATGTGTATCACACAGGGCAAATATCTAGCTGACTCACATCCTATATACTATGTTCTTTTAATTTAATAGGAAAGAGATTCACTCCCACACCATAGTTAAATAAAAGTTTTAGAACTGAAAATATTTAAGAGATTATGTCTTATGGATCTAATAACTGCAATATATGCATAAATGCAAGGCAAAAAATACAGAAAGTAAGTGCAGTATGACTCATTTCATTATGCAATTTGATAAAATCAAGAAATGGATCCTTGAGCAGGTCACTGGTAGCTCACACCTATAATCCTAGCTACTCAAGAGGCTGGGCAGGAAAGTCTGTGAGGCTCATATATCCTATTAACCACCAAAAAGCCAAAAGTGAAGCTATATCTCAATGGTAGAGCACCATTTCTGAGTGAGAAAGCTAAATGACAGCACCCCAGCCATGAGATCAAGCCTCAGTATGAACACACACACTATGACCCCCAAAGAGGTGAGATTTCCCAAAGGGAAGACTACAATGGTCAAGGGAGGGAGGAATGAATGATTTGCTTCCACCCCAGTAACATTTTCTTAAATGTTCTCAAGTCCAAACCATCTACTAGATGTTTGTTTCAGGGATAGGAGCCATGGCCTTGGCCAGTATTATGTGTTTCATAATTGAGGGAGAATGTGGACAAGTCTATAACCATGAAGATGGTGCTTGTCTCCTAGGCAAACTTCACCTCCCTCCCCAGGTCTAAGTAGGATGAAGAATTGAATGCAGCCCTAGCCCTAGAAATAACCCTGAGAAATCCCTTCCCACAAAGGATGACTTGTTCAGAAGTAATAAGAGAGTATTTTTTTCAAAAGCCTGATACACCCCTTTATTAGTTATATTCACCATCATCTGCTTCGATTATTTAGAAATTATATCTTCCATTTGAAATATTTTTAATGTCATATAATTTCTATGTGGATTTCTCTGGTAGGATTCCAGCTGGTAAGTAAAATCAAGTCACACAATTACAAATGAAAAAAAAAGAGTTTTTGGAACTTCTCATTAAAAATGTTTAGATAGGGAGTTAAAAACATGGCAACTCTCAAAATCACTCAAAATTGGGGAGTGGGGGAGAAGATGAACAATCTGGTTACTAGAATATGAGAGGAATTGTTTGAAAGTAAAGTGCTGAAGGAGTTGTTTACAGTGAAGGAGTAAGTGGCCATAAACTGATAAAATGGTAGGAATGAATGTGTTCCCCCTTAACCATTTATCTTAGTTTAGAGATATGTAAGTTTTATTATCAAGAAAGTGGACCACTGGGTAAGTATGATAGCTTAACACATTCCTCACAATGTCTCTCATACTCATAGGTTCAGTAAATGTCATGGTTTTAGTTGTTACTACTTTCTTTTTCCTGGTATATGAAGACAGTAAACTAAGTGTAATACAACCTTCAAATATTTTTTCATAAATTTCTGCTTCCCAGGACATGGGAATGCAGAAGTTAATATTAAAAACAATAAGGAAGAAGGAGAAAGCAGAAAATGGAAGGCAGAAAGGACATTCACAAAAGCTTTTACAGACATTGGAAGGATTGGATACTGGGATTACAATCTCCTGTGATGGGGGGGGGAAGGGTGTTTGGGGGGGGATGAAAATTTGATGGTTCATTTTGGTTGTCAATTTGATTGAATTGGTAAACACCCAGGAGATTAGTAAAGTACACTTCAGAGTATGCTGTGAGGGGTGTTTCCAACGAGTATCAAATTAAAGAAGTCTCAGGAGGCTGGGTGGAATGAAAGGAGCAAAGGAGAAAGCCAGTCTGTCCAGTGAAGGCATTCTCTCTCTGCTCCTTGGATGACATCAGCGAAACAGCTCTGCTCCTCCATACCTTCTCCACCACGGTGGATGGGAACCTCCAAAACTCTAAACTGAAGTAAAATTTTGCTGTCAGGCATTCTGTCACCCAACCAGGTTTTCAGCCAGCTGCCATATTTTCATGAGCAGGTCCCCTTCACGGGCCATGATTGAATGTATCACGATGGAGGACTTGAAACTAACCAATGATCTCTCAGGACAGTCAATGAGGGACAGTGACTTAGAATTGGGGGCTGAATGGAATTAGTAACAGGACTCCAGAAAGCAGTTCCTTCTTTTTAAGGTGCTTGAACTTTGGTTATTCTGTGCCTTTTTGTAGTCATTCTAGGCTTGTCCTCAAAGCCATTCTTACTCTTTCTCTGTGTTGCCCTGGATCGTGGTAGATGGCCTTGTATAGATCATTTCCCAGGATTCCCTATCAACCCTGGAGTTCATTGTTGTTGTTTTTGTTGTTTGTTTGTTTTTGTTTCTGGTCTAACTAATGGCAATTTGAATGTTGTAAGAATGGAGAAGAATGTGATGGAGCATCTAGGCTCTCTCCTCTTCTCCTTGCCCATGCAAGGAGAATCTCCTTCATCAGTCCAGCTTCGACATGACACTACGATGTCTCTAGCTTTGAATTATACTGGTACTCTTGGACCCTGAGCTCAGGTAATAGCACTCCTCTTTATACATCAAACCAATAGGGTACTAATTGCTTTCTGTGGTTACTAGTGTTTGGGTTACCTCAACATCCAATGCTTCATTCCTTGGCTCTAGCATCATCCACGTGACTTTTAAATCACTGATGTAGCAATTTAGATTCTGTAAGCAATGAGATACAAGATTTTTAAATTAAAATAATGACTTCTTCCAAATGGCATAGGACATTTATTATATCCATTTCTGAAGGATGACCTTGTAGATGATACATTAGTCCATTTTT
This sequence comes from Dipodomys merriami, assembly GCF_024711535.1. NCBI lineage: Eukaryota > Metazoa > Chordata > Mammalia > Rodentia > Heteromyidae > Dipodomys > Dipodomys merriami. Next base: position 64,522,760 of record NW_027206290.1, read on the forward strand.
CTTTTTAATTAAGCTTCATGTGGGTTCCATTTGGCATTCTTGGTCAATGTACTTGTCATAAAGCAAGGGGCACTCTGCAGGGGAGCTCCAGCTCCAGGAGAGACCTTCTAGTTCACTTTCACACTAACAGCATGCTGGCAACACAAAAGCAATGCGTTTACTGAGATACTCCTAAGAACTCAGAGACATATATATAATCAGTTTGGGGGCTTAACTCTAGGCCTGGGTGCTGTCACTGAGCTCTTCAGCTAGCACACTACCACTTGAACCACAGCACCACTTCTGGTTTTCTGGAGGTTAATTAGAGATAAGAGTTTCATAGACTTTCCTGCCCAGGCTGGCTTTGAACCACAATCCTCAGATCTCGGCCTACTGAGTAGCTAGCATTACAGGCATGAGCCACCAGAGCCGGGTTTGAAACATATTTTTACATCCCTTGGCTGTCTTTGGTTTTGGTTTGTTTTGTTATTTTTTATTTTGTTTGTTTGTTTTTGTACTGGTCCTGAGGCTTGAATTCAGTTCCTGGATCCTGTCCCTGAGCTTTTTGTTCAAGGCTAGAACTCTACCACTGAAACCATCACTCTACTTGCTGGCATTTGGTGGTTAATTGGAGATAAGAGTTTCATGGACTTTCCTGCTCAGGCTGGTTTTGAACTGTGATTCTCAGATCTCAGCCTTTTGAGTGACTAGGCTTGCAAGCCTGAGCCACCAGTGCCCAGCCTCACAATTATTTTTAAATGGGGTCTACTATGATGAACTTTCTAGATCTCTATTCTTGCATGTGGATGGAAAATTCTATGGATCACAATATTGTGTTGAAAATAACTGATTCTAGCTTAAGTTACCTTAAACATATTTGACAGATTGAGGCTCAAAGCCAGTCTGAATCCAACTGGGATAGCTGATACCACTTTATTACAGGCATAATTTATTCTTTACTATGCTATTCTTTATTGGCTGGTATGTTTTCTTAATTGATTTTATTATTATTTTGTTCGTTTATGTGGTACTGAGGAATTCAACCCAGGGCTTCATGCATGATAGGCAAGCACTCTACCACTAAGCCACACTTCTAGCCCCTGGCTGGTGTGTTTTAATGATGTCTTTGTATTCTTCATGACAGATCTCAAATATCAGCTTCTCTTACAGCCAACCCTGACTCTCTCTTCATTTGGACAAAGTATTTTTTTCCAATTTAAAATAACTAGAGTATGTTAATATTATATTTGTCACCTGAATAAGTCTTTCCAGTTCCACTTCTCCTGCAAGGTACCACATCAAGTCCTTGACGAGGGAAAACTTAAATGCCTAATGGAATACAATACAACACACACAAAAAAGTCACAATAAAAGAACACAAGGCTGTGTGGGAAGATAGGATGGAAGCTGAACACATAATTGTTGAGAAATACCAGTGAAAGCTTCAAGTACAAAGAGTTTGGGGTTTTTTTTCTGGAAGACAAACTATGAGGGTTTCTTCTGACTCATTTATATAGCTGTGGAGAAGTTAACCGTCCCCCAAAAAGGAAAAAAAAGGAAGGATAACTTGTTGAGCAAAAAGAGAACTGTGCTTGCAAAACTACCAGGAGATGGTAGACACATTTTGGAATTCTTTCACTAGTAGGAAGACAAAGCTAGCGTTAATATTCATTACATGGTCAGGGGTTTGTAGAGGGTAACTCACAGAGGCAGGTGGAGAGGAGGTTAATTCCTGGGCATTTCAATCCTGTTCCACTTGTGAGCTCAGTGGGGTCTGAGAGCAAAAGAGAGCCCTCAGGCAAGGAGTTGCAGGTGTTGCAGTTGAAAGTGCTTGATTTGGTCATGCGTGAAAATAGTAAGTACCAGAGTACACAGTGGGGTGGAGGGGGGTGAGGGCGGGAGCAGGGGGCAGGGCAGTTGTAAGGGGTATTTGCTACAGCTGCTTCAGAGTCTAACAATTAAAGGCCTGCACCTCCGATGTGACAGTTATATGGTACAACTGGTTTAGGAATCAGTTGGGAATTACGAGTAAAGTCGAAGGTGTGCAGGCACACAAACTTGTATCTTGCTAACTTGCATGTAGAAGGAAGGATCAATCTGATCAAACAGAAGAAAGATAATTTCACAAAACCGACTGCAAGGAAGGGAGAAAATCAGTAAACATTTTGAATTTATAACTTTGTTGTATCTCTATATCCATAAAACAAGAGCCAGTAGTCATGAAAACAAATCACTTTAAAGACAACAAGGAGTTCCTAAAGAGGAGGAAGCAAACTTCCTATTCAACAGTGAAGATGAGCTCAGATATTGTAGAAAACCAACTACCTTAATGAAAAGAAATTCTGAGATACTACTCTGTCAGAACAAAAACAAGGAAGGACTAGGAAATGGAAATCATGGGAAAAGGCAAAGGTAAGAGTAATTCTGAATGATGTAGACAATGAGTTATAAATTAGCTTTCAGGCATTTAGATCAGTCCATTTCACATTTCAAATAATCAGATGATTATTTTCCCCACAAAAAAAGATTTCTGTAAAATTTTATACAGCTCCAATCTCAAGAAAAGGATACAAAATAACTTTAAAAGAAATGCAGATAACACCTAAGACATTTTAATAAAACATGCTTATGTTTTTCCTGGCTACCCTTAGTCGATAATCACTTAGTCTTATATTATAATAATATAATCCCATTTGGAAATGAAAATTATATTCAGAGAATGATTACTTTCCTGAAGAGTTCATAAAAAGATGTCTTACCCCATAAGGCCTCAAGTAAAATCATGGTAGAAGGGGAAGATTGAACTGTGGTTTATAATTACTAGACATTCTATGAAATCACCATACTTATATTTCTGGTTTCAGTCTACAGCCAAATTCTGATCGTAGAACATTGCATTTCCTAAAATCAAGGAAAGCATTTTAAATGCCCATTTAAAACCTCTCTTTCCTCATGACCACACTTAAGACTTTCTGTGGCTTTGTACACTGTATTTATTTGAGAACCTTTACAAGTCAAAAAGATGTTGTATTTATTTTGCCTTTAGAATCTGCTAAAAATTCCTTTAAGAAAATAATAGTAAATTTGATCATACAAATACCATTTATCAGTTAATTTAACAAACCTTATTTCATAGATCACTGTCTGGAAACATTTATAAATGTGTTGACATATTATTGACTTAATAATGATAGACAGATAGATAGATAGATAGATAGATAGATAGATAGATAGATAGATAGATAGATAGAGCTAGAGAGCTAGCTAGAGAGATGGAGAGATGGATGGTGGATAGATAGGTAGATTACACAATTTGATGAAGTTTAACATAGGTTATACATCTGTGAAACTATCGCCACAATCAGTCAGGAAAATAAACAAGTCCATTACATCCCCAAATTGCACCAGATCCAGGTCCACCTCCCATCTCTTTCTACCCTAATTCCCAGGTAGCTGCTATTATAAAAGCTTTTGAATCATGTATGAATGGAATCATACAAATGTACTGTCTCTCATATGACTTCCTTCATTTAGCATAATAGAGCTGACATTCATCTAGGCAGTTCCATGTATCACTAATTTGTACCTTTCATAGAAGAATAGGACACCATTCTAGATAAATACCTCAATAATTCTGGCTTGGACAAAACACCTCTGGTGGGACATTAGGTCATGAAAGTTTAACTGAAAAATGTAACCAGTCATGGGAATTTAACTCTACCCCCTTCAAAGAAGAGTGACATATTCATATCACATGAAAACAGTAACTTCACAGAAATTGTTATAATAGGTACCCAATCAATGTTAAATATACAAAAATTTCTACCTAAATGGCATATGCATATTAGTGTTATTAATATGGCATCCTTTTATCCCTTTAAGAAGTCTAAAAGGCTTCCAGATATTTTTATCTAAACCATTTCTCTCTTTTTCTTAGCACAGACATGGATTTACTAGGGAAAAAAAAACTAATTTAACCAAAGATCAACTGACTTAATTCATCACAATGAAATGAGAGCAATACCATCCTCCATAGAAATGAATCGTTTCCATTTAAAAACATTCTTCCCCTGTCATTTCTATTCACTCAAACCCCCTTCAACCTTGTGAGAAATAAAGATCTAGAATCTATCAAGAATCACTGCCTTTGACATTTTACAAATATTCTTTCATTTAAGAGTTCATCTATCCAGTCACCAGTTTGTCTTAATTTACAAAGTAATTAATAATTGTCTTAGTTTATAAAATTCTCATCTCTGAGAGATAACTCAGAAGGATACACTTTGTAAATTGGATGGTTACTATTATTACAATTACCCAAAGTATGCATTACCGAGGAGGGCATAACTATGTTAACATAAACTCAACAGCAGAATACTTAGTATCCCAACTACTGTTCATAGAATCCATGGCTTAGCTGAGTCTTCTGCAAGCTAACAGCTGAGTACTGTGCTCTTATCTGAGGATGGACTGGTAACTGATTTGCTTTTGGGCACCCACAATTATTGGTGGAAGCCAGTTCCTTGGCTATCTGGGCGCATCATTTTATGCTGGCTGCCAGTCAGTGGCTACTTTCGGTTCCTTGACATATAGTTTTCTCCAACAGCAACTTACTTCATCATACCCTGCAAAAAGAAAAAAGAGAATCGATACATGAGTAAAACCAACACAATGCAATATAATCTAATTTATTATAACAAAACTACAGAAGTACCTTTGCCTTATTCTACTGGTTGGGAGAAAATCACAGTGCCAGCCTAAACTCAAGAGAGAAAATTCTCAAGGGCACGAACACCAAGAGAAGAGGGAGGCATATCTGGACCTATTGTAGAGTCTGTTTGCCACAGGTGGTATGGGATAAATATTCAATACTCTTTTAAAGATAGTGTCTCACAGACTATAAAGAGAAGAAATCCATTTCATATAGATGGCCTTTAGGAATATTTCCAAAGGGAGAATATCAATGAAGGAGCTCCTTCTAAAAGATCTAGTCCTCACAAGCAGCCCAATTTGAATTCATACTTCATTCAGAGCTGTAGCATACACAACAGCATCTTTCATGGCATACATATAAACACCCATATACATATATGTGTATGTGTGTATGTATATAAATGTATGTATATATACATACATGCATGCATGCATACATACATACATAAGTGTGTATGTGTGTGTTGATACTGGAGCTTGAACTTGTCAACTGGGTGCTGTTCCTTAGCTTTTTGCTCAAGGTTGGTGTTCTACCACTTGAGCACAGCTCCACTTCTGGATTGTGTTGGTTAATTGGAGATGAGAGTCTCCTAGACTTTCCTTCCTGGGCTAGCTTCAAAACTCGATCCTCACATCTCAGCCTCCTGAGCAGTTAGGATTATAGCCATAAGCCACCAGGGCCTAGCTGTATGTTCTATATTTTGACTTGCTTTGGGGTAGTGCATTTTATTGATTATCATTAACCATATACAATAAGATGATTATTATTAATCCTCATATATATATATATAATATGAAACAGAGTGAAGGAGGACAATGCAACTTGCTCAAGGCCACACTCAAGTCTTTGTCTGGGGTTGTTGAGGAAAGCCTACAGCCAAATGCATCGATGTCTCTCTAAAAGTCTTCATCCAACCACTTGTCTGTGCAAGAGGTTCAAAGGCTCAGTTGTAAGTCTTTCAAATACATGAGGAGTAAAATAACTGATTAATAGTCTGCATACCCTTTTCAGCTATTCCGATATCCAACTGGAAAAGTATATGTTTTCTCATTCTGGAAAGTTCCCCCACCGCAATGGTCCTGAGCTTTATTTAACCTGCCAGGACTTGCTATCATCTTTATGATGCTGTAAAAGCAAAATGGGTGCAGGAAATGTAAATTAGCCATGCATATTTTCATGCTGGCAGGATTTTTTTTTGGCAAATCTACAGTGTTTTTTGTGTGTCACATACCCTGGGTTGATGCTATTAATTAATTTATTTATGTATTCATCCATCTATGTATTTATTTTCTGTTAGTTCCTTTCATAATTTCCAACTTCTCTCAGGTTCACACTTCTCAAGACATACAATATATCACATGCATGGCAAATGCCTGTACCATGCAAAGCCTTGATTTCCTTATCTATAAAATAGGAATTCTACCTCCCCAGTTAAGAGGTACAGCAAAGTAATAGCTAGAAAATACATATAAATAAAAATACCAAATAATTACTACTTTGATTTATTTTTTTCTATTAAAAATCAATCACAGAATAAATTTTAGTATTGATTTTTATTATTTGCACAGTTATTTATTAATAATTAATTCAAATATAGATAAGATTATCCCTAGGTATGCTGTCCTGGATAATTGTGAGTGGCTTTTCCTTTCTTTCAAAAAAATGAAAAAACAAATGTCCTCCTTTTAATGATAAATTATAGATTCAACCCACCAATGGTTCACTCAGTGAAGAGGAACCAGGTTGAAGATTTGTTGCAAGTGTGTTCCACGCTTGAGTTATTTTGGCTCTTTCCATGGGGTGGCTTGCAGGAGGCCAAGAAACAAGCAGTGGCAGGGCATATTGTTTAAGTGCCTTCCAGCTCTTTGGGTGACCATTATGAGCCACCTGTCATTTCTTCTCATTTCTGACAGGTGGGGGGAAGGGAATCAATAACTTTTTAAAGATTATCTATTGAAAGAATATATTATAAGCCTTTTCAATATGGTTTCTTCTATTATTATTTCCGTTCTCACACACTCATATAAATGGTTAGTTTCTGAGCATTTATTAGTAATGATTGGCTACCGTAACTACTGATATTTTGCTACCTTTGTGATAAATCATGAGCTTTTATTGTATAAAAAATGTTTTAAAAAAGAAAAACAGAAAAAAAAATCAAAGATAAAAGTGCCCTTATTTTAAATTCTTTTTGGCAAGTATTCTTAAAAGTTCTTTACAATAAATTATTGAGAATACCAAATGCTACTGATACAAAAACAGAAGCAATTATTCTTGGGTTTCCAAACTTGGAAATGTAGACAGCAAACAGAATTGTGATCTATATAAGAAGACAAACAGGACCTTAGGTCAAAATTTATACCATTACACTTCAAGAAGGGGGAAGATATGAATCATTTTTGTATTATACATAAGAATAATAGTCACAGAACATAGAAGTCTAGGACTTGAGATATGCCTCAGATAACTAAATCAAAGCTTATCTATCTTTGGGAAATACTGAGGAATACAATCTGGGTAGATCAATGGAGTTCCCTAAAATGTGAAGTATTAGTTGTTCGACTCTTTTTTTTTCATTTTGTTTTCATTTTCTTTTGCTTTATTTTTTTCTTTGTCCCCTTCCTTTCCTTTTCTAGCCTTTTTATTTCCCTTCCCTTTCGTCTGTCCCCTTTCTCTTCTTTAAACTCAAGTTGAGAGAAATGTCTCAGTCTCCATCAGGATCATAAAGAGAAACAACATATTGATTTATAGCACAGCCTGAAACAAATCACCATGCCAGGAAACCTCATCACCCTGAGTACCATTAGATTTCAAATGAGCTTTCAAGTGGATCTTTAAGACCTTTTCCCAAGAAGAAGGATTCTAGACATATTTATTTTTACTATTTTACTATTTTAAGGGGAATGTTAGGGGTGAGCACATGCCAGCAGGAAACAGCTCAAACGAGTTGATTTTTACTCATTCTCTAAGACTGTGTTATCCCTTAAGTGAGCTTTCCTTCTCTTTTACAATGATCACAAAAGTTATCCTAAACCTAAGCCAAAAAAGACAACACAATGACAAAAAACAAAAGCTCAGTTATAAAACCCCCTCCAAGTGCTTTTCTTAATATGTTCTTTAGGAGCAGAAGAGGTCCACTAAACTATAGGTTTAAAAGAAAGAGAAGAAGCAAGATTCTTGGTTTCAAGTGGGGGGGGGGAGGGGATACAGACAAATGCCAGACAAATTCAAATTGGAGCACTATAATTAGGCAAGTCTTACATAAATGATAGATTATCTACTTTGATGAGTCCAACCACTTGGACTCACAAATATGTGATTCTTGAAACAGTTGAGAGGATTATGGGGGAAAAATGTCTATGGCATATACAAATATACAATTGCCTTGGCACTAGATTCTTTCATCTACACCCCTTGAGATCGGTGAAATCATTATCCCACTTTATAGATAAGCTAACTGGGGCTCAAATAGTTGAAACAATTTGTCTAGGATCATGGAGCTCAGAAGTGGAAGAGCAGGAATCTGAGCTCAGACAGCCTAGCTTCAAAGTACATACCTTTTACCACAATATTATTTTCGGCCATATAACTGCTCCATGTTCAATTCAGTTGTAGACAACTTGTCATTGTGTACTTGGAAGTCTTCGTCAAGAGAGTGCTATCATTTTCTTTTTGTTTTGGAATGGTATAGATTCTGAAAGGCAGACACTATAAGAACAGATTATAGGGAGATTGGTAGATAGATGAATGAAGTGTGTTTGTGTGTTTAAGGCAAAAAAATTTTTTTAATAGTTGAGTGTGAAATTTAAATTGCATTTGAGTAAAGATGTGATATCCTTACATCTAATTTTCTTCCAATGGAAAGTCATCATATTCACTTTAGACAGATAAAAAGAGAGAATAATTCTTTGTGTACACATATCCTGCTTTATGGTGACCCATTATGCATCATCAGTATTGCATCTAACTTAGAAAAGGGAAACAATAGGTACATTTTGAATATACTAGCAGATAGAAGTAAAAAGATAATACCTATTTTGGGTATTCAATTTTATTTTTATGCCAGTACTGGAGTTTGAACTTGGGACTTAGATGCTGTCCTTCTACTTTTTCACTCAAGGTTGATGCTCTGCCTCTTGGTCTACAGTTCACCTTCTAGCTTTTTGGTGGTTAATAGGAGATAAGACTCTCAAGGGCCTTTCCTGTTCAGGCTGACTTCTAACTACAATGCTCAGATCTCAGTCTCCTAACTAACTAGTAACATAAGTGTGAGCCACCAGAACCTGGCTAGACATTCAAATTTTTAGTAGATCACCAGTGTGTATCTGTTTTTATGGTTGACTTAATTATGCCTGTTTAATCTGTCCTTTGCCTATTCACTTGAGTTTTGACCCGAATCTCAGGATGAGACAGATGTTTAATTAGCTGGCGGCTTTCAAAACAGCAATTTCCATCCACAACTTAACACAATTAGTACACTTGAAAAGACGCACAAGAGTTTTAATCAATTTGGGCTGAGTTTCAAGGTTCTATTGAAGCCTGATTTAGGCTCCTTTTGCCAGTCTCCGGTCAGGTTACCAACCATCACAATACCCTACTTTCTAGGCTCCTCCCATCCCTACCCCACACACAAATAGCTGGGAAAGAGCATCAGCCCTGGCGAGGTGGGACTTAAATATCCCCTCAGCCCCCTGCCAGATGTCAGAGAAGCAGCTCCTCTGAGCCAGCATGATTTACGAGGGTAATAGGGGAGGAATTGTGTGGTCAGAGTGGATTTGCACAGCCCCCTTCAGGTTATTATATTGACTGTATCCCTGGGTTCTTGGGGTCAGTTACAGAATGCCACCCTGTCCTCCAATCCACAATTTGCAACTATCGTAAATCTTCATTTTATGAAGACAATAGCAAATTCAATTAGGAACTCTAAAAGCACTGATGGATCAATCAGATCACAAACAATTAGCTATAATTGGAACCCCTCCAGCAAGAAATGATCTTTACCTTCAGTCAAGGGCTAAGCAGAGAGGTGTCAAATTTGTTATTTGACTTTGAAAACATCAAAGCAATGCAGTCTCATCTGAGCTTAATAGCCAGTCCCAAGCTGTTTGCCTAAAACTTCACTATCAATAGGCAACTAGGGATCATTAAAATACACACACACACTCACACACACACACACACACACACACACTAAGAATATTCCAGTTGTCTTTTCTAAAAGAACCAATGGTGGCATTGAATACAAAATGTATGCACATTTCACCTATATAGTGTAATTTCCAGGCATTAAATGGCCTCTAAGAAGAGCCAAATTTGCCACCCACATTGCAGGGATGATTCTGTAGGCAGTTCAAGAAAGAGAGAATGGAAACCACCAAACACAGCATCTCATCCATCAATCTCCAAGGAGTTAATTTGTAAAGATAATAAAAAATGAAAGTAAATTGGTGTAATGCTCTGTCCTTTGCAGCTGCAATAAAAATGTGGCTTTATGGGTCTTTCAGATAATCAGAAACATAATTGAGGCTCTATAAAATAATAGGAGACCAAGAGACACAAATTTAATGATACTCCATGCAATTAAGAAAAGATCAAAGTAATCAACTGAAACCCGTTGGTAGCAGAATGTCAAGGGAAGAGTTTGACATATGACCTGGAAATCAGATCCAGGTTTTAGTACTGAGGTAAATATCTAGTCTAGCTAAAAAGCTTGCCAACTACACTGACACTTTGTATTTGCATTTGTGAATGAAGAAGTTGGATGAAAGGAAATGGGGCAGGCATTGATTGGGATGCATTGTACTCACAATCTGACCTGTTGAATTGAAGCCCCTTTGTACAACTACTTAAAGATAATTTATTGAAAGGGGTGATATTGATCAAGATATATTGTATCCATAAACTGTTTTGTTAAATGGCAACTCCTTTGTACAACTACTTAAAGATAATAATTTTTAAGCTATTGATTTTTTAAAGGAAAAAAAAAAAAAAAGAAAGGAATCTTGAATGGTCCCTCCAAGGCAGAGACTGCTGTTGGGAATATTAGGAATCACTATAGGAAGCTTTGCAAGTGGCCAAATTTTCTGCAAAGCCTTTTCTCAGTCCTGCCAGAAACAAAATGTGAAATTGAATGTTTCTATTTTTAATGCTAAAATGGAAACAGAGGTGGGAAGGATACAAGGAATCCATCATGTAGAAGAAACAGTTTTTGTTTTAAATTTCAAACCCCATAGAAATTCTAGCCCTCCAAGGATATTAGCAGGCTGTAACCTTAGCCCTCTACTCACCTGACCTTTACCAGCCGGGAAGGAGCAGGAGCAAACAGGGCTTGGGGAAGTCTACTTCCTAAACTAGTCTCATTCCCTCCAACTTCTGCCCTTTCTGTGAATTATTACGCCACCTGGCACCAGGAATATTATTGACTCTGGAGCAGAGAGCTTAATTTTGCAATAAATTTTACAGATTGCTAACTGAAAAACAAGAACAAAAATGAACTACTAGGTAGTTGAAACCGCTGACTCTCCCTGCCTCCTTCCTACCCCGGGGTAATTTATGGCAGCCTAGCTGGGCTCCCACACTGAGGCTGCCACTTTGGCGTGGCTGCTTCGCTCACCGCGTGGGGCAGCCAGCCAGAGAGGAAGCCAGGCTTGTCTTGCCTGTGGATTTCAGACCACACTGCGCATGCCAGAATTCCCACAGCCACCCCTGAAGGCTCAGCCTTTGGGATGTCAGAGGCGAAAGTTAGTGGGAAAGTTAGAGCATAGTCATGATGCTTGGTAGAAAGAGAGGAGTGGGGGGAGAAAAATAAATCTTTTGCAATAGATTCATTCCACCTCTGCTAAGCTTGGCAGTTCAATGTGTATTTATGGAATTTTTTAACTCCATCTCTTCTATGCCTTTCCGTTTAAGATACATCTGTGGATCATTCCCTGTATCCGTTGATATGCTGAAGTGAAAAAGCACTATAAGACAGGATATGTGATGGTATGGTATAAAACAAAAAACTCAAAACTTAGTGCTTGTTTGCGGTGGCTTGCGCCTGTCATCCTCAGGAGGCTGAGATCTGAGGATCATGGTTCAAAGCCAGCTGAGGCAGGAAAATCCGTGAAACTCTCCAATTAATCACAGGCACTGTGACCGAGTTGTAGAGTGCTAACAAAAGGAGCCCTGGGGACAGCACCTAGGCCCAGAATTCAAGTCCTAAGACTGGCAAAAAAAAGAACAACAACAAAAACCTTTGTGCTTGTGAATTCCGCTAGTTTTGGGTGGCTTTGGCTAGGATGATTTGGTTGTGTGCCAAGTAAACCTCTTTTCCTACAGTTGGTATATTTGCCTGTGGGAGCAGAAGTCTCAGAAAGTCAATATGTACAAGCATGTTGAAGCCTCTACTGAAACCAAGTTTTGCTAAATTAAGACACAGCTCATGTCCAAGCATGGGGGATGGACCTTCTGAAGTAGATAAAGTGAAGAGCCATGAGCAGATGGAATGAATCCATATGCAAATCAGCCCATCACAACCACCTTGAAGAGCTAGAAGGTAGTAGGCACCAGAGTATTGCCCCTGTGGTGTGACAGAGGTTGGAATTAGGGCAAAACAAATTGTGGATTTTTTTTTTTAATTCTGAGAGCCATTCTATGTACTCCCTCTGCCCCCTATTCCTTCATGACTTACAAGACGACAGGTGTGAAGCATTAAATCATCGCAAGAAAACTGCCTCCCCTATAAGATTTTCCCCACAAGATTTACAGTGAGATAGTTTGGGATAAATGGGAAAGGCTTCCATATTAACATCCAGCCTGACATAATACCACACCAATGAAGATAAATGTATTTCAGAGAAGAAAAGCCCAAGATCTAAGTGATAGATCTATTTATCAAACTGTGTGTTTTTGTCTAAACATTGTAGAAAGTGTTATAGGAACTTCAGTGTTACATCATCCACACCTTTTTCTGAGACCAGTTAGGAGGAACAAGGGTTCGAGGAAATCTTGCCTAAGTTAAAAATCTTACCTAAATTATCAGCTAAACATATTCTCATTTTTTTCAGACTCATGCAGTTACTTACAAAGTTCTTATTGGTGATGCCTTTCTCAAGTCAACCTCTTAAATTATTTAAGCAATATTATGTCCACTATGGCAGTGCTTAGCTGCCTGTGCCTAAGTCTAAATCATTTAAAATAAAATACAGATTTAAGTGTGTGTTTTTAGTCATACTGGACAGCTTGCAAAGAGCCACATGTGGTCAGTGTCTAGGATCTGGTCAGAGATAGAGAACATCACCATGCTGTATTGTACATCTTTTCCACTGGTCTTCACAAATATGGAAGGGAAAGAAGAGACAGCATACCTCTTTTATCTGGACTCCAAGCTTACAACTACATGCTCTTTCTGTACCCCTTGCTAACCATGATTAGCAAGGGTAATAAATCTGGAAAGCAACAACTATAAATCTTTTTGGAGCCACAAGGTGTAGGAGAAGATAGGTTGTTAGCAAGAGGTTTTGACCCCTCTACAGGAAATGGGAGTCACTGCCTGCTACATTCGGAGAACAAATTTTTCTTTGGTCCAGTATTTTAATCATTTTTGATACATTGTACAAACTTCTTTCATTCTTCTGCATTTGATAAATATCTCATTTTAGAAACATTATCCAAGACTAGCATGACCAACCTCCTGAGTTTCTTCAAACTGTAAGAGGTATTATCAGTATTAATAAATATTCAGATATAATCCAAAACACTTTAAGTCCTTGTAGAATAAGCCAGTAGCTTTCTGAAATAAAATAGTCATGCCAGCTTGGTGATGGGTAAAACCTGAAAACAGGTTATTCTTGATTTTTCAGGATTTAAAAATGTTTAGAATTTCATTGATTCTTAACATTGATTCAATTTCTAAATGTACATTTTTTTACACTATTTAGTATTAAACCTGGGATCTGGAGCCTGAGAGAGATTTAGTTTGATCAAAGTCGGGGGCGGGGGGGGGGGGGTTGGAGATGTGGCTCCATTAGTGGGAAAAACATTTTCCCAGTAAGCACAAGACCCTGAATGCCTCAATAATGTCAGGGAAAAAAAGGAGGAGGAGGAGGAGGAGGAGGAGGGGGAAGGAGGGAGGGAGGGAAGAAGGAAGGAAGGAAAGAAGGAAGGAAGGAAGGAAGGAAGGAAGGAAGGAAGGAAGGGAAGAAGAGAGGGAAGAAGAGAGGAAAGGAGGGAAGTAGGAAGGAAGGGAGGGAAGGAGGGAGGGAAGAAAAGGCCAAATTGTAAGAATTATTTCAATTGATTGCAGGCAATATAAAGAAAAGGAAGTATATGTGCCTATAGATGCATATATTAAATATGTAATTTAGTGTGTGAGCTATGTCTAATTAAATGTGTATATAAAATTGAAAAACGGCCCTATAGTTCACTCTCCAAAGAATCCACTTAAGTTCAAATATTCTCTTAATCTTTAAAATTTCTACTTTCTCTTTTTCTTTTATTGACTAGGACACTCAGATTTAGATGTTTGAGATTCTGGGTCCAGGAGGAATGATGCTGACCCTTCTTGGAAAGGAAGCAATCTAGTGGGTGTACAGCAGGAACTCGCCCTGGAGAGCTGTGGCAGTGTGTGCTACAAGGTGGACAGGCTATTGCATCCTTCCCCAGACAAGCATGGGTTGCAGAACCTCACAGGAGAAGACGCACAGGAGCTCCTGCAGTTCTCACTCGGGGTTGGATGGATGGCTAGCCACCCTCAGGCACAACCAGCCGAAGTGCACAGCAAAGCTGTCCAGCTCTCAAGCAAGCTTGTGCTGAAGCCATCAGCGACAGGAACAGCTCCCACAGCAGAAGCCAACTCCCATGCAGCTATACTCAACCCAGACTTCCTAACGGTATCACATCATAAAACCATCGTGCATCTGGCACACATTTAAGGCCAAGTTGGCAGTATTTGATATGAAAAAGAAACCAAAGACTAAATTAGTATCCCACAAGATTGTTTTTGCAAGTCATAGACACAGTGCAGAAGCATGAGGAGCAGAAGCCACAAGACACCCACGAACCTTTCCTTAAATGAAAGCTGTCCTGCTAGAGTCAATGAACTCCTGCAAGGGCGGGGGGAGGGGGAAGTGGGGAAGCCTGCAAACAGAAAACTCATATTAAAACAAACAACCACCACCAAGACCTCCTACTTTTTTGCCTCAACTTTTGCTTGTCCCAAGAAAGATCTGATTACCTGGAAACTCTTTTTTACTTTCTTTCCTTTAGTTTTTGTGAGACAAATACCTGTACCAGCCATCAGATAGAAGACTAAATTAGGAAAGGCATCTACCCTCTTTCCTAACCTGTAATTCCAGGTTACTTTCATGTCCAGCTTCCAGACTGAACTAGACCTCACATCTGGAATGTCCAAGAGAATGCTAACTTTCAGACAGCATTATTTTGTCTTGGAATACAAATTGATCAGTCCTGGAGGCAGGGTGTGGGGGGAATTCTAGCTGCATTCCTATTCTGGAAACCCATTTTCTAGAAAACTAAATGTTTTGGAAATTTTGCCTGGGGAATAAGAAACAGGATGGAGTTGAGAGAACAAATAAAACCAAATTTGAAGGATGCCTGAAGACCAGGACCGAACTCTGTTATATGGACTAGAGTTATTGGAGATAGCTACACTATTTTTTTAACCTATATTCAGGTAGCATCCACTGAGAATAACATGTAATATTTATATGGAGAGAATTTTCCTGGAAAACCAGAGTTAAATGTACTTCTTTGAAAGTAAACAAAGCAAAACTGGAATAGCCAAGCACCTGTAAGCTTAACTACTCAGAAGACTGAGATTTGAGGATCAAATTTAGAAGTCAGCCCAGGCAGGAAAGTTCATGAGACTCTTATCTCCAATTAACCAACAAAAACAACCAGAAATGGAACTATGGCTTAAGTGCTCTCTACCAGAGCTCCAGGTTGGAATAAAAAAGGAAAGGAAAGGAAAGGAAGGGAAAGGAAGGAAGGAAGGAAGGAAGGAAGGAAGGAAGGAAGGAAGGAAGGAAGGAAGGAAGGAAGGAAGGAAGGAAGGAAAGAAGGAAGGAGAAAATAGGATAATTTTAGTAGTTTTAGATAGAAAAGGCCATTTTTTTAATTTAATTTTATTTTATTTGTGAACATACTGTACAGAGGAGTTACAATTACATGGGCAGGATAATAGAAAAGGCCATTTTCAATCAAACAGAATGTAGAAGCTATAAAGAAAAACTTACTCAAATTGCAAAAAGAAGTTTTATGGGTAGACTAAAAATTACATGTTAAAATTTACTGTCATTCAATTCTTTAAGACATATAATAAATAACTAATTTCTTAAACTCAAACTGTATTCCCATAAACCAATAGGAATAAACTAATGATCTTTAAGAGATTACAAAGGTAAATTTTGCAGAAAAAATATAAAAATCAAACAAACCTACAAGATGCAGAAAACTGTTTTAAGAACTACAAATGGACATTTTCACCCTGAGATGGGCTCATTTTGAAGTTCATGAGTTGAGCCATGTGAAGGAACTTCCTGTATGATTGCAGTCCTAGAAAATGGCAAATATTTTTAGAAGGGAAATTGACAAATTTATATTGGAAATTTATATTCTCATATAAAGAATTATATGCCATCGATAAAGCCACCAAAGGTATACATGAAAGAAAGTTTATATTATTATTGCTTGTAATATCAAAAATATTGTAAGCAAACTGAATGTCCAGCAGTATGGAACATGAGTGGATAGATTTCTGGGTACATAATATGAGAGATCTCTACAGCCCTGGGCTAAAAGATTACCTGAAATATTGGGTCAAAATACCAAAACAATAATTTCATATGGTTTCACCTAGTAGATGTCTTAATGTATTATTATGAGAGAAGACGAAGGGTAAAAATCTTTTAGTGTGAAACAATTATGTAAAAGAAAGTATAAAGGAGGAATTATTTGTGCATTTTTAAAGAACATGTGCATGGGTATTCATCTTCTCTCAGAAATACAGAAAAAAATTGTTCATAGTGACATAAGATTGAAAGGTTCAGGGAGTAAATAGATGTAATTGTTATTTCTCATCTTCTACCTTTCTGAGCAGTGTGATTTATTTTAAACATTTGTACACATCACTTTTTACCAGAAAAGAAAACAAACACAAAAATAAAATTACACTGGCAACTTTGCTTAAATGCTGTTCAGTAAGAAAGAATTAAACCAGCCTAGAGCTTCAAAGAGCTGTCCTCTGGTGAATGGCAAGGCTACAAAAGAAGCCCATTAACATCTCCTTCCATCCCAATGGAAGAGGTAAATTTGGTCCTTGAGCATAAACAATAATTAGCCATGCATTTCCCTTGCAACTTCTTTATGAAGATTTCAAGAGAATGAATAACAGTGGATTAAGTTTCATGGAGCAGTGTTTGCCCAGTGCAGGTGGGATTCAGAGCATCTTTGATCCAAGGTGACAAAGACACACAACATCTACACCCATGGGGACACATAGCTCCTGGTGGACGAGATACTGTTTTCTAAGGAATAAAAATTCCACAGAGCAAACTGCTTTTTGTATTTCATGTTCTCCAGGCTGAGAACAATGTCTTCAGTCTTGTAAAAGAGACATCCTCAAATAAAAATGTTTATGTGGATTTTCTGATTATCAGTCTTGTTACTTTTCTTTTTTCATGTTTTTTTTGTGTGTGTGTGGTGGGGGGAGGGTTGGTCATTGGGGCTTGAACTCTGGGCCTGGGTGCTGTCCCTCAGCTCTTCAGTTCAAGGCTAGCACTCTACCACTTGAGCCACCGTGCCATTTCTGGCTTTTTCTGTTTATGTGACGCTGAGGAATCGATACTGAGGCCTCATGCATGCAAGGCAAGCACTCTACCAATGAGCCACCTTCCCAGTCCCCTCTTATAATTGTTTTAAATTTTATTTTTTGTTACTAACTTGGAGTAGTTGTACAGAGCAGTTGCCATATAAAAAAGCAGTTTAGGAATAGAATATATTCTGATCAATGTCACCATTTCCAACATGCTCGTCCATCCTTCCTCTAACCATCCCTTCCCTCACTTGTTTTAATTTTGTAGAACATACATTGGATTTTTGTCAGTATTTCCCCTCTCTTCTTCTCTTCCTTTGTCTACCCCTTTCCCCTTGACTTCACCCCACCCTTTTCCAGTACCCACTTCTGGTGTTTTATTTTGCTGAACTTTGATTTTGTCTTCTTAAGGAATTACATTATTTGAGATCTCCTGTGAATCTTTTTAAGTATTTTTCTTTAAAAATAATAATAATAAGTTAGCCGGGTATGGGTGGTTCATACTTTTTTTCCTAACTACTCAGGGGGCTGAGATCTGAGGACTATGATTTGAAGACAGCCCATGTAGGAAAGTCCATGAAATTCTTAGTTCCACATTAACGATCAAAAAGCCCAAAGTGGAGCTGTGGCTTACTAACCTTGAGCAAGAAAGCTCTGGGATAGCAACCAGGCTAAAGTTCAAGACTCAGGACAGACACAAAAAGTAAAAATAAAAAACAAATATAAACACATAGAGGAGTAAAGAATATATGGAAGTCCACACTGTATATACCTGGGTTACATAATGTGAACATTCATCATTTTCTCTTTCTTATACACATGTGCTCTCTCCCTGAAACACATGAGTGTAAGATGTGTATATCGGGGTCCTTCTCAGCATTTTGCTGTGTAGAGTAGATCCTTGCTATGTGGGGTCCATGACTCCAAAGAAACTGTGGTTGAGAAACTCGGGATACATAATGTCAAG
The DNA here is from genome assembly GCF_024711535.1 of Dipodomys merriami. Classification (NCBI taxonomy): domain Eukaryota; kingdom Metazoa; phylum Chordata; class Mammalia; order Rodentia; family Heteromyidae; genus Dipodomys; species Dipodomys merriami. Next base: position 64,541,234 of record NW_027206290.1, read on the forward strand.
TATATACCACAGATGCTTGATTTTTTTTTTCCCATACCACTACTGAACTTTTGCTAAGGACATACCCACCTTTCAACAACACTAAAATTTTCACCTGATCACATAAACTAAGCAATTTTGTACCTTTTCTGGTTTCAAAGGATGAACATACTTTTTACCTTACTTTTGGAGTACCATTTGCTTTTTAGAAGGCAAATTTTCCCATAATTAAGGTCAGGGAAGCATTCTGCCAGTCACATTGTGATTTAAGTGCTGCTGCTGCTAATTCAGAACTGAGACCTTCTTTGCATCAACTGAGTTGTCTGGTTTTTTTTAATTTTTTATTATTTTACTCACTTGAGCACCACTATGTCTAAGAAATTCATGAATAAAGCAACTTACTACTTAAAAAATTGCATATAAAACCAACTTTAATAACCTAAATATTGGCTCAATATTTCTTCCTCTTCTGCCATCTATACTCCAGTTTGATGAGCTGATTCAATAGGGTACATAAATACACCTTTCTAGTTCAGAATGCAGTCTAGGATCACTTTTAATATATATTTAATTTATTAGTTTTTTTGTCAGTTGTGGCGCTTGAACTCTGGGCCTGGTGCTGTCCCTGAGCTCTTTTGCTCAAGGCTAGTGCTCTACCACTTTAGCCACAGCTCTTCTTCATAGTCTAAGTTCATGTAACTGAGCTTTATTGTCAGATCTCCAGTGTTGCACTGGTAGCAGTTTAACACCAGCCCTCTGGGAGGATGAATGCCCTCTTTATAACATTTATCACTTCTAGGATTATAAATGCTACCACCAGACCCATTTCAGGCTGCCAAAATGATATCACTGAATTTGCAGTTGGAGAGATGTCCAAAGTTGGGTCTCACGGACAAAGGCAAACTGACTACAAGTCCGCTTGGTCTACTTTGAGATCAATTCTCAGTCTTACTTCATCTTTTAGGACATTGCTAATTTTTATGAATACTATCTTCTTTTTTTCTTTTTGGTCTCTTGAGGGTTAAACTCATGGCATCACACTTGCTAGGCAAAGTGTTTACCACTGGAGCCGTGCCCCCAGTCCCTTTGGCTTTAGTTTGCTTTTCAGATAGGTTCTCATGCTTTTGCTTGGGCCAGGCAGAAACTATCATCATCCTACCTCCAACTCTGGAGTAGCTGGGAATATAAGCACACACCATTATGCCTAGCTTGTGTCAAAGCCAGGTTTCCCCTGGACACTCCAGATTTGAGGCCTAGTTCAGTCTGGAAGCTGGCTCTAAAGGTAACCAGCAATTACAGATTATGGAAGAGGGTAGATGCCTTTTCCTACTTTAGGTTTCCATCTGATGGAAAAGTTTGTCTTTCTTTCTTTTTATCTAGTTTCTAAGTCCCTTGCTTGTACATTCTAGTTATGTACTTTTAGTGGAATTTTTGTGTATAATGCCTGAGGGCACAGGATATTCATCTTCTCTACAATTATGATATTATTTTGAACATTATAACAAAGTAGCAGTTGTCTTCTCTACTACTTATTTTTTTCTCCTTATCAAAGAGTTATATACTTTAAAATCATATTACTGTTCCTCCCTCATTAATTTTTTCCCACAACTTTTATTCTTAAGCATTTAAACAGAACAATCTTAGAACTCCAAACTGTAAAAATCAGAATCAGAGCTAGGTACCAGTGGCTCACACCTATAATCCTAGTTACTCAGGAGACTGAGATCTAAGGATCAAAGTTCAAAGCCAGCCTGGGCCAAAAAGAAAAAAGAACTCTGAAAGACTCATGTCCAATTAACCAGCAAAAAGTCAAAAGTGGATCTGTGTCTCAAATAGTAGAGTACTAGCCTTCAGCAAAAAATTCTTAGGGACAGCCCCAAGCCCTGAGTTCAAGTCCCAGTATGGAAAAAAAATCTGAATCAGATTATGGAAAGAGTAGAAACTGATAAAGTTCTACTCTAAGATAATTCTAGAGATATAGGTTAACACAGCTCATCAGTCAATGTGGGAAAATGAAAAACCTCCAAACAACTGATTTTCAGGATGGTCATATTCTCCTTCAAATACTAAATGACATAACTTTTAAGTAATTAAGTAACATTAGTAATATGTATGTTAAAAGGTATTATAAAGATATTTTTATGAGAGTGCTTGCCACATTGTATGATTGAATAAATAAGAATAAGGAAAATAGATATTCAAAATAATTTACTCTATTAAATCAAAAATAACCATTATGAAGTTGCAAGGGAAAGAAAGTCATTGGGAAAAATAATTAAGACCAATTTGACTTTAATGAAACAAATATTAATTTCCTGTATAATACCTTTCCGTAAACATAGCATGTCCAAGACTCCTAGGTTGATTAATGAGCTGAGACAATTTTATTGTTCTTAACCAATTCTGAGAGTTGCATAACAAAGCTTTCCAAATATGGAAAAGTACCAAATCTCCTAGATGAGGAGATCTTCACACATCTGCTGTTTTCAAGTATACAACAGAGAACAGCAACAATAACAATAAAAAAGGGATAAATTGGATGTGACATCCATTTATGACTGTCACTTATTAAAAGAAAATAAGGGCCATGCATGACAGTACACACACCTTAAGCCCACCTATTTGGGACTCAGAGATAGGAAGATCCAGATTGTGACTTGATGTAAACTAAGGCAAAAGATCAAGACCTTATCAGAAACAACAAAACCAAACAGAAAAAAATCTGCACCAAAGATTAGGAAAAAATATTCACTATGTATTTATTTGACAAAAAGACTTTGATCGATTTTTCCATTGCTGCTGTAACTAATGATGTGGCACGAGGGAGCATGTATTCATTATCTCACAGCTGCATGGACTGAAGTCCCAATGGGTTGGACTGATTCCTCTACTTTGTGTCTCTCAAGGCAGAATCAATGTGTCAGCTATCCTGGGTTCTTAGCTGGAGGTATACTAGGGGAGAATACACTTCCAGGCACATTTAGATTGTTGGCAAGACTTAGTTCCTTAAAGCTTAAGTCTGAAATCTTCATTTTCTAACTGGTTATAAGCCAAGCCACTTACAAGTTCTATACTCTTGGTCACTGTGTCCCCTCTGTCTTTAAACCAGGAGTGGTTTACCGAACACTTCATATGTACCCAATCACTCTGATTTTTCCCTCTGACACATCTCTCCTGCTTCAAACTAAGGCAAGTTCTCTGCTTTTAAGAGCAATTAGACTGGGCCTATCTAATAGTCCCAAATTATCTCCCTATTTGAAAATTGCTAACTTTAATTATATCTACAAAGTTCCTCTGGCCATAAAATGCAATATATATGTACATAGATATAAACATACATTAACATATATATAAACATATATAGAGTTGCTTAGTAATAAATAAGCTCCACAACCCATTTCTTAAAGGAAAGAGGTCTGAGTCTTTAGATGCCAACATTTGATTAAGTTAGCAGATGGAAACATCATCAACCATTCAAAATCAGAGAAATAAACATTAAAACTATGATGAGATGCCACTTCATACTAGAATGATGAAAACAAGGGTTGGCAAGAATGCAGGATAACTGGAGCTCTCCTATATTTCTGGTCAAGATGTAATATAATCCAAAGTCTTTGCAACATAGTTTGAAAGTTTCTTATAATGTTAAACTTACACTTTATCATATGATCTAGCAATTTGTCCCTTACGTATTCAACCCAAAAGACATGAAAGTATACGTATACAAAAATACTTACATTGAAACATTCACAGAGATCCATGATACTCAAGACTTGGGCACCATCCAAATGTGAGTTAAGGAATTTAAACACGTTGTGGTAAATCCACACATTACTACTGTGCCATAAAAAGGGATGAACTACTGATATTTTTAACATCAATGAGGTTCTGAAATGTTACGCTTTTTGAAAGGACTCAGGTTGAAGAATAGGTAGGCTATACTCTGAATTCATTCATACAAAGTTCAAGAGGTTTTAAGCAGTAGAAGTTGCAGACTTCTTTGTACTTTAATTAAAGTTAGCCTTTATTGGGTGCTTCATAGTGAAAATGGAGTCTCGGGAGAGATATTAAGGGTTTGTTTGTGTTGTTGTTTTTTTTAATGTTCTTTTTTATTTAATAAGTTTTTTTATTGTGAAAATACTGTACAGAGGGATTACAATTACACGAGCAAGGTAATAAGTGTATTTCTTATCAAGCATTCTTGCCTCCTCCTTTGTTTTTCCCCTATCACCCCTGCCCTCCCAACTCCACGACTACATCGCCCCCTCCCCTTTTTTAATGTTCTTGTTGTTAAGGGAAAAACTATGTCCTGCTGAATAAAATGTCATTTCTATTTTTTGGGGGGGAGAAATGAGGGATGGTGTGCGTGTTATAGATGACTTATATTTAACTATGTTGCTGATGTCTTCAGATAAAATTGATATAATTTCTGTAGTGAAACTTTAGTCAGTGTCACACTGGTGGTTGGTTTGGGGGTTTGGGAGGAGAGAGGTTGTTTAGTTTTTTGCCAGTCCCGGGGCTTGAACTCAAGGCCTGGACCATATCCCTGAGCTTCTTTGTGCTAAAGGCTACCACTCTACCACTTGAAACATAGCCCCATTTCTAGCTTTTTTTTTTTTTTTTTTTTTTGCTGGTTAATTGGAGATAGGAGCCTCGCAGACTTTCCTGTCTAGGGTGGCTTTGAATTGTGATCCTCAGACCTCAGCCTCCCAAGTAGCTAGGATTACAGGTGTGAGCTACCAGCAACTGACTTGGTGGTTGTTTTTTCTTCTCCTTTTTCTCCTTCTCCTCCTTCTCTTTATCCTTTCCTCCTTCTGCTTCTCTTCTCCTCTTCCCCTCCCCCTCCTCCTCTTCCTTTTCATCTTCTTCCTTCTTATTTTTCTAATGGTTTCATCTTAGATGTAAACTTTCTACAGTTCAAAATACCTTCTTTGTAAACATCTCCTCACCTTTCCTTGGTGATTGAATTCCAAGAAACACCACAACACTTGATCATGCATCCTAAATTTCAATCAATTCTGATGTCCCAAAATTTCACAAGGATGTATATGTAGGTGTATATCTTTTTAAAATATAATTTTATTGTTATTATTATGGTGTTGCACAGAGAGGTTACAGTTTCGTAAGTCAGATAACCATTACAATTCTTTTTGGACAATGTCACCCCTTCCTCTGCTTCTCTCCAGTTTCCTCCTCTTGTGCCTGTTGACAAGTTGTAGTTTCACATACTGTCTACTGAGTGCCATGACTGTGTTTGTTCACCCTTCCTCTCTTTATTTCTATGTGCTATGTGTGTATCATTAACAGGCTGTAAGAGTTACTCTCATGAATAAAAAGTTTAGCAAGCACACAAATATCCAAGGGGCCAGTGATGAATTGTTAAAACAAAGTTTGTCCGTTGATAATGCCAGTGCTTCGTAATGGTAAGGTCAGTGGTATCATTTAACAAGAACTGGAAGCATTTCTGTCCATCTATTTGCTTCATCCTTGCAATGAAGTTAGAGTTTATAGCATTATCTAATAGTACTCATGCCTCCTATTTGAAATGAAATAATACATAAAACACTTTAAAGAATCTCAAGTTTTTCACAGGACGCCAGTGGCTCACACCTGTAATCCTAACTTACTCAAGAGGCTGAGATCTGAGAATCCCAGTCAAAACCAGCCAGGGTAGGAAAATCTGAAACTCTTATCTCCAATACACTACTCCAAAAAAGCCAGAAGAGCCCAGGCCTGAGTTTAAGTCCCAGGAATAGAAAAAAACAAACAAACTTAAGTTTCTAATATTTCCTTAGTCAAATAATTATACACATTCGTGAGTCTTAAGTAAAAGTTTAAGTGTGTTAAGACATATCATAATCACTGGAAATTTGATTTTAAAAAAAACAAAGAAGGTGCTGGAAAGGTGGCTCAGTGGTAGAGTGCTTGTCTTGCATGCATGAGGCTCTGGGTTCGATTCCTCAGCACCACATAAGTGGAAAAAGCCAGAAATGGCACTATGGTTCAAGGGGTAGAGCACTAGCCTTGAGCTAAAGAGCTGAGAGACAGCACCCAGGCCCAGACTTCAGGCCCCATGACCGACAAGAAACAAATAATAACAAAAAACAAAAAACAAAAAAAACAGAGAAGTCATGGAGAATAGGCACAGGAAATATTAAAAGAGAAAACACAATCATATGGATTATACTATTGAAATTAACCACTGATTATGATAAAGGCTTCTAAGCAAAACTGAAAATAAGATTGCCAAAATAATTAAATAAAAAGACTGGAAATGAAGAATCAATCAGGAGAAATGGTGCATGTGAATAAGGAAGGGTATCATTCTGTGAATAAATCAGTTTTGAGCAGTGTAGACAACTTGAAACGTAAGTCAAGTAAATACTACATTTATGGCTTTTATCTAACCCACTGCCTAAATATTGTTTATAAAGGCAGATGAGTACAACAGAATTGCTGAACAGAAGCCACTCAGTGCACACACCATCGTAAGCAGAATCAAGTACAACACTGCTGATAACCCAGCTACCCTGAAGCTGGTCATAGCCATCTGCATTTTACTCTCTCCAAAATTAAACCCAAACATACATTAGGGGTAGATTCTAGAAGGGAGAAACTAAAACATCCTGCAAACAAATGAATATATATTAACATTTTATTAGTAACTATTAGCAAATAACAATTCAGAATAATAAAGCATCAGCAAAGCACTGTATAGAGACATACATTAATAAAATAAACCTTATAAGCTACACTTCTTAAAATTAAACGTTTGAGTACTGTTCTTTAATTCAGCACCTTGGAATTATATAAAATTTGAAAAAATGTATTACATATAGATACGAATTACATGTTAAATAATATTAAATTAAATTTTTGCTATTAATTTTAATATTAATTATCTGCCTACTTAAAATCTTTTCAAGACTTTTTTTCATCATGCTTCTCTTTTATTTTTTATTTTATTGTAAAGGTGATGTACAGAGGGGCTACAGTTACATGAGTCAGGTAATGAACGAGTACATTTATTTCCTTTTGAACAGAAGACATTATCTTTTATCATGACAAAAATAACTTTAAAATAGTATAACCACTACCTATCTGTGGTTACATAAAATATCCTGAAAATAGTTGCAATGAATTATTTTAGCTACTGAGTCTTACCACTTACTTTGTGCTTACATCATGCCAGATTCTACAAGAGGACTTTAGATATGCTGCTTTCATTACTGATCAATCTAATCCTACACAATATTATCAATTTTTTCTATCTTAGAGTTGAAAAAACTAAGATTCAGAAAAAAAGTCAACACACTCAAGAATACATAGCTTTAAGGTAAATGCACTAAAAGTTCTTTAATAGTTTGACTCTGCCTCTAACTCCATTTTAGTGTAGACTAAACTCTCCAGAATAAAATTTGCCTTGCTTTTTTGATGGACTCCCTTTTGGTCTTCTTCTCCTTCTCTCCCACACTTCTTCCTTGGTGCAACGATGACATCTCTGTCATCCAGATCAGGCCTCTCTTCCTGTGAAAGTTCACAGAGGCAAACTTTTAGGGTGAAGATGTGTTCCTTATGTTGCTCTGGCCAAGGGTTTACCTCAAGATCAGTGTGGGGGTAAATCAGCCCATTCCCAGTAACTTCTTGAAATGAGGATTGTGGAACAGGAACTCATTCCCCCAAGTAATATGGATTAACTGCAATCGTAGCTCTTTTTGTACCATAGTACAAAAAACAAACAAACAAAGAAACAATGCATAAGCCAGATGCTGATACCTCACACCTGTAATCCTAGCCACTGGAAAAATAGAGATTTGAAGATCACAGTTCAAAGCCAGCCCAGGCAGGAAAGTCTATCAGACTCTATCTACAATTAACTAGCAAAAAGCCAGAAATGAGATCTGAGGATCACAGTTCAAAGCCAAACACAGGCAGGAAAGTTCATGAGACTCTTATCTCCAATAAACCACTAGAAAACTGGAAGTGGCACTGTGGCTCAAGTGGTAGAGCGCTAGCCTCTAGCTGAAGAAAGCAGGGATAGTGTCCAAGCCCAGAGTTCAAGTCCCACAAGCAACAAAAAAAGCCAGAAATGGAGGTATGGTCCAAGTAGTAGAGTGCCAGCCTTGAGTGAAAAAGCAAAGTGAGAGCTAGAAACCCTGAGATCAAGACCCAGTATTGGCATTAAATTTAAAAATAAAATAATAAAATAATAAATGCACAAAAGAGAACTAAACTGAGCTACTCACTAAAACCTGCAGCAAGCAAGCTTGAAGCTCAGGAACGTTCCAGATATAGAATACAACTTCATCTTTTTGGAGCCATGTTGGGAGGGTCTCTTAACTGGAACCATAAATCACATCCTGATAAGCTCTCGATCACTTAGCACATTACCATCCTCTCCTCTTCCTTTTTTGTTTGTTGTTGTTGATGATGGTGGTGGTGGTAGTGGTGGTGATGGTGGTGGTGGTGGTGGTGGTAGTGGTGGTGATGAAACTTGAACCCAGGACCTAAGCACTGTCCCCAAGTGTTTTCACTCAAGGCTACCACTCTGCCACTTTGAACCACAGTTTTCTAGTGCTTAAATTGGAGGTGAGAATCCTACCGACTATCTTGCCCTGGCTGGCTTTGGACTGTGGTCCTTGGATCTCAGCCTCCTGAGTAGATAGGAGTACAGGCCTGAGCCACTGGAGCCCTTCTTCCTTTTATAAAGAACATCTTAAACAATTATCCACGTGCCACACCCTCACCCCCAAAACGATCATAGTGAAGCTGTAGTTTGGGAAGGATGCATGATGGTGGACTGACATGCACCACTAGAGTGACATGGTGTCTCTCAAGTCCTACAAGCAACACTCACTTGAAATCCAGATGGAAATTCCCACTGCCAGCAATCCACTGACTGCAAGTTACTATTCACTAGCCCAACTTCATTTATTTAAATGTCTCTCCAAAAGTCCTTCTTGAATCTTTTCTGCCACGTGACCCGACCCCCAATGCTACTAATGGAAAGCAAGGTTGAAAATCAAAAATCCCAAGTCTCAGACTTTGTAGTTTCTCTAAAACCTGTTGACCAAAGGAAAATGAAGTCAGAATGTAGGTCAGGTAGAATACTGGTCCCAGGCCCATAGTCTGAAACCTAGGGCTTTCCACACAGATAGGTCAGACCGTAGTCAAACACTTAAAAAACAAAAAAAAAAGAAAAACTCAAGGAGATTTCCTCCAAACATTTTAATGCGTTGGAAAGAAAACATTGTTAGAAACACTATTGTTCCATTCCAGAAGTATCTATGGAAACCATTTCGAGCCGAGAACTTTACAGATAGTTATTTGTGTCACTAGCTGACGACGGTGTTGTCCAGCCACTCCTTAATATTGTCTAGACACCTTTCCCTTGGATTTCCTTCACAATGTTCCCTGGCATAGTTGCCTCGTAAATTTCCACTTTTCGTAAGATGAACCATCTCTTCCAGCTTCCATTGTGGTACTTTCATTACTTAAAGCAACTGTTTTCCCCCAGCAAATAGATCAGCTTTGCTTTTGGTTACACCTTCCCCCATCACACCAAGCAACCCTCGTGCTAATTATTATTTCACAGTGCTTCCTAGTTTCACTATATCCTAAATTCTTTATGCCCTCACTGAGTCCCTCCTGTGAAAACACGTTCATATGCCAACTTAGCGAATCTTCAGAGGCTCCCATGACTGCGCAAATCCTGCAAGGACCAGACAGAAGCTTCTTAACAGCAGACAGGGCTTTGCCAAAGAGTTGCCCAAGTGGACTGGAAGGAAGGAAGGCACTGCCAGTGTAATTCTTCTCCGCATACTTCTTCAGTTGTGTGGGCCCTGTAGGTTATGCTGTTTGTAAATATTTTCACAACTAAAGAGCTATATGTTTTGCAAGATTTAAACACTTTTTTTTTGGTGCTGATCTTGGGGTTTGAACTCAGGGCCTGGGTGCTATCCCTGAGCTTTTTTACTCAAGGTTAATACTCTACCACTTGAGCCACAGCTCCACTTTGGGCTCTTTATTTTATTTTATTTTATTGGTAGTTTATTGGAGATAAGAGTCTCACAGACTTTCCTGTCCAGGCTGGCTTTGAATTGCTAGATACGGGTGTGAATCACTGGTGTCTGGCTAAACTCTTTAAATAAATAAATATATATACAGATACATATATATATATATATATATACATGTACGTATATTATTATTGTCTGTAGGTAATTTACAACAGCATTTCAATTCAACACACCAGTCTGAGAGTGCGCTGCATCTTGATCAAGGTCTTTCCTTTCATCTTGTTAAGTGGTCATTTCCATACAGCCCTCTCTGGTCTAAGATCTTTTAACTATATCTTCCTTTTACTCCATCAAGTTTAAGATTAATAACAGAGACAAAGGGGATACTTCAAAATGTGTGTTTTCTCTTCACCCAACAGATTTGTTTATAAATAGCTGTCACTAAACTCTCATTCCAAGGTGAGTGTGTCACTTGTTATCCTCTGGGGAGATGGCTACTACTTTTTTTTGTTTAATACAACCTGATTAGACAAAGTCAGCTCCAAATCTCCATGACTTACATTATGGGTATAGCCAGCTTCACAAAATATGCATTCTTTAAATACTTAAAGTAATATACACTACAAATACGTTAGAGCATCTAACAGGCAACAGAGTAATAGTATTCACATCTTCGCTGATTGACAGTTATACAAATTGTAAGTATTGATAGGGCTTTGGCAGTGCAATGTTCAGCCAGGCTGAGGTTCCTGATTGCCTGTTGCAACCTGAAATTAGCTGGAATGAGCCAACACTATAAACAAGGAGTTTTCTTTGAAAGAATTGAATAACTGACACACTACTGCCTCTGTGGTTTATGTGAAAGTTGCAATGCTATCAGATTCTTCATCTGACAGCTGTTCTTAGGTTGGACTCCCCACCCTCTCCCCAAAGTAAACCTTGAAATAAAAACTTGGGAGCTAGGTCCTGGTGGCTCATGCCTAGCTACTCAGGAGGCTGAGATCTGAGGATCACCATTTGAAGCTAGCTTGGGCAGAAAAGTATGAGACTCTTTTCTCTAATAAACTACTCAGAAAAAGCCAGAAGTGGCACTGTGGCTCAAGTGGTAGAGCACCAGCCTTGAGTGAAAAAGCTCAGGGACTGTGTCCAGGCCCTAAGTTCAAGCCCCACAAAAAAAGACAATCAGACAGACAGGCAGGCAGGCAGGCAGGCAGGCAGGCAGGGAGGGAGGCAGGAAGGCAGGAAGGCAAGAAGGAGAGAAGGAAGAAAAGAGAAACAGGAAGGGAAAAAGAGAAAGAAAAAGAAAGAGAGAAAGGAAGGAGGGAAGGAAGGAAGGAAGGATGGAAAGAAGGAGAAAGCAGGAAGAACAGACTGTAGCCCAAGGTTCTCAGAGAAAGTGTAACATAAAAAATCAACTCTTACTCACTTGAATCTTGCTGGGGAAAAGGGATTGGTTTAAAAACAAAATGGGGCCTAAGGCCAGGATATTTTATTCAGGAAAAATCATTTATAAACACTCAACAAACAAGTAACACGTGAAACCACCTGCTGCAGGCATCTTCTCTGTCGAGTTTTTTCAACCTCGCTCGCAGGGCTGAGTAATGGTGCGTGCTTGAAATTTCATGATGTATCTGGTCAGAGGAGAAAGGAAGCACTCTTCCAGGGCCTCCAACGAGAAAGTGAAAGTGGTCAATGGATGTCACCAGGTCAACCATCTGCTTATTAAAGAGGGAGTCAGGTTTCCCTGCTCTCGGAAAGCTGTAACTTGCTCACGTCCCCAGATCTCTCCGGTGAATTAACTTCTGTTTTTCTTTATTTAAGGGAGGGGTGGTGGGAAAGTTGTCCCACTGGACATTTGAAACAAGAGGAACAAGCATCCTCAATAGAATGCTAAGGACCCCAAACAGTGAGTGGTTATTACCTATGGTACTTTAAGCAGGAACTAGAAGGTACTTTATGGAAGGGACCAGGAGGCTGGGAAATTCTGTTTGGACTTTTCTGCCTTAGAATTTGTAGTCTTCATCCCATTACATTTGAAAAGAACTTTAGGGTGTTAAAAATAATTTATTATAGCCTGGCACTGGTGGCTCATACCTCTAGTCCTATCTACTCTTAGTACATTGAGATCTGAGGATCTGGGTTTAAAACTAGGTCTGGAAGGAAAGTCCATGACACTCTTATCTCCAGTTAAACACTAAAAGGCCAGAAGTAGAGGGATCATTCAAGCCATAGAGCAACAGCTTTGAGCAAAAATGCTAAGGGACAGCACTCAAGCCTTGAGTTCAAGCCCAGTATACATACACACACACACACACACACACACACACACACACACACACACACACACACACACATATACAGAGAGAGAGAGAGAGAGAGAGAGAGAGAGAGAGAGAGAGAGAGGAGAGGGAGAGAGAAAGAGAGAGAGGAGAGAGAGAGAGAGAGAGAGAGAGAGAGAGAGAGAGAGAGAGAGAGAGAGAGAGAGAGAGAGAGAGAGACTTCCCAGATGATGAATACAGCTGACTTTGGCATTCACACTTGCTGCTTTCCTATTTGATGGGAAGTCTCTCAACATGGCATCCATGTATCAGTGCTTCAGGATTGTGAAATAGATGTGAAAACTGGAGGGCCTCGTTTTCATGTGTGATAAGTTGTGAGAAAACCAAACTCACCCTACGCAGAGTTCCATGGGGTTTGCATTCAAAGCACAGCCCCGGAGCAAATTCAGTCCTTCAGGAAAGTGAGCCCCAGGCTCTTCCCTGTGGATAGCCCTGTTTTAAAAATAAGTTGGTTGTACTAGTTGATCATTTTTCAACCTCTTTTGCTCAATACAAAGATACATGTCTAATGAGTGTTTATGTGGGTTATTTACTCCTGCATGGTCATTTATTTTTTGTTGCCTAAAATGTACTCACATAAATGACATTTATTTTGCTGGTGATGTATGCAATTTGGGTTTGTAAGGACTGTTCTTCACCTCTGCCCCAAGGAGAGCTAATAGGCTTTGGGGATGTGGCTGACTCTCTTGGCTGGGTTGCTTTTTTGCTAGAAGTGGATTTAGAGCATGACTGGGCTGTGGGAGCTTGAGCTACTTCACAAATTCAAGGCACTGAACTTCCAACACTTGCTTTTTTCTTTTCTTTTCTCTTTATCTCTGTTTATTTTGCTGGTACCAGAGTTTGAATTCAGGGTCCCTGTGCTTGCTTGACTTGCTTGCTTGGCTAAAAAATCTGAAAACCACTACTGAAACCACACCTCCAGCTCTGCTCTTTGCTGGTGATTGGAAATGAGATCTCACAAACTTTTCTCCTCAAGTTGGTCTAGAACCACCATCCTCAGGATCTCAGCCCTCCTGAGCAGCTAGGATTACAGGTGTGAGTCACCAGTGCCTAGCTCCCACATGCTTCCAGAAGCCTGACTTCTTAGAATTCTGACCAAGGGTAAATGAGAAGCCACTAACCACCCTTTCCCTTGGTCAATGAAATAAATTCTGTGCTATTAGCCACAGTGGATTCAAAGATAATGAGAAGACAAACAGTAACTCTGTCCTAAAATCTAATTGGAGAAGCAGATACCTGGTGGAGGCTCAATTTCTACTCTTCTCAAGGGATAACGTAGGAAATTCTACAAGTTCTCATGGAATCAACAGCCATCATCTTTCCTTTTTCCATGTCTGGATCAATCAGTGTCACCCTGGAGCTTAAACATGCATACCATATCTGAGTGCTGAGGACCACATCTACCAGTAACAGTCTACCTCTACTTTTCCCATGGGGAACCAATCATGGGTTGTAAGCAGAGAAAGATCTACTTACAGGTCTAAAGGAACAAGTCTGCTGGGTAGAAAGGAAGACGATGACGTGGAGCCACTGCAAGGAATAGAAAGGAATATAGAAGTGGGTAGATGATCTGACAGGCTCTTGCACTAATGTAGGCAAGGGGTGATAGGGACTTAGAAAAAGACAGGAGTCCGGCCTTGGAAAGAAATGGCAGGGGTCTGGAAAGAGTGGCTGGAATGTTATAGTGCCAGGGAAGCCAGAAATGGCTTCAGTCAAAATTTTTTTTAATTTTTCTTTCTCTTTTCTTTTCTGACAGTACTGGAGTTTGAACTCCATTTCTTGTGGTTGCTAGGTGAGTACTCTACCACTTGAGTCTTACTTAGTATAATCCTTTTTACTTGCATTTGTTGTTGTTGTTTTCCTCTAGTTTTTGCTTAGGCTAGTCTGTGATCAGCCTACCTCGACCACCACCCTCCACCCTCCACCCTCCCATCCAAGTAGCTGGGATTACAGGCAGAAAGCACCATACCTGGCCAATTTTCAATATTTTTAGAAATATATTTATTTTTTAAGGATTTCTTGAGTTGATCTTTCTAGGAATATTGCTCCAAAATACCAATGAAAGGAACAGAATTCAGCTTAAGAATGAACTTCAGCTTTCTTACAAAACACGCTATCCTGGGTAAAATCCTGATTCTACTGCCAGGCACCAGTGGCTCATGCCTATATTCTTAGCTACTCAGGAAGCTGAACTATGAGGATCATGGTTCAAAGTCAATTTAGGGAGAAAGGTCTGTGAGATTCTTTTTTTAAAATTTTATTATTACAAAAGTGATGTACAGAGGGATTACAGTTACAAATGTAAGGTAAAGAATACATTTCTTTTTGGACACTGTCACCCCTTCCCTAGCTCTCTCCCAGAACTTTTTTTTTAAATATACACTTTTCAGTGTAAAGATACTATGCAGAGGGGTTACAGTTACATGAGCAACATAATGAGTCCATTTCCTATTGAGCATTATTACCCCCTCCTTTGTTTTTCCCCTATCTTCCCTTCCCTCCCCACCTCCCCAACTGCTCCCTCCACCCATCCCCCACAAAGTTTTAAAGTTCATTTTCAACATAGTGTCTTGTACATATCATTGTTACAATGGGTCATCCCGTATCCTTATTTCAGCATTTTGTTATTTCCCTTCCCCTCCCTACATTAGAAAATTGTATATGCAAGATTCAGGACACCGGAATCAAATACAGTGACAACAGGGGTTGTACCATGGGAGAAGAACATACAAAGAAACACAAAAAAAATCACATAGTACATTAAAAAGAACAACAAGAAAGATAAAATCTCTTGTGTCCTATCTTGGGATTCATTTCACTTAGCATCAGGTTATATTGTCATATATACATAGCTTTTGACCTCTTCTGCTTGTCCTAGACATATACTAGTTATTGTAGATAAGGGAAACCATGGGTCCTATGTTTCTTTGGGCCTGGCTTACTTCACTTAATACAATTTTTCCAAGTCTTTCCATTTCCTAACAAATATATATGTGTGTTTATGTGTGTGTGCACATATATGTATATATGTATATATGTATGTGTATATATGTATATATGTGTGTATATATGTATATATGTATATATATATATATATATATATATATATATACCATATTTTCTTGATCCATTCATCTACTGAGGGGCATCTGGTTGGTTCCATATCTTAGCTATGGTGAACAATGCTCCAATAAACATAGTTGTGCTGGAGCTTTAGTTTGACCTGTTTATGGTCATTTGAGTAAATGCCTAAAAGTGGGATTGCTGGGTCATAGGGGAGCTCTATGTGGAGTCTTTTGAGGAACCTCCATACTGCTTTCCAAAATGGTTGAACAAGTTTACACTCCCACCAACAATGCAGTAGGGTTCTCTTTTGGCCACATCCCCTCCAGCATCTGTTGTTATTAGATTTCTTGATTATAGCCAATCTGAGATGAGGTGGTATCTCAATGTTGTTTTGATTTGCATTTCTTTTATGGCTAGAGAGGTTGAGTATTTCTTCATAAGTCTATTGCCCATTCTTATTTCCTCATCAGAGAATTTTCTCTTTAAGTCTGTAGCCTACTTATTAATTGGGGGGTTGTTTCTTTGAGGATTTGTTGTTGGGGGGGGTTAATTTTTTTAGTTCTAAGTATATTTTAGATATGAGACCCTTGTTCATTGTATGGCTAGTGAAGATCTTCTCCCAATCCATGGACTTTCTATTGATCTTGCTTACTATGTCCTTTGCCCTGCAGAAGCTCTGCAGTCTGTGAGATTCTTATCACCAATTAACCAGCACAAAGCCAGAAGTGGAGGAGGTGTAGCTCAAGTGGTAGAGCACTAGCCTTGAGCTAAAAAGCTTAGGGACAGTGCTCAGGCCCTGAGTTCAAGCCCCAGGATTGGTGTGTGCGCGCACGCACACACACACACACACACACACACACACACACACACACACACACAAATCTGGATTCTAGGTGAGTTAGGCTCTGTGCTGCAGCCTGAGATTCTGCATTTCTACCAGGTGCTACTAATGGCCCAGAGGTGGAAAAAAAATGGAAAAGTGAATAAATAGCAAATTGGCATGTAAAACTTTTAGCCTCTAGAGCAAATAACCTCTTATATTCATTGTGATTTCATGCAAAGATTCTGGGGTAAATCACCAAGACAATATGTTGCTATTATCCACAAGTAAATGAATGTACAAATAGATTATTTACTATGGATTTCTACTTTTGTCCTCTTAAAAGACTGAGTGCTCAACTTGCAGATGTTCAATCTATGCAAATACTTCTACAAATTAGTAGCAATGAGTTACTTAGAGGAGTATGCCTTCCCTGTTGCACAGCACAGCAAAGTCAAAATGAGGCCTATGTATTCAAATGCTTCGAGATCACAACAAAAATGTGAAGTCAGAGCTCATTAAATTAGAGACTGATTGAACCAAATGATTGTATGGCCATCACACAGGTGTTCCATTTCAGAATGTATTAGAGCATAGTGCCGGGGGCCTCAAAGCTCATTTCTAACCTAGACTAATCATGCCAGGAATAATGACCCGCCGTTACTGCCTTGTGAATCAGACCTCATGATATTTAAAATAATTAAGATCAAAGCCAAAGTAGAAGGTCACTGAATTCACCAGTCATAAAACGTTAGCACAAAACCAAAGGCTGTACTTGTTTGCTCGACAATCTTTAACACTCAAGTTATAAAACAGTTGTAAGAAGGGCAAAAAAATTTTTTTTTCAGCTTCAAAAACATTACTCTTCCTCCCCCCCCTTACCCCACCTACCCTATCCCTAAAGAAACAGCCAGATAAAAAGGGAAATCTCTCAACAAAAGTTATTCAAAGCAATATTCAAAGCATGGGGGGGGGGGGGGCGGAGAGCAGATTCCTGATGCGATGCACTCATCTATCTGCCTGCTGGCTGCATTCCCAAAGAGGCGAACTGGGATGAGGATTTGCTTCCCATTTGTGGGCGGATGGAAAGAAGTGTGAAGTGAATTGGTTTGTCCGGGCTGAGTTCCCAGGAAAAGGGTGTCTTTCATACAGAAAAGCTCCCACCCAAAATAGCAGGGTGCTTCAAGCCAAAGATTTAGACAGTGAAATAAGTGCTAATTGAGTTAGAGGTTTGATTAGGAAGTGGGCTCAAAATTAAGTTCAGCGAAGGCCCTTTTAATGACCAAACTACTTGCCCTGGGAGGCTGAGGATGGCATGGGGAAGCAGAAGAGGGCTTCCAAATCCACTACTAACACTTTGATTGACATGCCTAATCTCTGGTCAAAACAAGCGTGAGACAGCTTGTTTGGTGGCCCATCGGGAAGTGGTGGAGAATGATACTAAGGAGGTATCTGTTCACAAGATTCCACCTGAGAGATATGAGTCTGCAGAATCACAAAGAACTCCCCCTTAGAAAGAAAGAAGTTTTTTTTAAAGAGAACACTTTATACACATCTCTTTCAGCTGTTATTCTCTGCAACTGTTCCTCCTGAGCTTTTATTGCCCAAGTATTTGACACACATTTTCATGGACACTGTTCTGACTACTATACAAATATCACTCGTGTCTCATAGGCAACCTTCTGAGGTTTATAAATAGCTATGTTTATCATCTCTTTATGAGCAAGGAAACTGAGGCACACAGATACTCAAACATTAATAAGTGCCACACCTGGCCGTAGAAATGGAAAGAGGTGTGACCGGATTCAAATAGATGAAGAGAATGTACCAGAAGACAGGAAGCAACTTTTTATTGTTCTATTTGGAAAGGAAGGAAGATTATCAAAACCCCAAGCGAAAATTTAATGGGCCTCTTCACTGCCCCTTTCCCACAAGCACCAAAATGAAAGCCCATTAATAAAGCTTAAAACTAAAATTTAGCCCAGATAAAAGCAAGTCCTCATTACCTAACATGTAATTAACTGGGGAACTCACAGCTGTGGGACATTACGGGGAAAGGATGAGGCTTGCCGATTCAGGCCGCTGATTTTCAAACAAGGTGTTTAAAACCTAGCAACCAGATCTCTTCATTTCGCAGGTTGCAGCACTGGTCTCTCTCCTGCACACAGTAGTTGAGAAGTGTGAACTCGCAGGCCAGCCAGGGTTCTAGTGGCTCATGCCTGTAATCCTAGCTACTCAGGAGGCTGAGATCTGAGGATCCATGGTTCAAATCCAGCATGGGGAAGGAAAGTCTTTGAGACTCTTACCTCCAATTAATCCCAGAAAAAAAAAATGGAAGTGGTGCTGTAGCTCAAGTGGTAGGAGTCCTAGTCTTGAGCAAAAGGAACTTAGAAGACAGTGCCCAGGCCCAGAGTTCAAGGGCCCAGGACTGGCAGGAAAAAAAGGAAAGAAAGAACGAAAGAACGAAAGAACGAAAGAACGAAAGAACGAAAGAAAGAAAGGAAGGAAGGAAGGAAGAAAGAAAGAAAGAAAGAAAGAAAGAAAGAAAGAAAGAAAGAAAGAAAGAAAGAGAGAGAGAAAGAGAAAGAGAGAGAGAAAGAGAGAGAGAAAGAAAGAGAGAGAGAAAGAAAGAAGAAGGAAGGAAGGAAGGAAGGATGGAAGGAAGGACCCTAAGTGGCACAGAAGGCAAAGATGTGGGAGGTCAAATGTGTGTTCATCTACCCACCTAAACAAACCTTCCTTTTCCAAGTCTGCTTCCATTCCCATGTTCAATCTCTCACCTCAAATGGGTCTCTTCAGCAATTTGCTTTCTCCTTACTTGTCAATCTCCTGCAGAACCATCCCCCTGCAGAGTCTCACATCTTCCTAACTCCACCATGCTCTATCCTTCATAGGATTGGTAACTTTAGAATACTCTCCCCAATCCACCGAAGACTATCACAGTCTAGATAACAAACCTTTTAAAGCACCATAGTCCTTACCAATTAGCAACCTTCAAGCAGACATTGTGGTCAGTATCAGAGTAGGACTCTGCTCTGCCTGTCAAACCCAAGAAAAAATTGTTTTTACTGTCTTTTGCTAAGCTACCTCCATGGATTCATCTTGAATTCAAGAATATTCACCTGCTGGATTTTAATTCCAAATACCCTTCTCTCCAGCTGCACTCTTCCATGTTTCTGTCTTTCACTCTCCAAACTCATTGGTTTGCCTTGTAACTTCTAATTTACCTATTAATTCCTCTATGCATCATTCTTGGCCTTTGCTTCCAGTCTTTAAGCCAAGGCAACCATGTGCTCCTTTTCCTTTCCTTTACTTCCTGTAGTGTTAGGGTACCTAACACTACAGGAAGTAAGCATGCAATTCTGCTCATTGGTGACACATTTGAGAGGTACAGAATTTTGAATTCAGAGCCAGGCACCTGTGGCTCATGCCTGTAATCCTCACTATTCAGGAGGCTGACATCTAAGGACCACAGTTCAAAGCCAGCCCAGGAAGAAAAGTCTATGAGATTCATCACCAATAAACTGCCAGAAAAACACCAGAAAGCAGTAAGTGGAGCTGTGGCTCAAGTGGTAGAGTACTAGCCTTGAGCTCAGGTACAGTGGGCAGGCCCTGAGTTCAAGCCCCAGGACTGGCACAAAAGAAAGAAAGAAAGAAAGAGAGAGAGGAGAGAGAAAGAAAAGAAAGAAAGAAGGAAAGAAGGAAAGAAAGAAGAGAACTTTGAATACAGATCTATAAAATTACAGTTTTCAGGAAACACAATTTAATCCATGGCCTCTGGCAAAAAATGACTAATTAGCTCAACAGCCACCCACCCCCATCTTGGACAAGCTCAGCCCAGGGGGATAACAGCATTAAGCTTCTGATCACTGGGACGCATTCCCAAATCTCTTATATGAGAAACTCCCAGGCTTACCCAAATTATTTTCTAGTTCTAAAATTTTATATATGCAATATGTTAGTAATGTTCAGTTACTGATGTTGGGGACTTTTTTTTAAAATGAATTTACCTGTACTGGTAAGTAATGTACTTAATGATGGGGTTCAAAGTTAGTAATGAAATAGAGGTTGAAGAAATGCATTACATAGCTGGAGCCTAAGTCATAGCTTCAAAGGTTGGGAGTGGCCTAGAGGCTTATGGTTTAGATATCTTTTAACTTAACAACATCACATTCTAAAAAAAAAAAAGAAAAGACCAGTGTCAACTACTCTCTCTGAAGCATCTTTAGTTAACTTGTTTCTCCACTGAATAAAATGCAGTATGAGCTTATATATCTGTGGAATCCCACACTAGCAATAGTTACAAATAAATAAAGAAAAGTTTTCCATCTTTTAGTATCACTAAATGTATGTTTGGCCAGGCCAAGAGATCCGTGCCTATGATCCTAGCTACTCAGGAAGCTGAGACCTGAGAATTGCAATTCAAAGGCCAGCCTGGACCTAAAATTCTAAGAGACTCTTAACTCTAAGAGACTCCACTATTGGAGCTGTGGCTCAAGTGGTAGAACTCCAGTCTTGAGCAAAAGAGCTACACAAGAGCTCTAGGGCTTGAGTTCAAGTCATATATACACGTGTGTGTGTGTGTGTGTGTGTGTGTGTGTGTGTGTGGTGTGTATGTATTCCTCCAAATTAAGAGGAATAGAATTGCTCTGCTTAGCTCTGGTATGAACAGAAGACTATGAAGGAGATGCAGAGGGATGTGCTAGTTATGGCAACAGGCTAGAAAAGCGAAGACACCTTCCTTTTATGACACAAGCCACAAGGGAAATAAACATGTGAGCGGGCTCTCATAACATTTTTTACCCATCAACTTCCCATCAAAACATTTGCAAACGCTTCTCCCCAGTTATAAACCAGAAACAAGAGGACTGATGTACAAGGGCCAGACAAACGGTGCTTGGACATGCCAAGTCCGCAGCCCAGACTTGTCACCATTATTTGAAACTTACCAGCAGGTAAGAGCCAGGTGGCAGACATGGCAAGACCAAACCTTTCCTGAGGGCCCCAGTAAAGGCTTCCAGTTGGGGGAGTGCAACGTTACCCTCACCACAATAAATACTTCTTGAGCTAAAGCTTTAGGCAGGAGCCAGAAGTCAAGGCAGAGAGGAGTGGTAAAAACTGCCAGACATTTCTACATATGTCAAAGAAATGTTCAACCACATCTGAGAACCTCATAAATTATGCATAAACATGACCTCTAAATACATTGCTGGGGTCAATTCAGGAAAGATCAGCTTCTTCAGTGAATCATACCTAGGAAAGTCAAGTTCAAACTCTGAATGCAACTTTCCACATATTTTCCGAAATAAGCAGTACAGGGAATATACACATGCTCCAGGCTTCCTCCAGCCAGCTCCTCGCCCCATGTAGTCATTCTCCTTGTCATCATTCTCTGCCATTTAGGATGTCCCATTGTCATTCCCATACCTTTCTTTCTTCTCTCACTCCTACCAGCACTATGAACTTCCGTAAATTACTCAAGACACTCTGCAGGAGACATACAAATGGGAAAAGAGGGTGAAATCCTTCCCATTGTTTCATGCCAATTTCAATTTCTGCCTCTGATATCCTGACCTTCAGGAATAGAAGAGATGTAGACAGTTCAGTGAGAATGTCTAGGTTTGCTTGGTTAACTGAGTGTCCTAATAATATATATTCAATAAATACTATTTATGGAGCAAATTGTCCTTTTTTTTTTTTGGTACTAGGAATTGAACCCAGGACATTGCTCTTGCAAGGCAAGCACTTTGCCACTGAACTATCTTTTTTTTTAAGGGAAGAAGACTCCCAAATTTACATAGTCAGAAAATAAAGGAAACTAAATTTGGGCTAGCTCTATACACTCTACAGGTCAAGGGTTTTATCATCAGATGGTCTTTCTATCAATGCACAACCCATTAAATTCCAAGCCTTCTGGTTCCTCCCATTTCACTGCCTCTACCATGTAATGATTAGCAGGTCTTGTTTCCCCTCTGAGGTATCTAGGGACCTTCTCTTCTTTGAGTTGTGGTCCACCATTCTTCTCAGATTTGGGTAAATAGATTTTTGTGAGCCCCAAGTAGAGTTATGTGGGTTGACAAGAGTGGTCCTCTTCTTATTACCAATGCACAAATTTCATTTGGATGAAAAGACAACAAAGGGAATATTTGAGATTTGGATTGGAAGTCAACACAATCTACCCTTTTATTTTATTTTATTCCTCCACCTGCAGCCTGCATTTCACTGCTCCTGTCTTTGCACTGGAGATGTTTGGTTCCAAGGCCTCCTAAAAAGTCGGACATCTGAGGTACTAGGAAATGAAGTGAAATGCCCAAAATTACAGACGCTGGCAGTGCTAATTTTTTTAAAGGTTCCTAAGATCATGGAAAGAGTAAATGGCATATGAGAACTCCTGAGGAAAACAGATTTTTTTTTAAGAATGGTAATGTTAGACTACTGACCCAATCATAATTCAGAGCCAACACATATAATTAGTAGGTTACATGTCCTCCTCAAACAAAAATCACTATGTGATTTATAACATTAAGTTGTGATACCTGCTTTTAGACAAGTTAAGAAAATACTGTCATAATGTTGATGGAGATCTCTCTTGATGGCTCTGTCTTTAAACACAATGTTGCAAGGCTGGGAAGGTGGCTCAGTGGTAGAGTGCTTGCCTTGCATGCATTAGGCCCTGAGTTCAATTCCTCAGCACTACATAAGCAGAAAAAGCGGGAAGTGGCACTGTGGCTCAAGCTCTAGAGTGCCAGCCTTGAGCTGAATTGCTCAGGGACAGTACCCAGGCCCTGAGTTCAAGCCCCAGGACTGGGGAAAAAAAATGTAGTAATGCCTATTTTTTTTTTTTAATTGCATGCATTAAACTCTGATCTTGCAGCTCTTCTCCCAGGAATATGGAGACTCAGAAGCGGATGGCGTGTGGTTCAGATCTCTCAGTGTCAGACAGGCGGGACTGACTTCTGAAAAAGTGATATTACCTAAAGAGGAAGCCCCAGGGAGGAGAAAGAGGGAAGAAAAGGCGCAGGGATGGCGGCTGTGATGTAGCTGATGTTCCGGGAAGTGGTGGTGGTGGATTTCACCGGAGAGGATTGCGGTGCTGACTCGGGCTCAGCGTGCTCTGTACAGGGACATCACGCTGGACGTCTACAGGAACCTAGACTCTGAATCTCCCCTGCCAGCCGGAGTGTGGTTTCGCTGTGGGAGCTCGGGGCAGCGTCCTGGGTGGCACCAAAGGTGTGAGCGCAGACACCTCTCCTGGATGTGTAATTAAACAGTTACCCCTTCCCCCGCCCCCCCAAAAATGCATGGGCATTGGGATGGGGGAAGATACCCCAAAGTCACGAGGATGGCGGCGCTGATGAGTTGTCCTACAAGGAAGTCCAGAAAGATCTGACTGAGTTTGGGTGGGAGTGGAGCAGCGCAGGAGGCCAGGCTAACCTGGTGCTTGTGACCCACAGAGAAGATGGCAGAAGCGGAGGGGAGCAGGAGGGAGGGAGGCACGCGGGGCAGCAGCCCACGAGGACGTGGCTGGAACGGCCCCCCCAGGAGCACCTGACACAAGCTCCCGCTGTATCTGTCTGAAGGGCCAGGGGTGAGGAATGATGTGGAGAAGACCACCCTCACCAGGTCCTCCCAACAGAAGCCCTGCCAGGGAGCGCAGCGGGCATGATCCATCCACGCGTGGCCTCCAAGAACTCATTCACCACTGACGATAAGCTGGAGGAACACGGAAAACCACCGGCTGGGAGCTCAGTCATGATGCTGAGCGGGGTCATTCCTGTTCTAATCCCAGCAGAGGATGGTTGAGTTCAAGGGCAGCCTGAACTACATAGCAAGACCCTACCTTTTTTGGAAACAGTTTGTGAGAATAGCTGTCACCAACAGCAGAAAACAGGAAATCTGGTCATGTACATAGCAAGCGGCTGGAAAGCAAGCCTCAATGAATGGACATCACGGGGCTGGGAAGGTGGCTCAGTGGTAGAGTGCTTGCCTTGCATGCATGAGGCCCTGGGTTCGATTCCTCAGCACCACATAAGAAAAAAAAAAATGAACAGACATCAGGACAGACTTTCCTTGCACAAAGGATCCAGGCAGAGAGTGCTTACCTCTGCACGTGACAACTGGGGACTTCATCAGCTTGCTCATTCTCCACCGTGGACTTCTCCTATTCTCCCTGCAAACAAATTCCAAGCCAAGAATAGGTTACAACAAGGTAAATACAAAGTGTTCAGGAGGGATGTCCAGAAGCACCTAGTTCAGGTCACCACGTGCGCGATGATCCCAAGTGTTGTGCCTTTATGGTTGAGCCTCGCTAGTGAAATGCCTGTTCTGCAGATTTTCCTCTTGAGGCATCCAGGAAGGACTGGTCCTGCTATCTCGTGAGGACTATTTCTATCCAAAACACGGGGAAAGGTGAATCTTCCTTGTGAAATCAAAGTCTACATACAGCCGTCTCTGGAAGGGTGGAGAATGGTGCAGAATAGGGGTGCAACATATCCCCAGGTTGGGCGCCCTTCAACCTATCACCGTGCTTTATAAGAATCCAGTGCATACCACTGACTGGCTGCAAGCTACAGAGGCCAGGAAGAACTGAGCATGGACATGGTACTCAAGGGAGGAGCAAGAGTAGGCTACCCAAGACTGGGAATGTCATACAGGTGGAGACTCCTACACTGAATGGACCACGGTTGGCGTGTAGCAGAGTGCTGACCAGTCTTCTGAGAAGATTCATTCAGGTTGCTTTTGGGATAAAAGAGAGAAGTTTCTAGAATGGGAATTTAATCAGATCTGGAATGAGGACTTTGGGATAGTTCAGTGTTTGAGCACTTTCCTAGCCAGTGCCAGGCTCTGAGTTCAAACCTCAGGAACACACACAGACACACAGACACACAGACACAGACATACACACAGGAACAGACACAGACATACACACACACACACACAAGCAGAATAGCATTTTTTGGTGATTATATAGAACTGCTGTTATTAAAATTTTGCAACTGCTCTATTCAGAATGTAGCCACATTTTTGTCAACAAACTATCCTTAAAAGATGAATAAAAGTAGAATATAGAAAAGGGCATAAAATGACATCTATTTCACAAAGAGAAATGTTGCTTAAACCATGATATAACTGGGTCATGAAATATTACACAGGCATTAAAATGAATATAGTAGTCAGGTATGTTGGTATATACACATAATCCCAGCAGTGGGGAAGCTAGAGTCAAAATAAAATGTACTAGGCTGCCTAAGCTAACTAGGAAGTTCAAGGTTAACCTGATTTACACAGTGAAATCCTGTCTCAAAAAAAAAAGATATATGTAAAATCAATACAGGAAATGGAGTAGATTGATCCACTTGACTTGAAGAAATAAAAAATCAAAACATTATGTATGTGCCAATTTTATAACAGCACTTTTCATTATCTTTAAGCTGTTGTACATGGGAGTTGCCATCTAACAAAGGAGTTTATGAGTATGATGCAGCTTGATCATTGTCACCCTTTTTAACATTCTCTCCCATCCCTCCCTTCCACACCCCTTCCCACTCCTTTCCCAATGCTATACATTGGATTTTTTGTTTTTAAAAATCATTAGAATTGTGAGGGCAGTCATAGAATTCTGTGAGACAATGATCAGATTATTATATATTGGTTAGACACTAAACATATATCTACCACAGAGTGAGCCCTAAAGTAAATTGTAGACTTCAGTTAATAATAATCATGGGTAAATATTGGCTTATTAATTCCAACAATTATATGAGGAAAACGAAGAATGTTAATTATGTTAATAAGGGAAGTCTTTCTTTTCCTGCTTTTGTTCCCTGCAAACCGAAAATGAGTCTTAAAATTAAAGTCTGTTAGCTTAAATAGAAAAGTATCAAAGCCCGTGATATTTTCAACCAAATGTGTATTTAAGTATAATAACAAACAGAGAAAAAAATGGAAAGTTAAGCCTAATTACAGAGTGAAGAGAGCAGCAGAAGAGAGTAATGCAAATAAATAATCCAAGAAATAATAAAGGTTCTTCTTTGCATTTTTAAACTTTCCAAATGAGAACAATAGATATATAAGCATCCTATAAAATGCAATTCATGAAAAATGTGTGTGTGTGTGCGCACGCGCATCAGAAGAAAAGACCTTTATCCCCATGGACTCTAGAATCTTTAATTCTATCACTTTAGAAACATTCCTGAGTGGCCAAGTGTTGTTTTCCTCAGCTCACCTTCAAAACATGGCTAACCAACTAATAATCAATAACAGACTGTCCTTGAGCGAAGCGTTAGAGCTTCAGACTGAGACTTGCACTTAGTAAAAATCAAACAGTGAATCTGAAATTCCCTTCTCCTTCCTTCCAAAGCCAACACTAAATGACCTGAGAATGTTCCTTAGTGTTTAAGTCAGCATAAACTACACAGTCCACTGCATTAGCTTTCTTTCACACAACAATTGAAGATCCCAGTCAATGTCGTACAAACCACCACCACCACCACCATCACCAAAATAAAGACCCCACCCAAGGAAGTCCATCATAATGTTCCAGTTACATAGTTTAATTCACATATGGAAAGACTGAATCCTAATGTTTTGCTGGAATTCATTTGAATAATTCAATGGAAGTCCCATTGCCTCTGAAGCCAGCATTCTCATGCAGGGCTTGTTGCATGCCTCAAGGGACAATTTCCATCCTTACCCAGCAAGGTGTATTTGCCTCTAATTAAACCTAATCCCTATTACCTCCTGGTGGCCTCTGCAGGCTCTGTTTTCCAGGGTTACCAAGTCTGTCATTCGGCTGCCTTCTGAGATGGTTACACACACAGCCAGTCCCACCCCGGCTTGACTTGATGAACCCTGACAAAAACATTGAGCAGGAAGCAGCCAGAACACACTCTGTAGAGTTTACATGGTGAAACACAGCTCACAATTAGTTGCCCCTGCAGTTTTCACACCTGGGGCTCTTGAGCTTTGAGGGTGCAGGTGGCCTAATACAGAAGTAATTAGTTCCATGTCATTAGTTATTTATATGGAGCTTATCACCCTGGGTTGGCAATTTTCATTGACTCTGAACTGCAGGTGCACAAAGAAATACGGATCATGGAAAAATGGTGCTAGGAGGGTGGGGGGTAAAAGGGCTGGCTTGTCTCTGAAGCCAACTCCAGGAAAACAATACCATTCCTAGCAAACCACAGCATTTTGAGAGTTGGCAAGTTATTTAAAAAGGTGACTCACTACAGCTGCAAAGGTGATTCTATTTAACTGGCATGACACTCTATTTTCACTATGTATTTGACAAGAAAAAACAGTCTTCCCCTTTTATTTTTAAAGAAAAATAGGGAATGAAGCCAGGCACCAGTGGCACATGCTTGTAATGTAAGCTACTCAAGAGGCTGAGGTCAATGATCACAGTTTGAAGTCAGGCCCAGCAGGAAAGTCTGTGAGATTCTTACCTCAGTTAGCCACCAAAAAGCCTGGAGTGGAGCTATGGCTTAAGTGGTAGAGCACCAGTCATGAACAAAAAAAAAAAATTCAAGTGAGAGCATAAGACCCTGAGTTTAAGCCCCAATATTAGTGTGAATGTTCATGTGTGTATACAGACATACACACACACACACACACACACACACACACACACACAAGAAAAAAGAAAATCAGAGAATGAGAATTCAAACCATTGCCTTTCTTGAGACTTAACATTCAAGTCCCAGTACCAGAACAATAAATTAATAAATAAATTATAAATAAATGTTGAATGTTTTCCAAAGCTCAACTCTTCACTAATTGGTATTCAAAATCTACCACAGGGTAAAACATAAAATGTAGTTTGTCAAATGACTCTTGTAGTGATTAAAGAATTCCACAAACTGCAACAGTTTCTTATTATTGTAGATGACCTTCTTTCAGTTTTCAATTGAAGGTAAATTTTTTGCTTCTTTTATGCAGCTCTATTTCTATATTTTAATCTCCTTCTCATGGTACTGATATATTATGATTTTTACACTAATCATAAACTCATCCTCAATACTATGTGTGTAGCCATCTTTCAAAATAATCATAGTTGGAGATCAAATTTGAAGTGCAACAGTATCCAGACTAAAATAGTACCTAGATTAACAAGTACTAGTTTTTTTATTTGGTGCCAATCCTGAGGCTTGGACTTAAGACCTGGGCATTGTCCCTGAGCTTTTTTACTCAAGGGTAGTGCTCTACCACTTGAGCCACAGCTCCATTCCAGGTTTTTTTTGGTGGTTAATTAGAGATAAGAGTCTCACAGACTTTCCTGCCTGGGCAGGCTTCAAACTTCAATCCTCAGATCTCAGCCTCCTGAGTAGCGAGGATTACAAGCATGAACCATCAATACCCAGCTACTGTGTTCAACTGAATAGAAAAAGTTAAAAATGCCAGGCACCACTGGCTCACACCTGTAATCCTTACTACTCAGGAGGCCAAGATTTAAGGATTTTGGTTCAAAGCCAGCCCAAGCAGTAATGTCCACGAGACTCCAATAAATCACAGAAAAAGCCAGAAGTGGCACTGTGGCTTAACTAGTAGAACACTAGTTGGTCTTGAGCGAAAAGGAGCTCGGATACAGTGCGTAGACTCAGAGGTCAAACCCCAGGGATGGCAAAAGAAGAAGAAGAAAAGGAAAAAAAAAAAAAAAGCTAAAACTCTGCAATGAAACTTTGAAGTCATCATGAAAATGCTGTGTCCTGTGTGAATATATGTACCGCGCTACCCTTTCCTCATGGTCGCTCATGAAGTTCCAAAGAGTGAGACTTGATTCTTAGCTAGATATGGCCCACATTTGGACAGGTTCTCAGTTCATCTGTAGGACAGTATTTTCCTCTCTAGAACAGCAAAAACAACCATCTGTTTCAGATGTTTAGAGGACCAATGATGTCAGTAGGAATATATAAACATCCCTGAAGAGGTAAATGGTAAAATGGGATGCTCAAGGGAACTCCACCATGAAATAATTATTTCTCGTTTTATGGAGGGCATGTGCTCCTGAGAAGCTGTCTCTTCAAAAACCTCTGCAAAGCAAACTCTTTTCTTTCTTATCCATCAAAACTTTCTTCTTGGAATCAAAATAATACAAGACAATAATACAAGATCACAGCTAAGAAAATGGCAAAGGAGGCAACATGCTTAATATGATAAGAAATGTACTCATTACCTTGCTCATGTAGCTGTAACCCCTCTGTGCAGTATTTTCACAATAAAAAAACTTATTAAAAAATAAGATAGCAAAAAAAAAGAAAGTGGCAAAGCTCCACAAAAAATGACATACACTACTTGTGTGTGTATGTGTGTGTATACATTTACTTTCCTTAAAAACTATTAAGGAAGAGTTTCAATGGTCTCAAGAAGAAAAAGCTGAAAATTAGTTTCATTCATGGCTTTTTGAGGATTCTTGACTTAACAGAGATTTTCAATGGGGGTTACCTTTAGGATGTCCAGTTTCAGCTGCAGAAGATTTTCTAACATTTACATTGTATATTGATGCCATGTCCAGTTTCAGAAAAGTGCTTGGAGCTGGGTGTCGGTGGCACATACCTGTAATCCCAGCTACTCAGGAAGCTGAGATCTGAGGATCACAGTTCAAAGCCAGCCCAGGTTAGAAAGTCCATGACACTCTTATCTCCAATAAAGCACCAGAAAACCAGAAGTGGTGCTGTGATTCAAGTGGTAGAGCACTTGCCTTGAGCTGAAGAGCTGTGGGAAAGCGCCCAGGCACAGAGTTCAAGCCCCATAATGGACGAGAGAAAGAAAGAAAGAAAGAAAGAAAGAAAGAAAGAAAGAAAGAAAGAAAGAAAGAAAGAAAGAAAGAAAGAAAGAAAGAAGAAGGAAGGAAGGAAGGAAGGAAGGAAGGAAGGAAGGAAGGAAGGAAGGAAGGAAGGAAGGAAGGAAGGAGGAAAGAAAGGAAGAAAGAGAGAGAGAAAGGAAGAAAGAGAGAGAGAAAGGAAGAAAGAGAGAGAGAAAGAAGGAAAGGAAGGAAGGAAGGAGGAAAAGAAAAGAAAAGAAAAGAGAAAAGGAAAAGGGCTTGGCCAAAGCTATGTGGCCCCATAAAGCCTGTTGCAGAAGGCATGAAAAAACTCCACTCAAGGGAAAGCACAAAGCATGCAGCCAAAGAGGAAGTCTCCTTCATGAGAAAAGAACAATAAAACAAATAAAAGGCCAAATAAAGACAGCCAAATTCCAGGTAAATAAATATCTGAAGTCATCCCTTATTCCTGCCACCAATATTTCTTTCTTTCACCTTTTTGTGTTCAGACATTTTCTGAGCAGTATAATTATGTCACTATCAACAGGCCACCAGCCTTCTTCAAATCATGTCAAAATCACGCCACTTGGTATTTATATATTCAGGAATAACACTTTTCTGAGGAAGAATTCTGTTCGTTAAGATTCTTCATGATTTATAATTTGTGGCAACTCAAAAAAACATTTGTATCTCTACAGTTTACTTTGCTGTTATCTATAGAAAATGGATCAAGTTAAGCAAATTAATAAAGTAAACGAGATTGGAGGTAGAGGTGTTTAAATTTACTTAAGAGAACAAATTGTTTTCAAACACATTTACAACTACCCAACTTCATACAAACAGCATTAATTATAAATGATCCTTATCTATCATTCAGCTAGGTCTACGAGGGTGTTTGTTTGCAAAATCTTAGCAGCCTGCTTATCATTACCTTTTGTACTAAAAGCAGCCAAGTTGCATTTCTTTGAAAACATTCTTAGATTCTCATTTTTCATTCTTACCAAAGATCACACAGCCATTTCACAATAGAAAGATTATATTTTCTAACAACTGTTTACAATAATGAGGTATACTTTGTCTGTAATAATGGGCATTATTAAGCAAAAATGATTCAAAGAAAAGTTAGCTGATTTGACTGAATGCTGCCTTTTGTTTGTTTGTTTGTTTTGGTCATGGGGCCTGAACTCTGTGTCTGGGAACTGTCCCTCAGCTCTTCAGCTCAAGGCTAGTGCCCTACCGCTTGAACAACAGTGCTACTTCGGGCTTTTTCTGCTTATGTGGTGCTGAGGAATTGAACCCAGGGCCTCATGCATGCAAGGCAAGTGCTCTACCACTGAGCCACTTTCCCAGTCCTGAATGCTGCCTTTAATAAGAATACAGAACAGGTTGATTGTTAACCAACTATATCAAGATCTAAAATAAATCTCAATTGTTCATAGAAGTGTGTGTAAGAGCGCGTCACTCTTCACCTATCTACTATTAACAGATGCTTTTGTCTGACAAATACTTCAAGATATTTGCGGGAAAAAATCAGACAAAAATTGTAGGTTGAAAAAACATATATTATCATTGGGAGAGGCAGACAATCCATAGTAATCATAACTAATAAGTAAGCTTTGAAATCTGGAAACAGAAATAGCTTAATAGTATTGTCAGGGATCTGGGAAGATGAGTAGTTGCCATTTAAGCAGGCGACTTGGGGGTTGGGAAGGTGGCTCAGTGGTACAGTGCTTGCCTTGCATGCATGAGGCCCTCGGTTCAATTCCTTGGCACCACATTAGCAGAAAAAGCCAGACGTGGTGCTGTGGCTCAAGTGGTAGAGTGCTAGCCTTGAGATGAAGAGCTGAGGGGCAGTGCCCAGACCTAGAGTTCAAGCCTCCAACCAGCAAAAATAAAAAGAAAGTGACTTGGTTTAGAAGGTAGCATGCCAGGTGCCAGTGTCTCATACCTATAATCCTAACTACTCAAGGGGCTGAGATCTGAAGATCACAGTTAGAAGCCAGCCTGGGCAGGAGTGTCTGAAAATGCAGGAAGTGGAGCTGTGGCTCTCAAGTGGTAGAATGCTAGCTTTGAGCAAAAGTTGCTCAAGGACAGTGGCCAGGCCCAGAGTTCAAGCCCCAGGACCAGCAAAGAAGAAGAAGAAGAAAGAAGAAGACGAAGACGAAGACGAAGATGAAGAAGACGAAGAAGGCGAAGAAGAAGAAGAAGAAGAAGAAGAAGAAGAAGAAGAAGAAGAAGAAGAAGAAGAAGAAGAAGAAGAAGAAGAAGAAGAAGAAGAAGAAGAAGAACAACAACAACAACAACAACAACAACAACAACAACAACAACAACAACAACAACAACAAGAGGAGAAGGAGGAGGAGGAGGAGAAAGAGAGGGAGAAGGAGAGGGGAGAGGCAGAGGGAGAGGGAGAGGGAGAGGGAGAGGGAAAAGGAAGGGAGAGGGGAATAAGAAGGTAGCATGTGAAAGGAGATTGGAGATGCTGAGAAATTTCCTTAAGTGAATGTACAAAGGAAAAGTGGTAGAGGCCAGAAAGCAGGCCCTGGTGGATTATGCGATGACACAAACATGGGAAAGGATTTCAACAAGAAATCTAGTCACAGGTAAGGGAATCCAGGCCCAAGATAGGTCAAAGGCAAGAAGGCTTATAACTGTGAGCCACCAGCACTTGGCTTGTTTTCCCTGTATTTATGGTTTGTCTTATCCACCAGTTGCAAAAGCTGCTCTTCTGAAGGTCTATACCCCTATAAACCAAAAGCTTCCACAAGATCACTGCCTCCCTGACCCCCACCCCAGGCCAATGATCTGTCTCCTTAGACCTCACAGAACATGTATAAGTAACAAGCTAAGCAGATCTGCACATCTACTCTGCCATAGTGTCTGTTGTGTCTACACAGGGGCCACCACAGAGGGGACACTTTGTTCTTTCTGAGATGGCATCTGCACAGAAATTGGCCTGCTTGTCAATCAGATGGCAGCCCAGCCAGTGACTCCCTTCAACTGCAGTAGCTGCTGCCAGCCTTCACAGCAGTGAGATCTGTCAGTTTTGCCTGTTGCCCAACAACCCGGATTTCTGCTGTCCCACTTACTAGGTTAAGTTAGAGCTGGTTCCAAGTCTTCTAAGCAACAACAACAAAAAAAAGTATTTGTTCCGTCTTGCTTTGAGAGTCATTTTAGGAGGCCCATAGAAAAAGGCAACTCTGAAGACAAAGTGAAGACAAAGACCATTTCATGTGGAAGTGAATTTACCCTGCCCTGGGTACAAAGACTCATCTACTGTTCAAAGGACCCCAGCCCTGGTTAATGGAGTAAATAGATCTGTGGTCCAGATCAATCTTGGTGGCAGGAAGAACATGGGCTTTTGAAGAGGTGGAATGGAATGAACTAAATAACAGTTTTCCCCTGTGGCACACACTGCAGACCCAGCATGCCACCCTTCCTGGTTATCTGCAGACTAAGAGTTCAGGTTTTCTATTCTCCTGCACTCACTGTTGCCACCTGCTGGTAATTTATCAAGATTGACCAGGTCCAAGGCACAGGATTTGGGGGGGGGGGGGGAGGAGGGGAGGAGTGCCAGTTGTACAAGGTTGAAGCCACAGCACAAAAAAAGACTGACAAAAGTCAGTCTTCTAAAGACAGCAAAAGTCCAGAAAGCAAAGGGACGCAAATCTTACCCATATTTAATCGTCAAGAAGTTTTAGTACTGTGATTTAGCTACTACAAAGGGTTCTCAAAACATTCCATAGTTCTCCCTATGGGGTGTTCGACATGTGTCCTGCTGACCACTACTAGAGTTGTGCTGTATTAACTGATCTTGTTCTCAATGTAATGGAACTTGACCTTGAGTGGAAGCTGGTTAGCTAGTTTTTAGTTCTCTTTAAGCAAAAACTCTTAGAGAAAGAGAAAGGAAAGAAAGAAAGGAAGGAAGGAAGGAAGGAAGAAAGAAAGAAAGAAAGAAAGAAAGAGAGAAAGAGAGAGAGAAAGAGAGAGAGAAAGAGAGAGAGAAAGAGAGAGAGAAAGAGAGAGAAAGAGAGAGAGAAAGAGAGAGAGAAAGAGAGAGAGAAAGAGAGAGAGAAAGAGAGAGAGAAAGAGAGAGAGAGAGAGAAAGAGAGAGAAAGAAAGAGAGGAGAGAGGAGAGAGAGAAAGAAAAAGAAAGAAAGAAAGAAAGAAAGAAAGAAAGAAAGAAAGAAAGAAAGAAAGAAAGAAAGAAAGAAAGAAAGAAAGAAAAGAAAAGAAAGGTAAAGAGAGAGAGAGAGGAAGCTCTTCCATCTTTTTCAGGATCCCAGGACCAAGGAGCTTCAGAGACTTCTCATCGTTTCTAAAAGAACACTCAAAAGTACACAGGCCAACACTCCTGGAAAGGCTGGGTTGAGCAAGTTGTTTGAAGTAAAGCAAACCTAGTTTTTTAAAGGCCCATACTGAACTGTAAGTTGCTATGGATTATGAAATAGAAATGCATTTACTTCAACTTTTCCCTGCTCATAAATAGCCAATACCCCAGCATATGTTTCCTTGGAAATGCAGACAGATTGGAAGCCACTGTACAGAGAGCTATACAAGCTTTGTAACTTATAAGTTTATGGTCCCACAATAGGAAGGTTTCAGATGAAAATCTAACGTGTCAGGAAGTTCAAAAGGCAAGGTCCCTAGAGCAGCCTAATACACCCACAGTGCACAAATGCCACATTGTAAAGATGTTTAAGTGTTTTCTTCAGTATTCATGTCTCTATTGAATAGGTCCAGCGTGGACAACATAACATGTACAATTATCCCCTCTTTGAGCTTTAATTTGGAAAGGGAGCTCAGTTTTAATATAGATATTCATATTTCATTCCCTGGTCCATATTTGCCATAAAAACAATATGTCAAGGTCAGGTCTTGGGTCCTGCTGCTTCTTTGCCCACTCTTTCCAGATGATTCTATCCAAAGCCACAGCCTATAAATGCCACTTAGAGTTTAGAAGTGTGTGTGTGTGTGTGTGTGTGTGTGTGTGTGTGTGTGTGCGTGCGCGCGCATGCACGCAAGAGAGAGAGAGAGAGAGAGAGAGAGAGAGAGAGAGAGAGAGAGAGAGAGAGATGGCTTTCTAGTCTAGCACTGGAGCCATGTCCCCAGGTCTTCCTTCCTTCCTTCCTTCCTTCCTTCCTTTCTTCCTTCCTCTTTCTTTCCTTCCTTCCTTCCTTCCTTTCTTCCTTCCTCTTTCTTTTCTTCCTTCCTTCCTTCCTTCCTAACTTTCTCTTTCTTTTCTTTCTTTCTTCCTATCTTTCTTTCTTTCTTTCTTTCTTTCTTTCTTTCTTTCTTTCTTTCTTTCTTTCTATCTTTCTTTCTTTCTTTCTTTCTTGCCTTAGTTATTATTCAGATAGGATCTCCTAGTTTTATCTAGAACAGGTCTCAGACCAGATAGTGGTCCTGCTATAGATGCCCTGTGGAAGCTAGGGTTCTATAATCCACTTTTATGCCATCACTCGCCACCCATGTGGAAGATAGCTGCTACATCATCCTCATCTCTACCCTCCACTGCACACCTGCCTGAAATAAGCTCCAGTACATCTCTCAGCCCCTGGCTATTTATTAACCACTCCGCAGCAGCAGAAATACAAAAAAGACCATGTCATTCCCACATTCCACCTCCAGTGGCTTCCCCATTGAACTTGCAGATTCAGACTCTTTTTCTTGCCAATGTGTCAAGCTCAGCTCACATCACTCCCAGACAACCTGGGTATACTTCCATTCCTCCAGTCAACCAGGTCTTGTGACTTTTCCTTCAGGAGATTCAAATTGCAGCTTTAATTATCAAGTTCAGAAAAAACAGCCCAAGCTGGGCGCTGGTGGCTCACACCTGTAATCCTAGCTACTTGGGAGGCTGAGATCTGAAGATCGCGGTTCAAAGCCAGCCCTGGCAGGAAAGTCCATAAAACTCTTGTTTCCAATTAACCACCAGAAAACCAGAAGTGGCGCTGTGGCTCAAGTGGTAAAGTGCTAGCCTTGAGCTGAAGAGTGCCCAGGCCCAGAATTCAAGCCCCACAACCAACAGCAACAACAACAAAAACAAAAACAGACCAAATTACCATATCTAAAATACATAGCCAAACATACTCCTGAAAACTCTTTTTTCTTTCTTTTCCTTTTCTCTTCTCTTCTTTTCTTTTCCTTATGCCACTTTGAGTCATGGGACTACTTCCAGTCTTCAGTGGTTAATTGGAGTTAAGAGTCTCACACACTTTTCTGCCTGGGCTGGCTTTGAAGCAGGATCCTCAAATCTCAGCCTCCTGAGTAGCTAGGATTACAGGCGTGAACCATCTGTGGGCCAGCCCTTGGCTAGCCCTTAAAACTCTTTTGCTGCTCTCTGCCCTCACACCTACTAAGAGAATGCTGGATATTGTTCAAGAACAGGCAAAGAGACTTTGATGTAGGAGAATACAGCATCCTCCTACCTACAAGAGAAGACTTGTAATGGCTCTTTCCCAGGCAAAGTAATCCTTTTTCTTCCCAGGGTGAAGCAAGTCTAGAAATGTTCTATGATTCTGTACTGACCAGTAGGAGGCAAAATAGCACCTATTGAGGTTGTCCTTAAAAAAAGGAAGAAGAAAAGGGCAAACATAAACAAATCGCTTTTATGTCTAATTTCCTGGATATGACTGGAATTTGAGAATGTAATGACTGCAGCTGTAGCATAGCTGTGGCTATGAGATAAATAACATGATGACAAAAATCAACACATATTAAAGAAATGTTAATTCAGTTGCTGATACATACCTCAAAGTAGGGTGTTGTTGTTTAATCTTCTAAAACACTATGTGCTGATAGTTCATACCTATAATTACAGCTACTCAAGAGGCTGAGATCTAAGTACCAAAGTTTGAAGGCAGTCCAGGCAGGAAATCACTTGAGACTCTTATCTCCAGTTAACCACTAGAAGCTGGAAATGGAACTGTAGTTTAAGTGGTAGAGCCCTAGCTTTGAGCACAAAAGCTCAGGAACAGCACCAAGGCTGAGTTCAAACCCCAGGACGAATAACCACAACAAGAACAAAAATCTTCTACAGCATATTAAATACCTAAAAAGAGACAGAGGAGGTCTGTGCCTTGAATATGCAGTTTAGCACTGTAGTTATTCGATTCATGGCAACTTTGGTCTTGGGTAGTATTCCACTTCAGTACCATCCCTTGCCCTTTAAATAGTCATCCTGCTTATATCCTCCACCCAAAATATGCTGACTCTTCACCACCTACAGCCAGAGTTGTTCTTCTAAAATACAGAATTGCTTTCTTAGCCTTGTCATGGATCCCCACAACTAACCATGATGATTTTGCCATTCGCTGATGAGGCCTTCTAAAATACCTGCTTTTTGTACTCTGATCCCATCATCTAAATAAAGATTATTTTACTTGTTTGGAGGGGGGAGGGATAAATTGACCTTCTCACTGTTTTTTTTGTTTTAAATAAACCACACATTTTCCTATCCCAGGTTATTCACAGGTGCTACTTTGCTTTGAAAGTTGTCTTTCCTTCTTCCCCCTACCTACCTGCCCAGCTTGCTCTCTCACTGTCCATCTCCACTTAAACGTGATATCATTAGTGAGTCTTTAATACCATCACGTATAAAACACCAACACCGCCCTTCCCACACACATCCACCTCTTCCTCTCTCCATTCTTTATTACTCAAAAATAACATTGATGCCCAGGCACTGCTGGCTCATGCCTGCAATCCAAGCTACTCAGGAGGCTGAGACCTGAGGATTGTGGTTGAAAGCCAGCCTGTGCAGGAAAATCTGTTAGACTCATCTCTCCAATTAACCACCAGAAAACCAGAAGTGGTGCTGTGGCCCAAAGTGGTAGAGCACAAGCCTTGATCATACAAAAGAGCTGAGGGACAGTGCCCAGGATGTGAGTTCAATGCCCATGATTGACAAAAAACAAAACAACAACAACCAGAAAAATGAAAATACTCATCATGATGTGATACAATGCAAAATGCACTTGTTTATTGCCTATCTTCCTCCTGATATTGTCTGAAGTCCTCAAAAACAAAACCTTTTCCTGTGTTGTTCAATATGATGCCAGCCTTTAGGCATGCAGCAGGTGTTCAATGAAGACTTACTGAATGAGGGAACAAGGTAGGCAGGGTAATCACATCACTGTCCTGTGACTCCGTTTCCTCATCTGTGAAGCCAAGGAGGGAAAATCACACAGCTTCTGTTCCCTTGTTCCAAGTCAGTTAGAAAGCCTCTCCCACACACCTTGAGAACAAGGTGCCAAGACCCACCCCGATGGAGTGGATGGGGTCTGTCAGGCCTCCACTCCTGGCTTCCTGGGTGGCCACAGGCAAGATACTTTCTTCTGTTCTTTGAGCTCCCCATTCAGTAAAAGAAGCTAATACTTACCTACCTACCTACCTACCAACCTACCTACCTACCTACCTACCTACCGCATAGAGGAGATGGGAGCATTAATTAATGCTTGTAAAGTACCCTGGTATTTCTCCATTAAAAGATTCAATTATAGTAAATTGTTACTATTAGGCAAATGAAAACAAAATAATGAGACTGTTCTAGGCACTATAATTCATATTTGCAGGCCAGGTTCAAAAACACAAGAAACACTTAGCTACCATTTAAGGCAATAGATGAGCGTTATACACCAAATCATAGGTCTTTTATCATTTAGTAACCTGGAAAGAAATTTAGCTTTGAAGATGGAAAATAGCAACTTTTTCTAACCTAGAAGTTTTCTTGGGTTATCTCTGTGTGTGACTGGAGTTTCATTCATTTATTTACAACTAAAGAAAACTGAACCTATATGTTAGTACACTGTCTGCTTTACATTATCTTCAAAGACTGGGTTGAAAATATTTTAAAGCCAGGGCTGGGAAGGTGGCTTTATGGTAGGGCGCTTGCCTTGCATGCCTGAGGCCCTGGGTTCAATTCCTCAGTACCACATAAGCAAAAAGAAAAAAAGCCAGAAGTGGCGCTGTGGCTCAAGTGGTAGAGCGCTAGCCTTGAGCTGAAGAGCTGAGGGACAGCACCCAGGCCCAGAGTTCAGGCCCCATGGCTGGACCCCAAAAAAAAAATTTTTAAAGCCTAAAATATTCCAAAAGAAAACTCATACAATTGTTCATAATTAGTGAAGGCTGATTCAAAGAACATAGAATACAAAGAGCCATCCTTCAGAGTACTAAGAACATAAAATAAATATAGCTGAAGTTCTACTGACCTAGATAATCTTAGGTCAGCTAGGATTTTTCTTTAATTTAAAAAACATTAGTAAGCTGGGCACCTGTGGCTCACGCCTGTAATCCTAGCTACTCAGGAGACTGAGATCTGAGGATCACAGTTCAAAGCCAGCCTGGGGGCTGGGAAGGTGGCTCAGTGGTAGAGTGTTTGCTTTGCATGCATGAGGCCCTGGGTTCAATTCCTCAGCACCACATAAGCAGAAAAAGCCGGAAGTGGTGCTGTGGCTCAAGTGGTAGAGAGCTAGCCTTGAGCTGAAGAGCTGAGGCCCAGAGTTCAGGCCCCACAACTGACAAAAAAGAAAAAAGGAAAAAAAAAAAAAAGCCAGCTTGGGCAGGAAAAATCTGTGAGACTCTTATCTCTAATCAACCACCAGAAAACCAGAAGTGGTGCTGTGGCTCAAGTGGTAGAGCTCTCACCCTGAGCTGAGGACCTGACCAAAAAAAAAAAAAAAAACTTTAGTAAATCAAACTTTTCAGCAAAATCTGTTTCTTTGTTAAAAATTGCTTTAGTCTTGTCTGTGAGAAATAATTTCATGGTATTCTGTCTTCATTCCTTCTGAATAAGCCAACTTCCTTCTTTTCCCTCTTCCTTAATAACTCTTTCCTTCCTCTTTCTCTCCCTCTTTCCTTTCTTCTCTTTCTTCCTTTCCTCCCTTCCTCCCTTCCTTCTTTTCACCCTTTTCTTCCTCATTGAGGAGGAACTCGTGGTTAATAGACCCAGCTTGCTGGCTGCAGGACCTAGAACCTAGAAAGCTGCCTCTTGCTAAAAAACCCAATTGGTCTCCTGTGATGTTGGAGTTTATGGTGGTATCCAAGGAGAGCCAAGAGAACTTTCTAGAAATATTTGTGGTTTGGGGTACTGGTGACATCTAAAGGAGGATGAGCCACCAATGGTTCATCAGCTTCTTCTAAAGGTGATTGAGTGTATAACAGAGCTGATTCTGTTACATGTCCTTAGTCCCTAGCCCTGAATTTCCAGGGTACCCACTCTCTTGGATTATTAAGAAAACTAAATGTAAAGGCTTTACTTAGTGGGAAAATAAAAACCTAGATTAAACTTCCAAAATTAGTTTTATCTACTGGACCTGCTTGTTGAGAAATGGCAGGGTTTGGGGTTTTGTTGTTGTTGTTGTTGTTGTTGTTGTTGTTTTAGGGGGTACAACCAGATTAGAATTAGGATTTATCTGCTCAGAAAAATATGATAAAACTTTCCATGTTTTTAGGAGGATTTAGGATAACCCCCATCCCAGACATGGTAACTGAAGGGTATCAGATTGGGAAGACCTAGACACAGGAATTCACTCCATAGAAAGTCTTCATGGGTGCCCAACTATCACAGAAGGGGCTGTGGGAAACCTGTGTCAATTCAGAGGTTGAGGCAGAAGTCTGAGAGTTGTATTATCTTTTATTCTCTTCCTGTTTTTTTTTAATTTGAGACAGAGGTTTGTTTTGTTCCCATCTCACCCTCCATCTCACTACTAGATTACAGATGTGTATCAGCACATTCTGCTTTGCGTTTCATTTCAGATGAGTTCCAAGCAATGCTGGCATGGCAGTCTTCAGGTCATACTTAGGGGAACAACGTGACAACTGAATAGGCAAGTGGTATTTTCTTTTCTCTAGTCCCCCATTCCCTACTTTGGGGGCAAAGCCATAACCACCACACATAGATTGAGAGTAGAGAGAAAGTCCACAACAGAGTCAAATTGTCATGAAAGTTCCCTGCAGCCCAGTGGAAGAAATATCAGAGACAAAGTAAAGAGACACATCTAAATAGATTCTTCCCACCGCCCATCTCATTACACTAATAGAGAGCGAGCAACGATATAGCATAGCTATTTCAATGTTACCCACCCAAACCACAAGAGTTATCTATTTTTAAAAGTTATCAAACTATTCCAGATGCGAAAATTGTCAGAGACGGTAAAAGTTCTTACACAATGTGAGAACTTGGGGAGAGATCGCTGCATACATTACTTGTATTCTGCCCCCCTCCCCTTTTCCTTTAATGTTACAGCTCTGGATCACTTAGCTCCTTCTTTTCACCCTGCCCTCCACCTCCAGAAAATAATCAGATGATGTTTTATTCCTCTCACCTTTCTCTTTACAATTTCTCACTGTTCCTAAAATACTTCTGCCAAGGGAAGTTATTCATTTGCATCTTCTCTGTGTAACTCCCCTGAACAGTTTTCTAAAGTCCTGGGCTGATTTGGTGACTTTCCTATTCTTGTTTCAAGAACACATGTTCATGCACATAAGTAAATCAGAGTTGTAGCAATTTTCTTTTCTTTTTCTTTTTCATTTCTTTTTTTTTTTTTTTTTTTTTTTTTTTGCTAGCTGGTCAAAGCATCTCTTTTTATTATTTTTTTTGGGGAGGTCCGGTCATGGGGCCTGAACTCTGGGCCTGGGCGCTGTCCCTCAGCTCTTCAGCTCAAGGCTAGCACTCTACCACTTGAGCCACAGCACCACTTCTGGCTTTTTGCTTTTTGCTTTTTGCTTTTTGCTTATGTGGTGCTGAGGAATCAAACCCAGGGCCTCATGCATGCAAGGCAAGTGCTCTAACACTGAGCCACCTTCCCAGCCCTGAGTTGTAGCAATTTTCTTTGACTTTGCTGGGACTTTGATCAAAATTACATCTAGAAACTTCTCATTTCTCTCCCCTGGTAATGAGTGACTCTTCTACTGACATTTAAATACACAAATGTGGAAGACATCTTTTCCTTTTCCTTTTGGTAATACCCATCAATGGCATTTAGAACTAACCCATTTACTTCCAGAGGAGCTATGGAATGGATCCACTGATTGTGTAGGAGACTAGAAAGCCCATTGGGTAGGGATCCAGGCCTTGGTGTCAGATCTACAGAGGAGGATGACAGCAACTCTCTGAGTCTCTGTGGACAATGAGGATTCATGTGAAATCTGCACAAGCCCTTGGTTCTAGTTGCTATCCTGGCTCAGGAGACTGTGAGAAGATTAGTTTCTGCTTTTACATCAGCATGGAACATGGGCAGGTGATGATTACAGCTCTAAATGCTGCTTTCATGGCAGCACCTGACATCACAGGAAAAGCCACATCCGTGGGTCCTTATCCAGGCTAAGGCAGAAAGGACTGGGTTGGCCATGTGTATTGGTGTATTGGTCAAGAGTAGGGTGATGATGCCACCCATCCCTTTTGCAACCCAGGTTTCCATGCTTTTCAGGCAGGTAGACAAAGTTAACAAAGCGAACATGACCCTTGTATCTGGCTCAAAATGAGTTCCCCATAGAAGTGCAGAGGTAGTTGAGTAGACTAAAGAGGAATCAAGAAACTCATCAAAAGAAATAAGACTGTGCATAAATTTAGGAAAAGAAACAACTCCTAATTTACATATATCAGTAAGACATGTTGTTTTTAATCATCCAGCATCATAAAGATATACTCCCAAACAGTTTTTGTTCTGAGATCATAAAGGTCTAGACACTTAAATTTTGATTTTCCAGTGGCCAAACACAAATACTGATACACTGGCTGTAAAGGAAGGAATGTGATGTTGTTGTTTTCCAGATTCTTCCTAGAGTGCTGAGCTGTGTTACCCTGTTGCAATGGGGTGAGCACAAGGGGGCACTGAAGGAGTGAACATTCCATCGGCCATAATAGAGCTGTTACACCTGCAGCACCCTCCTCTTTGCCAAAATCATAGTCTTTTCCTTCCTTCCTGCCTTCCTTCCTTCCTTCCTTCCTTCCTTCCTTCCTTCCTTCCTTCCTTCCTTTCTTCCTTTCTTCCTTCTACTCTAAGAAATATGTCCAGTTATTTTGGTCTCCTGAAAGAAAATCACCGATTGGGATAATGCTTGATGAATTGATCATCCAAGCATCATCTTGAATCAACTTTCCTTAGGGTATACACTGTACCTCAGTGTCTACCAGTAGCCTGTGCAAGCTTTACATCACTGCCAAAACCTGTTGTTGAGAAAACAGCTACAGAGTACATCACCCAGCTTCTCTAGAAGAGCAGAATGGGCAACAGCTACAGAGTACATCACCCAGCTTCTCTAGAAGAGCAGAATGGGCAGGCAGCTACAGAGTACATCACCCAGCTTCTCTAGAAGAGCAGAATGGGCAGGCAGCAAGATAGAAGAGGCAGTCACTGAGGGGAAGAATTAGTAGACTCTTGTCTCCTTTCTTATTTCTCCATGATGGACAATGCTTTACTTGTGTCAAGGCTACCATCTTTCAGCTCAGAGGCAGCCTTGAGGAAGACAGACATTAATGATGGCAAATACAAAAAGCAACTAAGACCTTAGTAAGATCATGGAGCTCCCATTCTGCCCCTGTACTACCATCCCCTTCCAAGCTTTGCATACAGTGGAAGAAATGCTTGCCTGTTTTAATGAACTATGACTTGGAACTCTTTAGCTTTAAAGCACAAGTAGCTGAAATTGCAATTCCCAAAGGACACTTCCTGAGTGTATCATAGTGACAACGGAAATTGTTTAATATATGTAACAAAAAGGACAGAGTCAAAGGACAAAACACACACACACACACTGAGCTTCAAACTGGACCTGTGGATGATAGTACATGATTATTGGAAAGCATAAGTTTAATTGAATTGTTATTCTTTAATTAAACTGGGAAAAGATAAAATATTGACTTCCTACAGGGAAGTCTTGCATTGTGTCATAAAAGTTTGCACTTCTTTAATTGCTGCCCCACTCCTCCTGTTAGGCCACCCACTGGACTGATTCCAGATCAGCCGTGCTTGGGATGGACAGTGGAGCCTGTGCAAACCTTTGTCCATCCCCATCGTTCACTGGAGTGCGCAGGAAGGCAGCTTCGCCGCTCAGCACCCTGGTCAGCAGCCTCACCCTGAGCTGCCCATCCTAACACCTTCAGACCACACCCCACCCTCCCTGGGGGCCTCATCTCCAAACCTGGTACAGAATAAGAAACGAGAAATGAAACATTCAAA
Source organism: Dipodomys merriami (assembly GCF_024711535.1). Taxonomy (NCBI): domain Eukaryota; kingdom Metazoa; phylum Chordata; class Mammalia; order Rodentia; family Heteromyidae; genus Dipodomys; species Dipodomys merriami. Next base: position 64,585,402 of record NW_027206290.1, read on the forward strand.
AGATGCTACCTATCGGGAAATGTTGTTATTTAGTGAGTCTGTTCTGTCCCCACAAACAAAGAAGTGTTTATGCTCCTAACAATCATTAATATAAAAAAAAAACCACTCTATGATAATTGTCCATGTTCCTTACAGAATAGAAAATAAATCCAGAAGGCTGGGAAGGTGGCTCAGTGGTAGAGCGCTTGCCTTGCATGCATGAGGCCCTGGGTATGTTTCCTCAGCACCACATGAGCAAAAAGAAAAAAGCTGGAAGTGGTGCTGTGGCTCAAGTGGTAGAGTGCTAGCCTTGAGCTGAAGAGCTGAGGGACAGCGCCCAGGCCCAGAGTTCAGGCCCCATGACCGGACCCCCCCCCCCAAAAAAAAAGAAAGAAAGAAAAGAAATCCAGAATATAAAGAAAACAAGTTAGCACTTTACCAATGTGAATTTTTAAATAGAAGTCTGGTTTCAGGGAGTTTTTCTCTCATTACTACAAAAATTTCAGTCATCTGTTTCATCTATTACATCTGTTCTATATGTATTTGTGTGTGTGTGTGTGTGTGTGTGTGTGTGTGTGTGTGTGTCTGACTGTCTGTCTGTCTGTCTGTGTGTCGGTAGTGGGGCTTGAACTCAAGGCATGGCCAATGTCCCTTAAGGTTTTCAAGGTTGGCACTCTACCACTTGAGCCACACTTTCACTTCTGGCTTCTTTTGGTAGCTAGAGCTAAGAGGCCCACAGACTTTCCTGCCTAGACTGGCTTCAAACTGTAATTCCCAGATCTCAGTCTGCTGAATAGCTAAGATTATAGATGTGAGCCACCAGTGCCAGGAAGGAAGGAAGGAAGGAAAGAGGGAAGTATGGAAGGAAGGAAGAAATTTTCATTGGCCACTTTTAATGTATTTTATTTTTACTGTAAATATTAACTTGAGCTCCAGTACCCAAGTAAGTAGCTTATATGAAGGCTAGTTCAATTCACTGGTGCTTTCTAGCTATCCATCTTGCCCTAGATTGATTTGTGTCCTTGAGCTATTATTCAAAAATATTTATACAACAATCAGGCCCCATCAGTGATAACAAAGTGTATTGTAAACTAATTGTAGAAATCCTGGTGGTAGGAAATTGAGGATGCATTGTTTAAATAGTTATTGCCTGGGTTGGGCATGTTGCATAAGAAAGAAAGAATTTTTTTTTAAAAAAAAGGAGTATAAGAAAGGGAAATATTACTGGAATGTTGGACTTGCAAATGAAACCCACAGAAGTCAGGAAATACAGGAGTTAGGACTCCCTTTGCTCCCTTAATTCTGCCCCTGGTATGGAGCTCTGAGTGGTGTTTGTATCTTTCATGACCAGAACCCATAATGCTTAGCAACCAGGCCCACTTAGGAAGGTAATGAAGAAGCATATGACCCCTTGTGAAATGAGCTTAAATACATCGAAAGGTTAACGACTGGTGTAACAAGGTACTTTTTCCTATAAAAGTTTAATGTTAATTTATAAAAATTGGATAACATTGTTATGGTGTGAAATATGTAATACACAAAGCAGCATTACCCTGGGGCATAGTTGATGTGCAATGTGTTCACAATGGAATTTTCCCAGCTTTAGGTTTTTTTTTAAAAGTGGAAATAATTCTTTCTCCCTAGGAAATATATGAAAATTAGGTAATGGGGTAATTTTTCAGAATCTTGGTTTTGGTTTACATGAGAATAAACTCCAGAGTCTACAAATTAGTTAAATGAACAAACCAATGTGGAAGAGAAGAACCACAATGACAAATGGTTTCCTCTCCTTCCCTCCAAAATATAAAAATAAAAAAGCCACCGTAGCTGTTAGAAAGTTCATGTTGTATTATTTTTCTCCTCTTATGTTTGTCTTCCTAAAGATATTTATTCTTCTTAAATAGATGCCTCTCTCAGGTAGAAAGAAATCAGCACAAATGTACAATCTATTTGGCGATATAAACAAAAGCAGAAAAACATTACAAATATCCAGTGTCAAGCAATCACTCTTTGCCCCAACCATGAAAGCAGAGTACCTGGTGAGAGGAAAGGGAACAGTTCACTGTTGAGACAAGTTGCTTTAATGATTACAAAAGCCTTGCTGAAGCTTTAGGCGGCCTGAAGGTTCAAATGCAAATGAACTCTTTCAGGAGTGGCTGTCTAATTGTGGGGCTCGATGCACAATGAAAATGTCCCTTGCTATTAAAAATGAATAATTTAATTTTTAATTAAAATTAATTTTAAATTAATTACAGGATTAATTACAGATTCACGCCTATAATCTTAACTGCTCAGGAGGCTGAGATCTGAGGTTCTGGTTGGAAGCCAGCCAGGCAGGGCAGGAAAATCCTGAGATTCTTGTATCCAATTTACTACCAAAAAAAGTGGAGCTGTGGTTCCATTGGTAGAGTGCTAGCCTTGAGAGGAAATGCTAGTAGCACCAAGTCCAAGCCCTAGTAACACACACACACACACACACACACACACACACACACACACACACACACACACACACACCAATTATGAATCACCAAATGGTGATAATAGCATATTAAAGCAAACTAGAGCATTTCTAAACACAAGACCCTGTGCCACTCCAAGCTATATAGTCTAACCCTTTCTTTCTTCCCTGAGTAATGGCAATCATCACTGCCATTGCTCATTTTTAGTCTCTGCCTTAGCTCCTCCTAGCTTGTAAATCCCTTCAGTACAGAGACATATACTCCAGAACCAGATGAGTTTACCTTAGAGTCCCAAGAACCACATGTTTTTCTATTGGAAGGCCTTAATCACATGTTTAATTTCTGAGATTTTGATTTCTTATCTGTTCGAAATAGCAGTGCTATCTTCAGGACAAGAGAGACAGAGTTGTTGTGATGATGAAATAAGACCATGCAGTGTCTAGAGGATAGTAAGTAAATCAGAAAGTGAGTAGGAGTTCTGTGTGTGTGTGTGTGTATCTGTGTGTCTGTGAGTGTGTATGTGTGTGTATGTGTTTTTGTTTTCCTTCCATTCTAGAGTTTGAACTCAGGGCTGTACATTTGCTACCAGATTCTCTTCCACTTGAGCTGTGCCCTATCTGTTATTTTGCTTTGGTTGTGTCTCAGATAGAAATCTCATGCTTCTTCCCCAGGGCCAGCCTCAGATGAACACCTTTCTTCCTAGGCTTCACGTGCAGCTAGGATGATTACAGCTGTGTCCCACCATGCCTGCCTTGTTTGTTGTTAATGGAATCCTGCTAACATTTTCCCCATGCTGGCCTTGAACAATAATCTTTCTGTTCTCCACATGTTAAGTAGCTGAGGATGAGAAACATGTATCCTAGTCGCTATTCGTATTACATCATCACTTTGTTGTGAGAATTACGGTAAGATAATTGTTAGAATTTCAAAATGTCCAGTTACATGAAGGTAGGTTAAAAAAAATAAAAAGAATTGCAAGTTCATATGACGGCCTGACACTTGCTGAGTTAGGTCGCTGTACCTACCAGGAGCACTTCATCATGGCAGTAACGAAAGCGTGATACCTGAAACTTTGCCAGCCATAGAGTCTGAGAGTTGGATGGCCACGTCAACTCTGGACACTAGATCTAATAAATCAAGCCTGTGCATTCCACTTGATCACCCTGGAGTTCCAGGCCTCCTTGACATCTCAAGTGAAATCTCAAGTGTCAGATCTAGGGATCTGGGGGGAGAGGTCAATTGAGGGGCTTGAACTCAGGGCCTGGGCACTGGCCCTGAGCTTTTTCTCTACCACTCTACCACTTTGAGCCACAGCACCACTTCTGGTCTTCTAGCAGTTAATTAGAGACAAAGTCTCATGGACTTTCCAGCCCAGGCTGGCTTTGAATCACAATCCTCACATCTCAGCCTCCTGAGTAGCTAGGATTACAGGCATGAGCCACTGGGGAGTTCCGAATAGGATTGCAAGCTCAGAGATTTTCTTTTTTCTAAACTCAAAGCCCATTTCATCATCACAGCAGAGATGAAAGGGAATGTTAAAGGTGTTCATTGAAGAATCACAATAAGATTGACTTTATTCATTTTACCTTACCCATTGTCTCTTCAGAACGCCTATGGAGGTTTTGCTTTTTCTCTTTCTACTTTATGTATTGTTAGAATTGTGTTGGGTTTTTTTTTTAACTCTACGTATACATGATCAATAAACAGATACACAACATTACTATATTCATGTGTTGAAACGAATTATTTTGAAATACTTTGAAAATAATATTCAGTAATATATTACTTTAAATAGTTTTAAAGAAAGCTCCCACAATCTCAATGACAAATAACAACAACAAAATCATTGCTGTAATGAACTAGCACAAAGCCAGAAGAAAAGATGTTTGAAGTCAAACAGAATAGTCAGGGCTGGTCTTCAAAAAAAGAACCACAGCCCAGCCCGTGGATTTGCAACCCTCTGAGCTGAGCACACTTTTTTTTTTTTTTTTTTTTGCCTAGGGAAGTCCTGACAGCAGGGCCTCTAATTTCATGAAATAAGCCAGGTTGACCTCGAAAACTGTTGGCAAGGAAATTACACAGGAGTGAGGCCCCTTCGCACGATTCTCTCTTCGGGTTTTTATTCTTTTTAGGGTTGGTTTCCATGGAAATCTACACCTGCCACTTCCCTGGGGTCTTTAAGCCTGAGGAAAAAAGTAGGGACAATGCAGATTTTCCTAGGCTTTTCTTTCTTTTCTTTCTTTTTTTTTTTTTCTCAGTGATTTTGCTGACTGAGTTTTCAGAGGCCTGGTTGTGAGGCAGCAGAGAAATTTCCATCTGTAATTGTCTCCCCTTTTATTTTCCATACTCTTGCCTTTGGGGAACCTAGTTTGTTAATGGTAAGAGTTCTTTATATTTCCAGGGGAGAAATTCTTCTCACAAAGGACCCAGGGACCTCTAAATCTTTAAAACTTGCCTATAGCCAAAGGAAGGACACATTTTTTTTTACTAGTTTTTAATGTAGAGTGTGAAAGTTACTAAGACAGGTGGTCACCAGCTGGGAAAGCTAAGGCCCAACCAGGTGACCTCGGATTGGTTTAAGAATGTGTGACAATCTCTGCTGGTCCCTGAGTACAACTCAGTCCACAGCAGATACATGGCTCCTAGCTTTTCTTCTCCTCCCACAAGAATGTCGGCTGAGGAAGGATTACAAGCAGCTCTTCACCCACCTGGGAGGGGACAACAGGCTCTTTCAGGGTGTCAGTCAACATTGACTGAGCTCTGACTGTTTGTGGATTCCTCTGGAGGGAAGGTGATGGAAAATAAATAGAAGAAACAAGTACCTGGAGGAGCTTACAACAGTTTAGGAATACACTGTGTATTACCTCACCCAATATTTTCACAGGCTAGAGTGCTTGTGTTGATTTTTGCTCCACAAATTAGCTTAGCATTCTATAACAAGATTTCAACATTGACCAAGAGATTCAAAGGCCAGGTTAATGTATACATGCATATGCATGTGTGTGTGTCTTATGTTTTTAATTTTCATATTACATATATTTCTTTAATACTTGTTTTGCTTTGTTGTTTATTTGTTGGTTAGTTATATTTAGCCTAGAACCTGTTCTTGAAGCTTTTCAAATTTTTGTTGTTGTTGCTGTTGTTCTTCTTTTTTTTTTTTTTGTGCCAGTCCTGGGGCTTGAACTCAGGGCTTGGGTGCTATCCCTGAGTTTCTGTGCTCAAGGCTAGTGCTCTACCACTTGAGCCACAGTTCCACTTATACCTTTTTGCTGGTTAATTGGAGATGGGTTTCATAAGCTTTCCTGTCCAGACTGGCTTTTGACCACAATCCTCAGATCTCAGGCTCCTGAGTAGCCAGGAGTACAGGCTTGAGTCACCTTCCCCTAGGCTAACTTTTCAAGTTTTAATGAGTCTAACTTACATACCATCACGTGCCCACTTTAAATAATTTAGGCAGTTTAAGTACACTTACATAGAAGGACATCACCATAGTCCAGGGTTGAGAAGTTTTCTGTCCATCACTGTAGAAAGATCTCTTATGCTCATTTGTAGGGACACTTTACCCAAGACAACCAATGATCTAGCGTTCTATTCCTATAGATTGTCCTTTGCTGGGAAATTCATACAAAAGTACTTAACGAACAGATGCATGTGTACAGATGTAATACAATATGCCTACTATATTATTAGTATTATATAATGCCAATAATAATATATCATATGTGTATATATACTACATATATACGTATTTATGTACTCTTCGGTTTCTGGCTTCCTGTATTAAGTATGTTTTCTAATTCATCCATGACTTGCCATATATCAATTGTTTATGTCAATGCTGGTAATGTCCAATTGTATGAACATACCATATTTTGTTTATCTGTTTGATAGATGATGATACCTGAATAGTTTCTGCTTTGGACTACTTTGTTTTTTTATTTTTATTTTTGGTCGGTTGTGGGGCTTCAACTCTGGGCCTGGGTGCTGTCCCTGCACTCTTTAGCTCAAGGCAAGCAATCTACTGCTTGAGCCACAGTGCCACTTCCGGTTTTCTAGTGGTTTTATTGGAGATAAGAGTCTCATGGACTTTCCTGCCTGGGCTGGCTTTGAACTGTGATCCTCAGATCTCAGCCTCCTAAGTAGCTAGGATTACAAGTGTGAGCCACCAGCCCTGGCTTGCTTTGTACTACTTTGAATAATGCTGGTATAAACATCTATATGGCAATCTTTAACAACAGATCCTATCTAGGACCCATATTTAAAATTAACTCAAATAGATCAAGCTCAAGACTCTCAGAAAAAAAAAATAGGACTAAGTTGATGACATTGGATTTGACAGTGATTTCTTAGATATAACACCAGGGAAAGAAGACAAATTATACAAGACAAACATTTTTTTTGGGGGGGTCTGGTGGTGGGGCCTGAACTCTGGGCCTGGGCACTATCCCTCAGCTCTTCAGCTCAAGGCGAGTGCTCTACTACTTGAGCCACAGCACCACTTCCGGCTTTTTTCTTTTTGCTTATGTGGTGCTGAGAAATCGAACCCAGGGCCTCATGCATGCAAGGCCACTGAGCCACCTTCCCAGCCCAGAACAAACATTTTTGAGAATTGTTTATTAAAAGATATTATCATCAGAAAGAATACAAGCCATATAATGGGGAGAAATATTTACTAATTATTTATCAATTAAGGGTTGATATGCATAAATATGTTATTTGGAGGATTTGTTTCCATTCCTTCACTCTGTGTTTATCCGTATCTCACTACTGTGCTGATTCAAGTAGCTATGCTAAGATTAAAGCAGGAGAATCTATTTCCTTCAACTTTATTCTCTCTCAAAATTTTTCTGGCCCTATGATTTCTGTACATTTCTATATATAAATTAGCTTGTCCTATGAAAGAAAGACCACTGGTTATTTTGGTAGGGATTGTGTTGAATTGATAGATCAGTATGGTAAGAGTTGTTCATTTTATCTTAACAATGTTGAATCTTCCAAACCATGAGTCTACTGATTCACACCTTTTACAGTTCTCTCGTCAATGTTTGTAAGTGCTTTAGCATACAAATCTTGAAATTATCGTAGAAACATTTTTCTTTTTTTTTTTTAATTGTATTTTATTTTATTTGAGAACATACTGTAGAGGGGGGCTACAATTACATGGGCAGGATAATGCATACATTTCTTACCAAGCATTGCAGCCTCCTCCTTTGTTTACCCTTCACTTCCCTTCCCCGCCTCCCCCCTCCCCCCACCAAGAAACATTTTTCTTAAAAAAACATTTTTTTGAAATGCTATTCTCTTCCCTAGGAAGAACATTATTTCTTGTGTGTTTGTTTGATTTTGTTTTTTTTTTAACTTCATATATGAGTTGTTCACTATTACTATGTAGATATATTATTTATTTTAGGACAGTAACCTTGTTTGTAGGGTTTGTTGGTTGGTCTTAGAACACTGTACAAAAGATCTAGTTTATTTCTTTCTTTCCTTTACTTCTGCTTTTAGTTTTATTTATTTGGTTTTTGGTCTTCCACTCATTCCTTTTACCATATTGCATTGTTTTTAGGCAAGTCTATACTTTCATTAGTATGAAGTCTTCTTGATGAATGGGCTTTTTACATCACAAAATACCATTATCTATTTATAATAGCATATATTTTCTTACAACCTAAGTTATATTATATCATTAGAAACTTTCTAACATATAGGAGATTAGAAAATCTCTTACCTGTTGTATTATTTTTATGCTCTCAGGTTTAGTACATTGGGCTTTTTGAATCAAAAGTATGTCTTACAGAAAGCATATAGCTACTTTGAACTTTTATCCACTTTGGCAATCTTTGCCTTTTGTTTGTAGTGTTTATTTTATGCATACTTAATGTAATCAATATGATTTGATTTACATCTACCCTGTTTCTATGTGTTTGCTCCATTTCATCTTTTATTTGTTCCTGCATCTCTTATTTTCCACTTTCTTTTGGTAACTATTTTCTAGGGCACAATTTAATTTCTTTTCCTATATATTATGAGAGTGAGGGCTTAAAACACAAAATTTATTGTAATATACTTCAAATTAATATTAATTTCCATAGACTAAACAAACTTATTTCAATATAGCCTCATTACTTCTTCCTTTCTGCTTTTGATGTTTTTTTAATATACTTTGTCTTTATACAAGCACAGTGATACAATTTGATAAGTATTTTTATGTTATCTTACATATTTAAACCAATTTGAAAAGAAAAAACAAAAAGAAGGCTGGGAAGTTGGCTCAGTGGTAGAGTGCTTGCCTTGCATGCATGAGGCCTTGGATTCGATTCCTCAGCACCACATAAGCAGAAAAAAGACAGAAGTGGCACTGTGGTTCAAGTGATAGAGCGCTAGCCTTGAGCTAAAGAACTGAGGGATAGCGCCCAGGCCCAGAGTTCAGCCCCCACGACAGACCAAAAAGAAAAGAGGCCAGTCACCAGTGGCTCATGCCTGTAATCCTAGCTACTCAGGAAGCTGAGATCTGAGGATCATGGTTCAAAGCAAGCAGGCAGGAAAGTCTATAAGACTCTTATCTCTACTAAACTACCAAAAAAGCCAGAAGTGGAGCTATGGATCAATTAGTAGAGCACTAGTCTTGAGCAAAACACCTCAGGGACAATGCCCAAGCTCTAGTTCAAGCCCAAGATCAAGAAAGAGAGAAAAGCAAGAAAGGAAGGAAGGACGGAAGGAAGGAAGGAAGGAAGGAAGGAAGGAAGGAAGGAAGGAAGGAAGGAAGGAAGGAAGGAAAGAAGGAAGGAAGGAAGGAGAGAGAGAAAGAAAGAAAGAAAGAAAGAAAGAAAGAAAGAAAGAAAGAAAGAAAGAAAGAAAGAAAGAAAGAAAGAAAGAAAGAAAGAGAAAAGAAGGAAGGCAGGAAGGAGGAAGGCAGAAGGCAGGAAGGAGGAAGGCAGGAAGGAGGAAGGCAGGAAGGAGGAAGGGAGGGAGGGAGAGAGGGAGGGAGGGAGAGAGGGAGGGAGCGAGAGAGAAAGAAGAGAATAAATGTATTTATACATAAATGTATTATACATTTTATTTGTCTGTGTACTTATCCTCTATAATGTTCTCAGTGAAGTCTGAGTGAATTCTAGTTATTTTTTAGAACAATTTTCCTTGCTTCTGTTGTAAGAGAGGTTGGCTAGCAACAGATGCACTCAGGATTTGTTTGTGTGGGAATGTCTTTATTTCACTTTCACTTTTGAAAGATAGTTTTAATAGATTTAGACCCCTTGGTTGGCAGTCATGTATTCTCTTTGCATTTTGGATATGTCATCTCTGTTTTCTGGTCCCCTTGGTTTTAAATAAAAAGTAAGCTGTTGGTCATATTTTTGTTGCCCTTAAGTTGATGAATCATTTTCTCCTGTTCTTTTCAAGCTTTTCTTTGTCTTTGGTTTTCCACAGTTTGACAATGATGTGTCTAGGTGTGGCTCTATTTTTGTGTAGGCTACGCAGAGTCATTGAGTTTATTGGCTCCGTGGACAAGGTTTCACCAAATTTGAAAACATTTGGCCATTATTTACTCCATAAAAACTTCCCAACATTATATCTCTTTTCTTTTTTTCTGAGACTTCCTACATGTGTTTGCAGGCATGATAGATGGACAAGGGCAAATTGACATGGTATGGTTGACAGTACCACACATCACTGGTTGAGTATCTCAGAGACAATCTCTGAGGTGATTCTTTTTTTACTTTCTGATCTTCAGCTTGAAGCATTTCTACTAGCCTGTCTTCTAGTTTATTGATTCTTTCTTCTATGGTTTCAAATCTGGTGTTGGACCCTTTTAAGTATTCTTCACTTTAGTTATTTTACTTTCCAGGTGAATGATTTCCACTTAATTGTTTTGTATGAATTACAGCTCCTGATTCTGACTTATACAATGCCCTTTATTTCAGTAAAATTTATCCTTAATTTATTTGAATGTTACTTCTTGTTGTTGTTGTTGTTGTTGGTGGTGGTGGTGGTAGTAGTGGGGCTTGAGCTCAGAGCCTAGGTATGGTCCCTGAGCTCTTTTGCTCAAGGCTACTGCTCTATCCCTTTCAGCCACAGCTTCACTTCTAGTTTTCAAGTGGTTAATTGAGGATAAGAGTCTCATGTGGACTTTCCTGCCCAAGTTGGTTTCAAACCGAGATCCTTAGGTCTCAGCCTTCTGAGTAGCTATGATTACAGGTGTGAGCCATGGGCTCCCAGCAAGTGTTACTTTTAATAACCATTTTCAGGTCTCTGTTGAATCAACCAACTGGACTCCTCAAAAACAGTACATATTGTTGGCTTATTTTTTTTCATTGAACTATGGGCAATATTTTCCTTTGTCTTTGTATTCCTCACTAATTTTTTCATTAGATATGTCATAGCATTGTTTGGCTGCATTATTGTTTCTTTGTCTAGCAATTTCTTTAAACGAATTCTGCCTTCCCTAAAGTAGGCAATTTATTAATATATTTGCTCAGATTTTTGTTGTTGTATTTGTTCTTGCACCTATTTGTAGAACTCAACTTCTTAGGCATTGACTTTGTGTCAGCACCCACAATTGGTCAGAGGTTGTACTCAAATATCATGCATGTGTTATTCTCCAACATTTGATGGAGTATCTTGGATTGGGAAATGTGTTAGGGGTTCAGTGGTTTACAAGACTGACATGTCTTATACTTCCTATATGTGCAAAACTTCACAATCGGATCAAATGAGCATCAAGCTAAGGGGCTTTTCTGTTCTCTCTTGAAAGCATGCATAGCCTCACATTTGCACATACCCTTCCAGATAACCAGAGATGTCTTACAGCATATCAAGGTCTAGTCGGCTGTCTAGCTTATCAAGGTCTAGCCCTGGCTGTCCCTATTAAATTTCCTTCCCCTACTAGAATTGCAGCTTCAGGCTAGCTGTAATGTAGGCATTCCTTATTTGTTTGCCATGAACTCATCCTGGATGAGTCATGGATATTTTTTTTTCTCACCTCTGTAACAAACCAAGTCATCTCCCTCCAGCTCACTGGTACAGAGTACTTGAGTAGCATATTCCAGGCTCTGGGTGCTACCACAGACAGAAATATCAGTACCCGTATCTCCCCACCACAGCATCATATGGAATTGGGCAAAGGCTAAGGGAATAGAAAAGATGAGGAAGGAGGAGACACTGAACAGAGGCCACAAAAGACATTCGCTTGCTTTGGATGGTGAAAGAAGTGCAGTGAAGCAAGTGAGAGTTACCAAATGTATGTCAGAAGCAGAGAAGACTGAGGCAGCCTGAGTTGCCTTGCGGAAATCCTATTCCAAGGATCTGAGTGTCTCTGCTCTCTTTCACAACGCCACCAAACATCCATCACCCGTCTCTGACTCAACTCTTTCTTTTCTCCAGGAGCAAAACATACTGTTACACTCCTCCACCTCACTTCCCAAATGAGTCCCAAGCCCAGAGATGTTTCCAAAACTGTGTCTCACTTATCCCATTTGGCAGGCAGCACTGAGGGTGGTTCCTAGGCTGACACATTGCCTTCGCTGGCCACATTGACCTACTCTGCTGTTTTGTTTTGTTTTTTAACAAATGAGCCTTGCAAATTACTAAGGAGCTAAGAAATTGTTCAAGTGCATCCGTTAGGTAGGAGTTACGTTTGCTCTCGTACCTGGCCAAGTCCAGCGGCAAGGTGGGATCTGGCACAGTGCCTTCATGATGCTTCTGCTTAGCGTTCCAGTGATGCCATTTCCTCCGCCTGCCCTCACCTTCATCAGCAGCTTACAAAAAGCTCCAGAATCACCTGGGCAGTGCAACATACGGAGAGAAGAAAGGAGTATTCCTTTCTTCAAATTTTTCTCTAGTGAAAAGAACTTCCTGTGTCAGAAACTCCTAAAAGAATATACTTGGTCCTGACTTAATCCCTGTGGTCAGAGAAATACCAACCACAGTCTGGTTTTGTTTGTTTGTTTTGACACTACTGGGGTTTGAGCTCCAAGCTTTGTATTCCCTTTTCCCTCCCCCCTCTCTGCCCCCACCCCGCCTCCTGCATAGACTCTGGTGCTTATGAACAGGCAAGCCAGGACAATGATCTTCCTATTGGCACTTTCCACATAGTGAATAATAAGTGTGTGCTTTCTTATTGATTGAGATGGAATCTCATAAACCTAGTGCCCAGACTGGACTTAAACCACTATTCTCCTTTTTGGGAATACCTCCTGAGGTACTCACTCTAACCAACCTGGCCTGGGTTATTAATTTGAGTAATGAAAATGCCACAGACGTTGATGTCCATGTGGATCCTCTGGAAATCTGGATGAAATATAAATTCTGATTGAGGATATTTGGGATGAGAACTAGGATCTGAAGTTTCCAACATCCTGGGCAATGTGGATTAGTGTATTCCTTTAGTACAAAGAAATAATGGGAATATGACATAGGTATGTATGTTCCATGAAAGTAGTGATTATGGTTTTATTTACTACTAAATCTTTAAGGTCCAGATCACCATCTAGTATATAATAAGCATCCTCTAAGCTCTTGCTGAATTTTGAGGAATATCTTGTTGGGTTTTTTTTTATTATTAGGAAATGACTAGGCACCAGTATAATCCTAGCTACTGGATAGGGAGAAATCAGGATTGAAATTTGAGGCCAGACCAGCAAAAAGGTTTTGAGACTCCTTCCTTATCAATCAAGAGCTAGGAGCTGCAGTACTTATCTATCATTCCATCTATGTGGGAGGCTAAGGTTAGGAAAATTGCAGTTCCAAGACTCCTTCTCAACAGAAAAAGCTGAGCATAGTAAACACCATACAGTCTCTCATCCCCACTATTCTGAGAAGCATAAATAGGAATATCATAATCCAAGCCAACCTGAGTAACAGACCTTATCACAAAAAATAAGCACAGGCTACATGACTAGAGGTGTGGCCCATTCAGTAGAGTGCCTGCCTGCCATGCTCTATTGAACAGCACTTGCCCAGCACGTGAAAAGCCCTGGATTCAATCCCAGCACTGAAAAATGAAGCCAAATTGAACACAAGATCTGGAAGTGTATGTTACAACAAGGTACTTTTTTGTTTATGCTACATCCTTTAACTTATTAGAAAGCATAGAACTATGGCATTCAGAATCAAAAGAGTTCCAATTCTAAGTTCTTTCTGAAAGAGTTATTTTTTTCTTCCTCTTTTTGCTACAATCAGCAATAGCTCTGAGTTCTGAAGAGGGAGGAAAGAAACTTGAATTGGTGCTTCCCCCAACTCCATACAGTCAGTTGGAAGGATGGATCGGGGGGGGGGGGGGGAGAGAGAGAGAGAGAGACCTCATGACCTGTGGCACTTGCCAACCTTGATAAGGCCATCTGCCCTGAGCTGATCAGTACAGTGACCACTCTCAGATTTTAATGTTCATATTATTTGCACAGATCCTCTGTCTAGGTCACCTGCTGAAGAGTAAGGCTCCTTGCCCATTTTTGTGGGACAAGGACTAATCCTAAAACTCCATTTCCTTGGTTCTTTTCCATATTGGAGGGAAATGTATTTATTCCTTCTGACTTGATTCCCTAAGGTGACAATTAGCCCTGTGGAAATGACAATAAAGGAGTAGATAGTCATTCCTAAACACTCTCCTGCAAGCTCATAGACTGGAAGGCTCCGCTCTGGCCAGATAGTTTGAATGTGGTTGTCTTCTTTCATGACAGAAAGACTTAGGAAGAAGAGAAGATCTAGGTATTCACACATAGTGAAACCAAGGGAGGATACTCTTAGAAGAGGAACACAAAGACTCAAAGCCTATATGTATCTGCTCATATAAAACAATATTTATCAAAATGAACTCTAGAAAATGGAAGCAAGACATTTTTCTTTGTTGCTGTTTTTCTTTTCTTTTCTTTTGTTTGTTAATTTATGTCTTTGAGAATGTAAATGGGGCACAGAAATGGAAGCACAAAGGGTGAACAAATGCAGCAGTGGTACTCACTCATTTTGAAAATGAGCTATATGTGTGTGTGTGGAGGTAGGAGGGAAACACTGGGAGAGAGGGGGGGAAGGGGTGACATTGTCCAAAAAGAAATATAGTCTTTAGCTGACTTATGTAACTGTAACCCTCTCTGTACATCACCTTTATAATAACAATTAAAAATGAGGGGAAAAAGAAGAAAAGCAAGCAAGAGGTAGATTCTTGATTTCCTCAAGCGGAAGATGACTTATGCCTCAGATAGAGGAAACACAAACAAATTTAATTACCATCTCTTCCAATACAGGTCACAAAATAGAGATGCTCTTACCACCTGAGACATTCATGTCCGTGGAGACAATCTTGCAGCAAAGAGGGTGAACCTTTTCCCAAACCTCTGCTAGGGTGAGGATTTTACAAAGGCTAGAGATGATTGCCTCTGAAGAGGTAATGGTCCTGTCTTGAGCTCTGTGGGAAGACTGAAGACAGAGGTTCTTCAGCAGATTCCTGCACAGTACATAGCTGGTGACATCCCAGTCCCCTGGGTAAATCGAGTGGTTGGAAATCTTGCTTCATCCTGGAGGCAAAGAGAACTTTCCACTGGGAATGATCCCATCCTTACTTCATCCGGCTCTGCTGGCCACCCCTGCTGTTCGCTAGCTGTGTTCTCTAGAAGAATCAATAAGGGTTTCCCATTCTCTCTGCCAGCAATATGAACTACATGAGCCACCGTGGCCACAGAAGGAGCAAACAGATAGTCCAGTTCGTCGATCCCTACAGGGTGTTTCCCATCTTGTACCTTGTCTTAATTTCAGACTCACAAAGTTCTGAAGAGTATGTCACTGGTGATTGAAAGTAAATAAGAAGAGAAAGGCCCCATGAATGTATTCTGTTAGAAAATAGCTAAGAATCCAACCAGCTGCTGGTGGCTCACCCCTATAATTCTATAAATCTCAGGAGGCTGAGATCTGAGAATCATAGTTTGAAGATAGCCTAGGCAAGAGAGTCTATGAGACTCCTATCTCCAATAAACCCGCAAAAATCCCAGTGCACTAACCTTTTGTGAAAAAGCTAAGGAGTGCTTAGACCCTGAGTTCAAGCCTCAGTACTGATTAAAAAAAAAGAAAGAAAGAAAGAAAAGGAAAGGAAAGGAAAGGAAAGGAAAGGAAAGGAAAGGAAAGGAAAGGAAAGGAAAGGAAAGGAAAGGAAAGGAAAGGAAAGGAAAGGAAAGGAAAGGAAAGGAAAGGAAAGGAAAGGAAAAAAGGAATGTCCAAGAATTAGGAAAATTTACTATGGGATGTTCAAACCCTGGGTCCATCATTGTGATCACAATAGTGAGAACCACTCAAACACTACATGGGGTTTTCAAGGAGTGCTTTTAACAACTTTTTGAAATCTTAAGCAACCTAGCTAATTCTGTTCTGAAAGGAAGGTGTCAGCCTACAGAGGAATCAGAACTTCTTTCCTGCCCCCCCCCAGCTTCTTCCCATTCCTGTGCAAGTCTTTAATCAAAGGGGTGACAGTGATTACTAAATGTGAATACTGCCACTTAGTTTCAGGATACAGTGTAAATAGTTGAAGCCATTCATCTATAAGATAAGCTATAATTAAGAAGATCATATAATCAATTTGTGGAAATTAACATTTCAAAGCACAATGAAATCCCCTGCAAAGTCCTACTTGGTAATTTTAGACAGTTACTCTGTCTAAGCCAAAAAGAAGTTCTTTTATTCTTCTCTGGGGTAACTTATTTCATTCATTCTCCCACTGCTCAGGCATGCTCTCTGTGTCTCTGTCTCTCTCCCTCTTTCTTCTTCTCTCCCCTTCTCTCCCCCTCTCTCTAGCTCTCAAACAAATACTGAGAGAAAAGGGAAAAGAAAAATAATGACTTTAAAATTCCAAGGTTTTACTTGAAGCCAAGGTTGCCTTTGTAAGTAATTTTGACCAGGTAAATTGCCCTAAGTGTCACAATTTTTCTCTCCAGAAAATTAAAATGCTGTATTTATTACCTTTTGATCTGATGGTTTTTCAGGCTATTTAGAGCCTGAACAAAGTCTGTCAGCTAGGACTTCTATTTCCATTACTTCCAAGAGGAAAAACAATTCAAATAATACTATTCGGAATGATAATGTCATGGAATCTAAACTGGAGTGCCACAGTATTTTGTTAAGTGTTGAAAAAGAAAAACATTCAAATTCCTATACTCAAATGTGTATGTGTATGTGTACATGTGTATACACGTACACACACACACACATGCATGTGGTGCTGGGATTTGAACTCAAGGCCTTGTGCTCTTGCTTGGCTCTTTCACTTATAGCTAGTACCTTACCACTTGAGCCACACAAAATTAGGAACAAGCTGCTGTCTTTTAAAAACCAGGATACTGCTAACGGTTTATACATTGGTTATCTGTTTAATAACGAATGACCACAAATCTTAATGGTTTAAAATGACACAACAGTATTATCTCACATCTTCCATGGGACAGAAGTCCAGGTACTTGAATTTAATAATGGTGTTGATTAAGAAAATAAGTTTCACCTTTAGGTAGGGGAACCTCTGTGAAATTTACCAATTGTTATCAAAGTTTGTGGTGAAGTAGTAAAGTTCAGGTTGTAAAGTTGATTTCCCTATTTTCTTGCTAGGTATTGGCCAGGACCTCCCTCTCTGAACTCCCAGAAGCTCCCTGTATTTCAGCACCACAAGACTACTATAAGCAACCTACAACACAGCTTTGCATGTTCTTTTCTTTTCTTGTTTTGTCAGTCGTCGGGCTTGAACTCACGGCCTAGGTATTTTGTTCAAGGCTAGTGCTCTCCTAGAGCTACGATGCCACTTCCAGTTTCCTGGTGGTAAATTGGAGACAAGAGTCTTATGGACTTTCCTACCCAGCCTGGCTTTGAACTGTGATCATCAGATCTTAGCCTCCTGAGTAGCTAGGATTGTAGGTATGAGCCTCTGTCGCCTTGATGCTCTTTGCATCTTCCAGACCAGAAGGAGTACTTTTTCTGACTATCCACCCTTTTATAAATATCTTACCTGGGTACTCAGAATGATCCCTTCTTGATTCACACAGAATTGTTTCTTTCTCATTGTATTTACAGGTCCACCACACTCAAAGGTAGGGGTTTTACCTGGTGTGTACACACCCCAGAGAGAGAAATCTTGTGTATGTGTATGGAGGTTAACTTAGAATTATTTCTACTACAGCCTCCTGATTGTTATTTATTTTTCTCTTGCTCTCTCCAATCTATTCTCCAATCATGAAACAGAAAATACAGCAAGTGTCCTCCTTACTTCAGAGCCTTATTGCTTTCAGTCAGATTTAGAGGAGCAATGTGATGTGGTAAGCCTTTGCTTTGTTTTCCAACCTCGTGGTATGCCATTTTTCTTTATCATGAACCTGTTCCTACTGCAATCTTCTCCATTCATTGGGGATGACAAACTTGTTCACTCCTTAACATTTTGGAGCACATTATAGCTAAGGCCTGAGAAGTTCCTCTATGTTGAGCCTCTCTACACTCACCATGCACATTCAAAATCTCTTTGTCTAGAAGTCTTTCTCTTCCACAAAGTTTCAGCTTCATGACATCTTTAGCCACCTCATCTTAGATACCTGAATTCTTTTCTATTCCAGCATATTATTATATTATATGAGTATGTCATATTTACTCATTATTGATTCATTGATATGCTTACCTATATAGTGTAAGGACCCTGCTTTTAGTGGGTCGAGAATATTGGTGCAGTGAATGAGTTAATTCGTTTTTATAATGAATAAATATTAACTTGCTTCAAAAGGTTAGTTTAGATTGGTACCTTTGTTCTAACACAGTAAAATTTGGTGCTTAATATTTCAAATATAGAAACCAACTCTAAGATTATTTTAATTTTGTCCTCCAAAATTTCAATCCCGACGTCAATAAATTTACATTTCTTTTGTTTTTACTGTCTCATAAAAGAAGGTTTATGACAAAGCAGTTTCCTGAGAGCTATTGGTTTTGTTCATTTAGGTATATCATGTTTCTGTACAAGAAGGAGGATGGGGTGGTAGTCATTAGTGCATAGGTTTCATTTCCTCTGGGCAGTGTCAAACTCAAAAAAATAAAAATAAAAAGAGGCAAAAACAATCACCAGGGTAGGAACAGACATTTAATTGGTCAGTTTTCCACAAAAGGTCTTGTGAAGTATTTTGTTTATCTGCAAAAAAGACAAAGGGCTATTATAGAATAAGTTTAAACATCATAAGGACTGTCCTCCAAATCTTCATTTTCTAGCCAGAGAGCAAAAAAATAAAAGAGGTGGGGGGAGTGAAAGAAAATCTAAGAACTTAACATAGCCTAAGCATCTATAAAAACCCTTACCTTCTACATGGACATAACAAAGCAGGGAAATAGTGGATGCTTTCACATGTATCCTCAATTCGAGAACATCTTTCTCCAAAAAAAACCCCAAAAATTCTCTATGAAATCAAAACAAGAGCAAGTCGAGGGTATAAGGAAGATGTTGTGGTAGAACAGCTTAAGAACTACAGCCCTTTAGGATCTGCTTCCAAGACTTTGTTCCTTTCTCTTGCTTATTTCTGTGGGCTTCTTTCTTCTGCCAGATCTTTTGCTTGGGAGAACAGAAGAGAAGAGCTAGAATTCCTATAGAGAAGTTCTGCTGTATCTCAAAAAATGAGTTATGTAAATGGAGGACCAGGTGTTGCAACCCATAGTTCTGATGAATATGAAGCTTAGGTGGAGATTTTATTGTCCAGATTCCAGTGAGACTCCTACTTTACTCTGAGCACACCTGAGCATTAAACTCAATCCCTTATAACATCAGGTGTGTGTGTGTGTGTGTGTGTTTTCACTTCACTTTGTTTTGTCATGATATTTGAGACAGGGTTACACTGGTAGCCCAGGTTGCATTCAAATATTTTATCCTCCTGCTTCAGCTTCCTTGTGCTGCTGAGATTACAGTCATGCAGCATTATGCTGGGGTTTTTGTGTCTGTGCACAAACACTTGTGTGTTGGATCATTTTGTTTTGCCAAGAATAGGGCTTGAACTCAGGGCATTGAGCGCTTGGTTAGTCGTCGTCGTCGTCGTCGTCGTCGTCTTCTTCTTCTTCTTCTTCTTCTTCTTCTTCTTCTTCTTCTTCTTCTTCTTCTTCTTCTTCTTCTTCTTCTTCTTCTTCTTCTTCTTCTTCTTCTTCTTCTTCTTCTTCTTCTTCTTCTTCTTCTTCTTCTTCTTCTTCTTCTTCTTCTTCTTCTTCTTCTTCTTCTTCTTCTTCTTCTTCCTCCTCTTCCTCTTCCTCTTCCTCTTCCTCTTCCTCCTCTTCTTCTTCTTCTTCCTTTTCCTCTTCCTCCTCTTCTTCTTCTTCCTCCTCTTCTTCTTCTTCTTCCTCCTCCTCCTCCTCCTCCTCCTCCTCCTCCTCCTCCTCCTCCTCCTCCTCCTCCTCCTCCTCTTCCTCCTCTTCTTCTTCTTCTCCTTCTTCTCCTTCTTCTCCTTCTTCTCCTTCTTCTTCTTCTTCTTCTTCTTTCTTCTTCTTCTTTCTTCTTCTAATTCTTGTCAGTCATGGGGCTTGAATTCATGGCCTGGGCACTGTCCCTCAGCTTTTTTGCTCAAGGCTCTACCACTTTGAGCCACAGTGCCACTTCCAGTTTTCTGGTGGTTAATTGGAGATAAGAGTCCCATGGTCTTTCCTGCCCAGGCTGGCTTCAAACTGCAGTCCTCAGACTTCAGCCTCCTGAGTAGCTAGAAATATAGACATGAGCCCACTGGTGCCTAGTTTGGCTTTGCTGTTGTTGTTGTTCAAGATTATGGCTCTACTACTTGAGCCACACTCCATTTCTGGCTTTTTTTTTTTTTTTTTTGCTCTTTAATTAGAAGCCAAGAGTCTCACAGATTTGTCTATCCAGGTAGGTTCTCCAGAACTGGGATCCTGAGATTCTCAGCCTCCTGAGCAGCTAGATCCCAGCTTCATACATGTGATATAATTTAGTTATAATTCAGTGGTAACTTATCTTAGTGTCTGACCAGGGCTTTCCTCCCCCTTGATCAGAAGGCATGCAATTCTTTCAGCAAAAGTAGGCACAAGGATCTACAAGGTCTTGGACATGCCCTTCAGCACAGGAGATTCATAACACAAGTATGAGGAGGATTACCTTCAATTTAGACCCGTTACAACAAAGACCAGAGGAGGTAAATGACAGGAGGCAAGTATTTACTATGGCTGAGAGCAATTCAAGATAAGAGAAACATTTAAGAGGAGGCAAGCTGGCTGACAGACAGCATGAGCAAGAAGGTAAGCTTGGTTGGACAGGGGCATGATGGGGAGGTGGAGGTGGGAGGCCCAGGTGAAGAAATGGCTTCCCCATTATTTTTTATTTCAGTGAAGCATCGGTACATTCACAATTTAACATGGAAGAAGGGGAGGAAATGATGTATTCTACCTGTGAATGTTTTAGGTTCAGAAAAAGCAAATAACTGTTTTAGCCTTTGACAGTCCATATGAAATTATCAGTGAGTCATGAGCAAAATGCTAACGTCCAAGTTAAAATCAAATGAATCACGGTCTCTGGCTGCAAAGCAGAAGCCCTCTACTTGGTGTACACACTCACTCTGCTGAAGGCCACGGGACTGCCAGCAGCCTCCACACCCTGCCCCCACACCCTGCCCCGCCCACCCACTGGAGCAGCCCTTCGCTCCAGCAACCCCTAGGTGGTGTTACAGAAATGGCACAGAAGCAATTTCTCCCTCACCATGAGCATTTTCCACGAAGGATCTCTTTGGAATTATTCAGCACCATGGAAAAGGAAGAAAGAAAAAGCACAATAAGATCTTATTCTTTGTCTAGGGCTGGGAATGTGGCTTAGTGGTAGAGTGCTTGCCTAGCATGCATGAAGCCTTGGGTTTGATTCCTTAATAACATATAAACAGAAAAAGCCAGAAGTGGTGCTGTGGCTCATATGGTAGAGGGCTAGTCTTGAGTAAAAGAAGCTCAGGGAGAGTACCCACATCCCAAGTTCCACCCCAGGCAGGACTGGCACACAAAAAACAAACAAGCAAACAAACAACCGATCTTATTCTTTGTCTAAATTGGCATCTAGGAGGAATACTTCAGCACAGTTGCAGTTAGGTGCCACTCATGCTTATATCTATGATGACACCAGACCCAATGGCTCTCTCTTGTACTCAAGTCATTGACTTTGCCAGTTTGTTTCCTTAACATATCTTTTTCTATTTCTACATCAGGTCCTCACACTCAGGGGAAAGGAGAGAGACAGAGAAATAGAGAGAGAGAGAGAGAGAGAGAGAGACAGAGAGAGAGACAGAGAGACAGAGAGAGAGAAAAAAACAAAGACAGAAAGAGGGGGGGAGAGGAAGAGAGGGGGCCAGAATAGAATGTAAATTGGGTGCTTATATTACAGGCTCATGCCTGTAATCCTAGCTATTCAGGAAGCTGAGATCTGAGGATTGTGGTCAAAGCCATCCCAGGTAGGAAAATCCATGAGACTCTCACTCTCATCTCCAATTAACTACGAGAAAATTGGAAATTGTGCTGTGGCTCAAAGTGGTAGAGTGCTAGCCTTGAACACAAAAGCTCAGAGACAATGCCCAGGCCTTGAGCCAATCCCCACAATCAACAAGAAAAAAAAAATAGAATGTAAGATGAAAGTATAGGGAAATTCTAATGGTATTTTTTAAGGACTGGATAAGTGATAGTAAAAGATTAAGAGATTGACTACTGCTCCTGCCACCTAAATCACCTCAGCACAGGGCCCAAGCTCCTTGGGAAATCCAAGGTCCAGACATCCCAGATCCATTAAACAAGAAAAGGAACTACCATGGAAAGATATGTTTCTTGTTTCTTTCTTCTTTTTCTTATTTTTTGTGCCAATACTAGGGTTAACAACAGGGTCATATTCCTCTGGCCAATAAGAAGTACCTAGCACCCAGCACTGATGACTCCGGCCTGTAATCTTTGCTACTCAGGAGGCTGAGATCTGAAGACCTTGGTTTGAAGTCAGCAGTGGCCAATGGATCTGAAAGACTCTTATCTCCAATTAACCAGCAAAAAGCCAGAAACAGAGGTTTGGTTCAGATGGTAGAGCACTATACTTGGGTTAAAAAATAAGGAAGATCTCAAGGCCTGAATTCAAGCTCCAGTATTGGCACACACACACATTCACATACACACACACACACACATACACACACACACACACACACTATATATATATATATATATATATATATATATATATATATATATATATATCTGAAACCTTCTGTTCCCAGATATAATGGCACTCTAAAGTACCACCACTAAGGGAGTTATTATGCTACATGGGTATTCATAATGGTTTTGCTGTTATAATGGGAATTGTATTAAATGTTCTC
Source organism: Dipodomys merriami (assembly GCF_024711535.1). Lineage (NCBI taxonomy): Eukaryota > Metazoa > Chordata > Mammalia > Rodentia > Heteromyidae > Dipodomys > Dipodomys merriami. Next base: position 64,608,161 of record NW_027206290.1, read on the forward strand.
ACATATGCATAGACCCACGTATGCTTGTGCATGTGTATGGATATTTTTTTAGCTACAAACTCCTAACTTACCCAATTCATCCCATTTTCTATTATTCAGCCAAGTTAGGTAAGCATACCTTAAATCTGATGTGATTAAGAAATAGGATTTTCTTCTGAGCCTGATAGTTTTATTTCTTGCTTACCTATTGATTGCCATTTGGGTTTGTTTTTGTTTTTGTTTGTTGTTGTTGTTTTCTTTTCAATCTGATTCATCTCAGAGCCTCCATATTGAAGCAGAATTATTGTCCTAGCTTGTATTAGTGACAGTCCTGCTATGGGCTGGGGGATTATGGTTTCATTGGTTAATCCAGGTCATTAGGCAATTTTCTAAGTCAGTAAGGTTTCTTCATAAAGATCCTTCAAATTTCTATCTATAGGCCTGATGGGTTTCAGAAGACTCATTTCCAAGACAGTGATGAAGCAAGCACAGAGTAGCCTCCTTGATCACCATGCCAGGAAATCTTGCCTGTGAATGAATCGGTGTGTGTTACGGGGAGGGGAGGGGGAAGGGAAGAAGTGATTAAAGTTTTGGTTTTTTTTTTTTTTTTACTACCAATTTGCTTGAATTCTAACCTAGAGAATCTGAGCAAAAGGGGAGCCAGAAGAACAGCGGCATGTCAGAGGGTGAAGAAAAAAGAACGGAAGACCTCGGCGAGGAGACCATGTCAGCCACAAATTGTATACACATGCGATAGGAACTTGTGAACACATGTCTAACTTGGCTGATCTATAAAGATCCTGTTTTTATAACTTGTTCCTGAAGCCTCTTACTGAAGTGAGCAAATGACTTTGATTTAAAATTAGGCTTTCAAAAATTTAAAAAAAAACCCAAAACATTTTTTTTCAACATTATCAAAAAAAAGCTGAGGTAGCTTTCTGGAGACAGTACACTCCACACCCTGAGCTTTGTAGGTCTGAATGATGCGTCCAAAAGCAATCTTTTCTTTACCTCTTTGCCTTGAAACCACTGAACCAGCTGGGAGCTGTAGCTCTACTTTATTAGTGATTTCAAACACACCCTTGGAAGACAAGCTTTTTCTGTCCTTCCAGGTAGGAAGCATGTCCTAGCAAATAAGAACAATTAGAAAAGTTTTCTAACGATAATGCCATAAGAGCCAGACTTTGGAACAAACTCTTCTATCAGCTATCTACCCTACGAAGGATCAGGGAATCTTGTAGGAAAACAAAGACTTCTAAATAAAGACAAGAGATAAAATAAGCATCTTTTTTAAATGCCTTTGAAATCTTTAACTTCTTGTCTCTTCTGCTGTCTAGCAACCAAGTCTGAAAAAGAAACTCCACCCCAAACAAAGTAAAACATACAGACACTTTACTTCATAAGTGTGTGCATGCTTGTGTGTATATGTGTATGTGTGAGTGAGGGTGTGTGTGTGTAAGATTGTCAAGATGCAAAGATAGAAACTTGCTTTCCAATGATGGATAGAAGCAGGAAAAAGTGCTGTTTGGAGATGGTGGGAAAGAAAGTAAGAAGTAAAGAAATAAGAGGTAAGAAATGCGTAATGCAGGATGAGGGTATAGTTTCCACATATTGGGCTAAAGCAAGGTTTACACTCTTAAGCAATAAAAACAAACCATTAAGCTAGGCCCTAGCACTGTCAGGAAGTATAAAACAGTTCTTGAAACTTTGCAGTTACTATACAAAAGCTTTTCATAAACTCTGTTTCCTGATCTTCATTAAACGTTAACATCAAGTTGCCATGGGGCAATTAGCTTGCCTCCTGAAATCAATAAAAAATCAACAATTTGGAAATGGTTGTACAGTAAAATAGTTCAATAATTATTCTCTCATCGTGTTGTGGCCAAGTGGTTCCAGGGTAAATGCAGACCAGATGAGTTCCTGCTCCATATGAGGAAGAAAGCTTTAAGCAAATCAGTGGTTTGTTCAGAGACCTCCTCGTCCAATGGACTGCAAAAATAATGTAGTCCTGGTGGTGCTCCAGAGTGTGACCCAGGGCATGGGAGCAAACACAAGCTCTCAAGTAAGGTTAAAGTCTCAGTTACTGGCTGTCATAATGCTGAAGCAACAAGGAGGGGGACTCCCTTGAAAAATCTGAGATCTAAAGAAATTGATAAACCCAGCAAGTGGGGGGAGGGGGAGGAATTCTATATCCAGCATAAACTCTAGACAGAAATAAATGATATTTTTCTTCAGAGATTCTTTATGCATTCATCTATACACCTATGTATGTATATGTTGTACACAACAGAAGAGTTGTGTTGACACTAGGTGCTGAGGGCTCACACCTGTAATTGTTACTAATCCAGAGGCTAAGATTTTTTTTTTTTTTTGCTTTTTTCCAGTCCTGGGGCTTGAACTTCGATCGTGGGCACTGCCCCTGAGCCTCTTTATACTCAAGGTTAGTTCTTTACCACTTGAGCCAAAGTGCTACTTCTGGCTTTTTCTAAATAGTTTACTGGAAACATGAGTCTCACGAACTTTCCTCCCCAGACTGACTTTGAACTGTGATCCTAGATCTCACTCTCCTCAGTAGCTAGAATTACAAGTGTGTGCCACTAGTGACTGGCTTGAGGCTAAGACCTTAAGATCTTGGTTTGAATCCAGTTCAAGCAGAAAAGTATGTGAAACTGTTATCTCTAATTAATCAGCAAAAAGGCTGCAGTAGAGGTATGGCTCAAGTGGTAGAGAACCAACATTGAGCAAAAAAGCCAAGAGGGTAAAGTCCTAAGTTAAAGCCCCAGTACCATTATGCGCGCGCGCACACACACACACACACACACACAAATAACTAGTGTAAAATGAGATTAGGAAGCCCTAGGTCCAATATTTCTTCAACAAATACTCAAATATGAGTTGCACTGAAGAAAGCTTCAGCTGGATACTAGTGGCTCACACCTGCAATTCTAGCTACTCAAGAGGCTGAGATCCAGCCCAGGCAGAAAAGTCAGTGAGATTTTTCTTTAAAAATTCTTCAATTAACTAGCAAAGAAGTTGGAAGTAGAGGTGTAGCTCAAGTGGTAGAGCACTAGCTTTTAATTAAAAGCTAAAGCATCCAAGCCCAAAGTTCAGGACTCAGTACTGGTGTGCACATGCATGCATGCGTGTGTGCACATGCACACACACACACACACACACACACACAGAAGGAAAGGAAAGGAAAGGAGTAAGGAAAGGAAGGAGAAAAGAAGGAAGGAAACAATAAAAAAAAGGAAAGAAGGAAGGAGAAGAAAGGAAGGAAAGAGAGAAAGCAAGCACACAAGCTTCAAAATGTTCCCCAAAAGTAAAATAAGACTGCTTACCCTCAAAGGACATCTGCCTAACAAGTGGCACCAGCACCAAACAAGGACCCCTGTGCAGAGAAAAATCAATTCTTTTTGCTTTTCCTAGCCTAAGCCCATCCACCTAAACATCTTATTCAAAGTCAACTGTGGCCTAGAAAATTCCAGTATCCATTAGATCCAAACCTCAAATACCATCCATGGTAGCTTTTCACCACCCTCTAGGCTTGGTAGAGTTGTACAGTGTACTGTCTTAGAACTTAAAATAAAAACCAAGCATCATTTTTAGTATAAACAAATGCTTAAAAATGCATGACATTTTGCTACCTTCAAAGGGAAAACTTTCAACGCAGACACTTGGCACTAAGATCACACAGGCTCAACTCAGTGGACTGACTTAAGTGTTAAACTTTTTTAAAGTACGTTTTTAAGGGCTTGCACCTGCTCCCCCATTCACATAGATGTACCGACACGTATTTGACTAAACTGACTCGATGCATGCCCATGCAAGCAAGCAGAGCCGATTTTACAAGATAAGCAACCAAGTGTTTTCATGTCTGAGGGTGGCTAGAACACAAAATTGCTAGTCATCTTGTGGGAGAAAAGAATGTCTTTGAAAAAAAATATGTAGGGCATTATTTCAGACATGGTGAAATGTATTCAGATGCCATCCTATATTGAGTTGGGTCCCCCCCCCTTTTTCCTTTAAGCACTGTACATAAAGAAAAACCTATACTTGATCCAACTTGATGATCAAGAAAATATTCATTAGCATTTTGCTACTCAAACAAATGGTCCATTAGCCTGTAATCAGGGCTTTGCCAGGGATCTTGTTAGAAATGTAGGATACTAGGTCCTACTCTGAACCTCACTGAAATAAAATCCACAAGAGAAAACCATTCTGGGGGCGGGAGGGAAGAGGTGTCCACATTGAAGTCTCCTTAAGGCATTACTTGGTGATTTGGAAGCACATTAAAATCTAAGATGTTTTATTTAGAACATCATCCCCTAACGTTAGGTTGAAGTAGACTTTGAAGTTTGTAGGGCAGAGAAATGGTCAGAAAAATCCTGCCCTGGAGAATACCTTAAGACTGTAATTTATGTCAGCAGGGTGGAGGTAAGCTGCAAAGCAATTTACCTGAGTGAAATAGACTTACATGTTTCACCCTTTCTCACCCTAACCATCTCCTGCAAAGAATAAATGAGAGAAAGAATCATGCCAGAAGCTGGGCATCAATGGCTCATGCCTGTAATCCTATTACTCCTATACTCAGGAGGCTGAGGTCTGAGAATCACAGTTCAACGCCAGCTCAGGCAGGAAAGTCTGTGAGACTCTGAACCCCAATTAACCACCAAAAAAGCTGGAAGTGAAGCTGTGTGGCTCAAGTGGTAGAGCACTAGCCTTAAGTGAAAAAGCTGCAAGTATCAGTGTCCAGGCCCAGTTCAAGCCCCAGGACAGAACACACACACACACACACACACACACACACACACACACAACACACACACACACACACACACACACACACACACACACACACACACACACACACACACACACACACACACAAAATCGTGCCAGATCATTCTTATTTCTTCAGGTTGCCAATCCATGTCCCAAATACCTTCATTATTCATGCCTGTAAGGATATCTTCCTTTTGCTTTATAATGAGGAACGTGCCATATCAGTATCTTACTATTTTGTTAATTAATGTGAATATTAACATCTGAGTAGAATAGAAAGATGTTAGTGCCAGTCCTAAAAGCTTGAACTGAGGTCCTGGGTACTATCCCTGTGCTTTTGTGCTCAAGGCTACTACTTGGGCCACAGCTCTGCTTCTAGCTTTTTGGTGGCTAATTGGACATAGAATCTCATGTACTTTCCTGCCCAGGCTGACTTTGAACCGTGATCCTCAGATCTCAGTCTCCTGAGTAGCTAGGATAACATGCATGAGCCACTGACACGGGACTTTGATGCACTTTTGAGTCTACAGAAAAATTACCCTCATTAATGAAAAATGGAAGAGAAAATATAAACGACTTGGATTTTCTAAGGACATTGCAGCTTCCTATGCAGACTGGATTTACAGATCCCTTCATTCTTAAATTTCTTGATGTACTGTACAATGTAAAGTCCTATCTGGTGCAGACATTATGAAAAGATGAAGAAGGCACAGCTAGATCCATAAACCACTTACCCTTCCCTTTCCCAATTTTAGGAGGCAAAAATGGAATAGAACCCAAATGTGCAATTCAGATTAAACCCACATCAGGGAGGCTCAGGCAGCCAGAGCAAGCACAAAACCAAAAATTTGGCTTTAGGCGATATCTCAATCTTCAGATACTATGGGTTGGCGGTTCCTGTTGTTCTGTTTTTATAAACCCAACTCTAAACTAATATAATTCAACAGAATCGACTGAAATTAAAGAAATTTGGACCTAATCCTAGCTACTCAGGAGGCTGAGAGCTGTGGATCATGGTTCAAAGCCAGCCACGGCAGAAAAGTCCCCAATAAGTTTTTATCTCCAATTAACCACTCAAAATTCAGAAGTGGTGCTGTGGCTCAAGTGGTAGGAGTCCTAGCCTTGAGCACAAACAGACTCAAGGACAATTTCCAGGTCCTGAGTTCAAACCCCACAACTGACAAAAAAGAAAAAAAGAAAGGAATTTGGTGTCCTGGTTAGTTTTGGCTTTGGCCCTCAAAGGATCTAACTACAATGTCTTGAACAGTGAAGAATGAATGAATGTAGGAATGGTGTTTCTCAACTGCCAAGATAGGAGTCTTTTTTTTTTTTTTTTTTGCATATGTTAAAACCTCTGAAATTAAGCCAGAACTGAAAAGGTCTTCATCTACATGGATTAATACATGTACATTAGTTTACGTAGCCATATTGCAAGAGATTACACTGGAGCTGATGTCATTGAACCAAATAATAATCTCAAGAATTGCAAAACCTGAGTGAAGGTGTGGCTCATATGGTAGAGCTCCAGCCTTTACTGAGAAAAAGCTAAGTTGAGAGCATGAGGCTCTGAGTTCAAGCCCCAGTACCAACATGAAACAAAAGAAAGCTTGGAAAGGGTGATAGTATGAAATGCTTGTGCTGTATTCTTCCATACTCTATAGAGAATTTAGTGATGGAAAAGTACTTGTTTAAAATATTAAGACTTCAATTGGTTTATCAGTATCAATGGCAAGAGTAAAGAATGGTTTGGGGAGGACTGGGAAGGTGGCTCAGTGGTAGAGTGCTTGCCTTGCATGGGTTTGATTCCTCAGCACCACATAAGCAGAAAAAGCTGGAAGTGGTGCTGTGGCTCAAGTGGTAGAGCACTAGCCTTGAGCTGAAGAGCTGAGGGGCAGTGCCCAGGCCCAGAGTTCAGGCCCCACAACCGACAAAGGAAAAAAAAAAAAAAGGAATGGTTTGGGGGCCATACTTAAGTTTCACTGAATGACATGACATTAACCTAGAAAGAGATAAGAAGCTAAACTTGTTTTTAAAGAGAAGCAGGCTTTTGCTTCAAAGTAACATCTGAAGGACCCTCTGGTCCTAGAAGGTTCTATGCTCACAGCCATCTAGTTAATTTGGGGAAGGATATGATTAGAATAGAATGCTCCAATCGTTTTTGAGGCCAGCCATACACTAGAACTCCAGCCATCATGGCAGGTTTACCGGGGACAAAATCCTGAAAATTGATCTTAAAAACTGACAGTGAAAAACTGGGGAACTGTGGGTTCCCTGATGTGAGAAACGTAACCTCAAAACCCTTCCTTGGGTCTGATTCCAACCTGAGCACAGAAGCTCTGCTACTTCTAAGTGTTTGTCCTGAACAGCCTAATTTAACTTCACTCCATTTGGGCGTCCAGCCAATTGGCAAATATTCTTATAGAGGCTGATTCTCAAGACTTTCCCTTTCATTTTCTGGCTGTTGTCTCTGCTGCATGGGATACCATCCCTGAAACTTTTATCATGGACTCTAGGATTTTCTGATGTTATAAACTTTAACCAAAGCTTAAAATCATTTTGATCCCCCAAAGAGGTTCATATGAAAAATACCAAATCATTGGTCATTCCTTTAGTGCAAATGTGTTTTATCAAATGCTTTCATTTTTCAACCATTCCTTACCTTTCCCCCATCCCCACTGAAACCCAAAATGAAAACACAAAGGTAATCATTGTGGACATTGTACAAATGCGCCGTTTTCTCACAGGTTGGAGTTTACAGAATGAAATGCCAGAGCTTTTGATATTTATTATCTGAAATAGGTTTAACATTTGGAGAAATGTGTTGAAACATATAGCCTTGGAAAGAAAAGCAAGCTGATCAGTTAGAGAACAGGGTGTGGGCAGAAAAACATGACGTGCACAATTTTTCTGGGTGTTGGGAAGTTAGAAAATTGGGTACTTTGGAGCATAAAGAGCCTCCCCAACAAGGTAAAGGCAAAAATACAAATCAATTTCCAACTCTTGAGGGCTGCAAGATGTCAGTTTTAAATATCCGTGACTACAACAATTCATAAAGAAGAAATCTTAGTTTTATTTAATACTTTGGCCAGTTCAGCTCTTCCCTCTCTCCCTGGAAATGACCTCCAGTTGAAGAAAGAACCAGAATTCACTTCCCTGTATGTTAATGGTTCCTGGTGAGTTCTGTTAGTCCTGCTTTACTTATTCTTCCTGTAAGTTAATAGGTAAAAAAGGGGAGGGCATCTATCAGATCATTAATGTCTGATTCTTTTCCAAATATTCTACCTAATAAGTACTCATGGATTGGATAACCACTCTGCAGCATTCCTGAGAACTGAATAATATAATAATCTTGAAAGTCAGCAGAGTGGTTTATCCACTTTTTTTCTGGACTTGAACTTGTGAACTTAACAGTAGCACTGCAAAAAAAAAAAAAAAAAAAAAAAAAAAAAACCAACAACAAAAAACAAAAACAAAAAAAAGCAAACGTGCTAAGCACTTTGCCAAAGCAACCTTCCATGTAGATTTGTCATCTTAAATACACACAACCAAAAACTACAATTTTTTTTTGGAAAATTATGTACAAACCCGATACTTTTTCTGATTACATATAAATACAAATTAGCTATTTCTTTGTCCTAAAAAGTGGTTATAATAGTAAAAATAAATACAAAATAAATCTGACCAATATACTTCATGTGCTGGGGGTTAAAAAACCCATATAAAATGTACAACTAAATACACTTTAAAAATCTTTTAAGGAATAATTCTCTGATTAAAAATATTTGTTTTCCCAACTTCTTTTTTGTAGATATAAATATTTATATTTTCAAAATAATGTTTTTTTTATTTTTCTCCATTGCATTCCATAAATAAAGTCTTCATTGGGAAATATTAAAGTGTCAGCTGGTTTTGTTTTTTGGGGGGAAGGGGAAAGGGGAGTTGTGGGTTTGAGATTTTTTTTAATTCTTTTGTTTTTTTTTCCTAAAATATATATATATATGTATTTAATTAATTAATTTTGTTGTGCTAACGGCATCCACAACCCTCTACAACCATGTCCTGATAGTTCTTCAACACGACTTTCTCGTTTTCATCCAGGTATAGCATGGAGATGGCGCTGAGCTCCGTGGGGACACAGCAAGCCTTGGGAATCTTAGAGTTCACCGAGTTGACCAACGTCTGGACAATGGCGTGATTAGTGGAGTTCAGGTGATCGGCCAGGGGAAAAGGACATTCCCCGTGACAGTAAAAGGCATGATACCCTGGTGGAGCCACAATCCAGTCATTCCATCCCACATCACTGAAGTCCACGTACAAAGGGTGTCTCTTGCAGCTGGATTTGAGGCGCTTGCGCTGTTTGTGTTTGGCTTGACGTTTTTCTCTTCGGTGGAGAGGGTGTCCTTTCCCATCATTGCCAAAAGTTACCAGCAACGGCCTCATCTGGGGCCAGCTGTGCTCATCTTGGTGCAAAGACCTGCTAATCCTCACATGTCTTTTGGAGACACCTTGCTTCTCCTCAAAGTGGGTCACTTCTACCACGAAGCCGTGGTTGGCATGGCCCTGTGCTGTCCACCGCATCACAGCTGGGGTGACGTCAAACCTTTCCCACTGGCTGGTGTTCTGACTCACCAACCTGGTGTCCAAAAGTCTGGTCATGGGGAATTTTGAGTTGGCAGTTGCAGGTTTTATAATTTCATAAATATTAATTCGGTGATGGAAGCTGCTGTCGCTTTCCAAAGCTTCCTGCATCTGTTCCCGAAAAACCTGAAGTTCAGCAGACATGATAAACTCCTCGGTGGGGATTGAACTTAAATTAAAGAAGAATCGCCGGGTAGTTTTCCCACTCATTTCTGGCAGTTCTTCCAGATATTCTAATTTGATCAATGAAAATAAGGGGAGAAAAAAAAAAAAAAGAAGGTCATTCAGTAAGAGAGGTTACGGATCATCTCACAAGTTATAATCATTTTTAAGCCACATCTCTGACCAAAAAATAGTAATTTTAGGACTGCCACAACACTGGTGGCTCACACCTGTAACCCTAGCTAATTGGGAGACAAATCTGAGCATCATGGTTCAAAGCCAGCCTAGGCAGATAAACTGACTCTTATCTTTAATTCTGAGTTGGAGATACATGAACAAATGCAAATGTCATCATTAAAATTAAAAAGGAGACTCAGGAGCCAGTGGCTCACATCTGTAATCCTAGCTACAAAGGGGGCTGAGATCTGAGAATCATGGTTCAAAACCAACCCAGGCAGGGAAGTCTTATGAGACTCTTATCTCCAATTAACCACTACAAACCTGGAAATGGAGCTGTGGCTCAAGTGGTAAAGTGCTAGCTTTAAGCAAAAAAGCTCAGGGACAGTGCCAAGGTCGTGAGTTCAATTCCAAGGACTGGCACACACACAACACATACATACTCACTCCCCCCCCGCCTTTTTCATATGGTCATGTCAACAGTATAGAATGAAACAAAACAAAATTACATGATTGTCATGCCTTTAAATAAGAACACAGCTTCCAGGTGGGTAAAATAATGAGGGACAGAGTGAAGTATTTCTTTGGAATTCAAAGACTTCAGGCAGAAAAAAAAGTCAGCACTATAGTTAGTAAAGGTCTAATGAATGAGGAGCTGAGGAAATTATTGCATTTCTTTAAGGAAAAAAGAGGCTTTAATGTCAATCTCTTAAAGCAGTATTCTAAAACATTACTCTGCAATTTAAGTAATTTACAAATCTTGATATACAGATTTCAACTTCCTAATTAAAGACTTTGAAACTCAACATCAATGATGACATTTTGCTAAGCACACCCTACCATTTTACTCAAAGTCCATAGACAAAGGCATGTACAGGGATCTACTACTTTGGAAAACATATGGATGGTTACCAGAACATGGTAAGAATTGAGGCCAAACAAGTTCATGAGAGAAATAGGTTCCTGACTGGGCTCTCTCACCTCTTTATGACCTCGAGTCAAAATCGCATTTCGAATGCTTTTGGAATTAAGAATCATTTTTGTCTTCTCTGGGTCATTTCTTTTGTGCAGTTTTCAACATGATGTAAAAAGTGTATAGGAGTATGCAATAAAGGCACAAAACCATTTATAAACATTAACCAAAGCACAACCAGTGAGTTGTATGCTGGTAGCTCATGTGCATAATCCTAGCTACTGAAGGAAGCTGAAATGTGAAGGATCAAGATTCAAAGCCAGCCTGGGCAGAAAGTCTACGGAGATGCTGTCTCCAAAATAATCAGCAAAGGACAGGGCTGGAGGCATGGCTCAAGCATAGAGAACCAGCCAAGGAAGCAAGCCAAGCAAGTGTGAGGCCCTGAATTCAATACCCCATAATCATGAAATACAGGTACGAGATTCCCCATCTTATCAGAGAATAGTCTTTTTACATCATTTTTAACGGAGCTCTTAAAATGGGGTCAAGCATTAAAGTCTCGCCTGATAAAAGATTCCTAAACTGTCATTATGACAACTAGTTTCCCAAGCAAACAGTAAATTATGACACACATTGAATGCCGTTAGTTCATAACTTAGCAAACCACATTATTACTATTAAATTAGTAGTAAGAATAAGATATTTAGGTTTGGGATAGCTATCTAGGTTTGTCTCCTCATGTTATCACAACCAATCATTTTACTGCCAAAAATTGCCTGTTTACTTTAGGATCTCAACTCAAGTGCTAACAAAATCAACTTGGTCATTGTTTCATGTTATGAAACCTGAGACTTATTTTTCAAATCATTTTATGGTTGCACGTTCCCTAAAGACAGGGTTGTGAGTTGTTCACAGAATCTAGATGCTTTAGCAAATGAAAATCACATGGAATCATTCATGCAAAGACTCCACCTGGGAAAATAAACCCCAAGTGACCGTCATCACTGCAAGCTAACTAAAGCACTGGGGTTGGGGCTGGGAAGGTGGCTCAGTGGTAGAGCACTTGCCTTGCATGCCTGAGGCCCTGGGTTCGATTCCTCAGCACCACATAAGAAAAAAAAAGCCGGAAGTGGCGCTGTGGCTCAAGTGGTAGAGGGCTAGCCTTGAGCTGAAGAGCTGAGGGACAGTGCCCAGGCCCAGAGTTCAGGCCCCACAACCGGACCCAAAAAACAACAAAAAAAAACAAAAAACAAAAAAACAAAAAATAAAGCACTGGGGTTTATTCAACAGGGCAGTTTCACCCAAGCTATGAAGTAGTAGTACATGAATAGCACAATTCTCAAACTTCAGCCTTTGCATAAAATCCCTAGGACTCCTTCAGTTGCTAAATGCAGCTTCTCATCCATTGGGTCTGAAGAGTGGTGGGAAATTCAGTCTTTCCAACCAGCTCCTACATGAGAGGATGCTGCAAAGCTTTGTCAGGATTTTGAAGAGTGTTTCCCACATTCAGCGTAGATTGGCAGAGGAACAGAATTTTAAAAGTGCCTTTGGTAAGTTATATAAACATATGTACAAGAACCATACCAGGCCAAGAAATGAGTATCTCGCCAGGTGCTGCTAGCTCACACCTATAATCATAGCTACTCAGGAGGTTGAGGTCTGAGGATGGAAGTTCAGAGCAAGCCAGGGCAGGAAAGTCTGTGATACTCTTATCTCCCATAAACTACTCAGAAAAAGCCGGAAGTGGTGCTGTGGCTCAAGTGGTAGAGTGCTACACAGGGACGGCGCTCAGGCCCACAGTTCAAGCTCCAAAAAAGAAATGAGTCTTCCACTATCCCATTGAACCTACTAGTCAAAACCTCTTAGATTCATCTACATTCTGAAGTCCACTGTAATGCTGCTTCACATCAGACACAATCAATAAACTAAGCCTTCCCCCAAAAGAACCACTGCTCTTTGCAGTGGCTCCAAGCAAGTATCATGGAGTATATTCCGCTTCTGTAAAACCCCTGCTCCGTGTTCTGTAGGTGTGCCTCAATACAGGAGTGGAGGGCACTTTCTTTTGTTAGCAAAGTAGAAATCAGCAGTATCCTCCAAATCCCAGTGACTTCAAAGCCCCAAATGCAACCAAGTTCTTGTCTCCTCTGATAACTGCAACAAAAAGCCTGAATTCCAATCTACAAATAAGAAGGGAGTGACTGTCATTGGTATGCATACATATGAAAGATAAGTGATTATTCAACCAGAACAAAAAATATTGATTTGCTGTGGCTCAAACTTTTGTGGAAGAATAGCAGCCTTAGCAAACAACAACAATTCACTCTTAAGCAATAACAGGGTTGAAAGAAAACCTTTTTCCAATTTTCCAACCTCACCATCACCAACCTAATGACTAAAAGATCCCTACTGTGCTCTTAATATGAAGATGTCCGTCAGAACGCAGGCTCAGGTCACAGACATGTCAGAGGGATTCACAGAAACCCCCAACCAAGGTAAATCATCACAGAGGGTTATAGGATCTACCACACCTGTTCCTACTCCAAGGGAGACAGATTCAAAGTTGATTTGATAGAAAATTTTATGTTCAGGAACAAAACCTCTTACAAACTGTCCAAAACTGGGGATTGTGGAACTTCATAGTAGTAATGTATACTTTCTGAAACACTCACATTGAATCAGCTGAACTTGCTAAGAGATTTCAGGATTTGGAGCAATTTTAGTTAGACCTGACTTTGTGAGCTTTTAAGCTCTTTACCAAATGGATGGAGCTATGGCTGGAAAAAGGAAGAAAATTGGACAGAAAAATGATATTTGACTTTCATCTAGTTCAGAACAATCGAGGTTAGGCTAAGTTCACCCCAGCTTCCTGTTCCCTGGAGAAAAAAAGAGAAGAGAATGTGACATAAAAACATCATCAATGCTAACCGGGGGCCAGTGACTCCATGCCTGTAACACTAGTGACACAGGAGGGTGAAATCTGAGGTACTAAGCCAGCCCAGACAGTCAAGCCTTTATCTTCAACTACCAAAAAGAGACAAGAATGGAGCTATGGCTCGGCTCAAGTGGCAGAGTGCTAGCCTTGAGCAAAAGAAGTTGAGGGACAGTGCCAAGGCTCTGAGTTCTAGTCCCAGGACCAGCACACAAAAACAAACCAACCAATAGACAAATAAATAAAATGTCATTAATATAATGTTTGGTTATGGGCTGGATGCTTTTTCAGGGGTCAGGTCTGGTGCTAAGAGCTTTAAGATTAGTTATCTCCTGAGCAGAGAGGGACCATGATACCCATTCTGTACAGTGAAGTAACATCTAGAGTTCAGATAGGCTATATAATTTCCCTAAAGTCAGATAGCTATGAACCAGAGTCTAGTGCATGCCAAAGTTTTAGTCACCAGATAGTACTACCTGCCATTGGAGACAAGTCACAACTTCAAATGACAGTCCAAACCACTAGAAGCACATTGCCCTAACCAAAGAATAAGAATACACTACCCAGGTCTAGTGAAAATAGCAGACATAACAAAAGCAACAGATACAACTGATGTTAACAGACCAAAATAGGGTATATAAATGTTGTTTGGAGCCACTGCTAGTTTGTGGCCTTTTTTGCCCTATTAAAACCACCTAGCCTGAGGATGCTTCAGATAAAGTTAGTACATTTGGGAATCTCTGGTCTATGACAAAAATGAAAGGGGCTGTGTATAACAAGATTTTCTGTAAGATAAAGTAACATGTACCAAGAAGAATATAAAACAAAGCAACCATGATTTTCTTTTGTCTTATTTTGTTTTTAATACAAGGCTATGACAACTAAAGGGAAGGAGCGCTTGAAGTGGCCTGTCCACCCTTAGGGTCAACACCTGTGCACTACTCAGTGCAGTGTCTCAAGAACAAGTCTACAAAAGGCAGAAAAAAACTGTGAGGAATCAAGAAGAAATATAGGGGAAACACTAAAAGATTGGGGGAAACAGAAAACCAGTGCTAAACTTCAGTCTCTATCTCTACCAGCATTTTAAATACAGAAACTGTTCTACTTAATATTAAAGATCTTTGCCATCATACTTCAATAACAGGGGTCTTACTGAGAAAGTACTGGTGTATTTTTAGAGAGGTTTAGAGAGGTCAAGTCTGCCCTGGAAATTTGGGCCACACATTCTCTTCCTCAGGGTAGTGGTTCTTTGTTGAACTGTCCTACTCCTATGGCTGTGTTAATAGTAGTTGCATTTGTGTTGACAGGATTAATGTCTGTCTGAAAGCTTTAGTCAGAGAGGCCAATAATTTAGTTATTTCACGCAAAAAAAAAAAAAAAACTGTCCTTCCAAATCTGGAGAGCAAGCCTGTGGTTCCTCTAGCTTCTGATCTGTCAGAAGAGTAGGGAGACTTTTCTCAAGGCCAATGAACCCTACCAATTTCAATGTGTCTCCAATGGCAGCAAAGCATAAAACATACTTTGCAGTTGGAGAAGTGATTTCCCTACACTTGACAGCCCTTCTAAAACACGCCCCTCCTTGGCTGACACACTTTCTAATGACCTTGACAAAGAATTTCAGCAAAGTTTGCACTCTCCCAAATAAAAGCCACTGTAGAAAGGACTTGGCCAATGTTCACCAGGAGAAATGACAACTGATAATTCTGTCTTGCTCAACTAGTTTGGAGGACTCATCACACATACAGTGGCTGCAATTCCCTCATGGTAACACTTGCCTTGTGCCACCAAACCATCTGATACCATCTACTAAGAAAAAAAAAACTCAATGGGTAAAAACTCTGGGTTCTTTAACAAATAAATGTCTAAATTCTGCTCCAGCCAGTAGTCTCAATCACATCATCTATTAAGTGTTTTAGCTGTATGTGAGGTACAAGAAATGCTTATAAAAAATCCTGGGTTATATATCAATTTTCAAAAAGTGCCATGTCCAGCCTAAGGATGACATACTACGCATAAGAAAAGATGAATTTGTTGCAATTTAGGGCAAAAAACACATCACGTTCTCTAATATCTAATTGTATACAGTCTTCTAAGCTAATTTTAAGCAAGTTAATAACTCCTGTTTTTTCACCTAACATTGCTCACTTTTTTTTTCTTTTTACCAGTCTTGGGGCTTGAACTCAGGGCCTGAGCACTGTCCCTGAGCTTCTTTGGCTCAAGACTAGCACTCTTACCACATGAGCTACAGCACTACTTTCTGCCTTTTCTGTTTATGTGGTACTGAGGAATTGAATCCAGGGCTTCATGCATGCTAGGCAAGCATTCTACCACCAAGCCACATTCCCAGCCCAACAATGCTCACTTTTAAAGATGTAAATTATATGCATAAGCTCAAGCACCCTATTTAGGATTAAAAATAGTCAAAAATATATAGCCTATTAAAGGTAAAATCAAGCCACTTCTAGAGGAAGAATGAGAAATATGCAGGCTCTACTGATGAGATCTTCACTTGGTTGAATGTCTAGTTATTAACTGACTTGAATGTTCTTTAAGTTATTACAGAGATACAGTATCATCCTGGTTTTATGAATAAAGTAAAGAATGGTTTCCATGAAAAGATAATGAAAACAACTCTTTGGTTGTTTTCCTAGGCTGGTTCTTTTTTGATCCAGGAAAACTATTTCTAATCAGCATCACCTGGAAATGATGAGCTAGTTCTATAATCAGCTCAGGGTTAGGACAGCAGAACATACACACATGAAAACATCACTACACATGACAGGAGTTTCTGCTTTCAGTGAAGGAATTCCAAAGGATTAGAATGAAGTTTCACTGCCATCCTCAAAACTCTTAATTTCTGCTCAGAGAGCACCTTACTAACATGCCCCAGTGGGCACCAAGGGCTGAGCTTATGCCTGTAATCTAAGCTACCCAGGAGATCTGAGGATCCCTGTCTGAAGCCAGACCAGGCAGAAAAAGGTCTGTGAGACTCTTATCTCCAATTAATCAGCAGAAAGCCAGAAGTGAAGCTATAGCAAGTAGTAGAATAGCAGCTTAAAGGGAAAAAGCTAAGGAACAGTGCCCAGGCCTTCAGTTCAAGCTTCAGAACCAGAATTTTATATATAATATATAATGTATATACTATATAATGTGCTTGAAAATAATCAGTTCAATGACATCTTCATAATGTGCAGTTGCTTGGTCAAAGTATTATTTGCTCGGTGACCTGCCTTTGGGACCTCTTCTTAGCAACCTGGGTTCTCACAAGTCAAAGTCATCCTCACTGGGAGAAAACTTCAGGGGCTACTTCTAATCTGTTAAGAGCACAGATTTCCACTTGGAATTTATAGCCCCCCCCCCAAGCCCAACTAAGAACCAACAACCAGCTCCCTCCTATTGTGTGATGACTGCCCTGTGCTGTACAACTTCTGCACTCCTTTGGAGAATGCAAAGGAACCCATGCGCTATTTAGAAGGCATTAAGCCACAGGAGTATTTAAAAGCTGTACAGAAAGAATTGATGTGGAACATAGCTTTGACTAATTGCTTTAAGAACTTAGGTACATCCTTTCTCAGTAGCTGTTCTAAGACGCTGCAAATCTACCAAATGCCTTTCTGATGAAACAAGCAGAAATAGCCTACCTTCAGAAAACCACACTCAGTATCATAAAAGAGAAAAGAAAGCAAGCCCCACATTTCATCACATATGAAGGAAACAGGGGCAGCTGCTGCACAAACTTGTATCTGAAGGTTTGCCTGGTCTCCAGCCCTGCAGCCTATCTTAAGATTTAAGCAGGAGACAAGAAAGTCATTGTGGAAATAAGCAGAGGGATGGTGGGATGGGTCTCTCACGGGGATTAGGTGGAGATTCAAAGATCTCCCAAACCAGGCCCAGATCAAAATGTAAGTGAGAAAGATGGGGGGGGGGGGGAAGAAGGGCCCTGGGCTTTCATTTTTCAGTCTTATGGATTAAAATAAATTCTGCCCTTGGCCCTGTCTAGCCTAAAACTGGGGCTTAAAGCAGAAGATGCAAATTCATACAGCCAAGGGCTTCCAAATAGATTTAAAACAAAAATCTCAAAGCTCTACCATTCCCACCCACCCCCACCCTGCCCCAGTGGAATTCTTGCACGTTTAGCTGAGGGGGGGGGTGGCTTTCTGTGACCCCCCCAGCCCTCTTCTTCCCCATCTCTCAAAATTCTCCCCAGTTCCTGGGGGAGGAGTTACTCTCTGGCTGCAAGCCAGGAAAAGGGTGCGGATCCGAGGGGAATCCCTGGCTCCCTGCTCACACAGCAGTGCTTTGAAATGGGGTTCAGAGAGGATGGTGGAGAAAGCAACGTTTAGTGGGATAGGCTGAGGCTGCCCTAGCCCAGCTGGGTTTTTTTTTTCTTTTTCCTTCAGTGGCCGCAGGCTGCCACCGTTGGGTAGGGGCTCTGCTCTCCCCTCCGCACCCCTACGCCCGGGCGGCCGGCAGGCAGGCAGGCTCACCTTCGTGGTGGAAGCTGCGCACGGTGTTGGCGCGGCTAGCCGCCCTCTCCAGCCGCGGGTCCGGGGCGGGCGCGCCGGGCTGGCCCGAGTGCCGGCGGTACAAGTCCAGCATGTAGGGGGGCACCACGACATCTCTGCTGGGGGTGGGTCTCTGTTTCAGGCCGAACATGCTGAGCAGGCGCAACTCGAATTCTCTCAGGACGTCGTCGGAGGGCCGGGATGAGGGGCGGCCCGAGGACGCCGCCGACGCCGCGAACTTCTTGCGGCCCAGCTCGGGAATGAGGCCGGCCGCGCCGCCCAGGAGAACCTGGGGAAGCAGCAACGCTAGAAGACAGCGGGTCCCGGCCACCATGGTCGACCTGCGGACAGGGCCGACGTTGAGTCACCCGAGTTCCCCGCCCAGTCCTCCCGCCCGTCCTCCACCCCCGAGGCCTAGGGCTCTGCTCGCCTCCTCCACCAGGGTGCCCTCCTGGCATGCCGCACTCCGAGTGGGACTAAGCGCGTCCCAAATGCCCCGAATTGCGGGCAGGAGGTAGGTGGAGGCTTCCCAAGTTTCTCGGCGCTTCCCCCTGCTCCCCCCCCCATCCCGTTCTCAACCTGTCCAACTTCTGATTTGGGGTTTTGATTTCACCCCCAACGAGATTCAGAGAATGTCATCTGTCTGCCTCGCCTCCCCGCCCCCCAACGACCCCTACCCCCGGTTATATCAGGCCTGATTGGCAATGCTGGGAATCTGGGGTCCCATCTCTGGGTCTGATACCCCCGCCCCCCATTCCATGCAGAGCTCAACGCACCGCGCAGCGCTCTCTGGCTCAGAAACACGCACAAACAGCGCGTGCGGCTTCCTAGAGGCTCCGCGCGCACACGCACACGCGCGCACACTTGTAGTCACCACACACTCAAAGCCACGACTCCTGAAAGTCACTTGCAACCTATGGCCCGCGCCTGTCAGCTCCGGGGTGACCGAAAGGCCACTCCGTCCCCGCATCGGCGTCTCCACCCGCGTCTCATGACTACGTGAAGAGCTGGGGTGTGAGGACGCGCGCGTGTCAGCTGTTAAAACACAGCACCGGGGTACGCCGACCATTCTGGAAACAAGGACGGAGAACCCCAGCGTCTGTTTCCCCCTCCAGGGAACCGCTAGGGTCCAGCAGGTGGGCAATTAATGGGAGAAACCCAAGGGCCACCCTCTCCCAGGCACTGCTTTCTTTTTATGTCATGTAAGTGTTGACAGCCCCAATTAATACACTGAAAATCAGGGTGGGGAGGGGCAACGGGGAGGGCAAGGTGGACCATCTCCGGGGATGATAGGGTCGGGAGGAGGGGGGTCCAGCCCCCCCATCCCCCAGGAGCTCGGCTGCACGTGGACCCGCAAAGTGGGGGAGTGTCTGTTTACGTCTCGTCAGTCCGGGCGCCCGGAGTCGCTCGGGGCCCCGCTGTGCCGGGCTACGGGGAGTCCTCCACCCCCTTCCCAGCCCCCCACCTCAATCCCAGATTCGCGGCCCCGCGTCCTCTACCTTTAGGAGACGGCAGTCCGTCTAAGAAGCACTCGGGGACACGTCCATTGAAAGAGCCTCCACATGGAAAAAGCTCTATCCGCAGGACCTGGCGCAGGGACGGGGCGTCCCTTCCTTCCCTTCGCCTTCTCCTCCTTCGGCAGCTCCCGGGAGGGCCGAGAACTCCCTGTCCCCCAGCTGGCCTCGGCGTCCCGGATGGGGTCCGGCAACGGGTGCGGGAGCCGCGGAGCTCGGAGGTGGCGAGGCTGGTTCCGCCGGGGCGAAGGCACCGGCGCAAAGTGGGGAGCACCGGCGGCTCTCCCTGCAAGTTCAAGGAGTTTCCAGCCAAGTGCTGACACACAGCCGCGCGCAGGGGGAGGAGTGCGGCGCTGGGACGCGACGGGCAGGGAGAGGGGAGGAGAGGCCGGTGCTGTCTTCGTGCTTAGGCACCGGCGGCCGCGGGGTGCGTGCCCCCACGCGGGGTCGACTCCGGGACTCGGGGGGACGAGGGTCGGTGGCTCAGCGCTAACTCCGCCGCGGCCCATGGCTCGGGGCAGCCATCCTGGGGGACGCCGGGTCCGGGGAAGGGCACGGCGACGGGCTGGGCGCCTCGGCTCCCCTCCGCATCACTCGGCTTTCCTCAGGCGCACCCCCATTAGCGCTCTCCAGTGAACAGCGTGCGGCCGCGCAGCCTCGCCGTCCTGGGGCTCATTCTCCAGTGAGTCCAGCCGAGTCCCGGGGGCCGCTCAGAAAGGAGGGTGGCCTCAAATCTCCCAGCCCTCGGGCCAAGCGTCTCTGTGACAGGCCAGGGGTGGGGTGTGGGGAGGGGGGGTGTCCCGATCACACTCCGGCGGGCACGTCCCGGGTGCCCGCACCCCGGCCGGACGAGGGGATCCGCATCCCAGTGCGCGAACTCAGCTCCGAGCCTCTCTCTCTCCCTTCCTCCCCGCCTTCCGAGCTCTCAGGCTCCCGCTTCGCGGCTCCGGCGCGGCCCCGGCAGCCGAGGCCACAGCCGCCCGGACGCGCACAGCCGGATGCACCAACCCCCCGCGCGGGGGTCGCGGCGGGCGCGGCGGGTGCCGGGTCCCAACCCCAGGTAACCCCGCGGCGGCGGGCGCTGGCCCCCGGGGCGGGGCGAGGCGGGGCGGGGGGCGTCCGGGTGGCCGGCTGGAGGGGCTGCTGGTGGACGTCCCGCGGCGGCTGCCAAATCCCCGGCGGGGTCTGGGAACGCGGAGCGAGCGGCGGGCGCAGCGCGAGCCGGGCAGCAGGCGCAGCAACAGCGCCGCGCGGCAGGGCGAGGACTCCGGCGTCGACGGCGGCGGTGGCGCCGTGGCGCGGCGCTCGCGGCTTTTAAAGGGGACGCCTCCAGCCGGCTCCCTCCCGGCCGCGGCCGAACACCTCCCCCTCGGCGGCGCGGCTCGCCGGGGATCCCCGAGCGGGCGGGAGCGGCGCGCAGGGGTGTGGACGGCTCGCCCAGAGGCCGCGGCGGGGTGGGGCTTAGGGCGGGGGGGGGGGCGCTCCAGCCTCCACCTCGTCTTCCCCAAGGCTCGGGGCGGGGGGGGGCGGCGAGGAGGTTTGGGGGGGTGGGAGAGGTCGAGTCCCCCCAGCGCGACCCTCGCGGGGAATCCTCCGCCGCGAAATCCGGGACCGACCCCGGGTCAAGCCTCTGGGTCCCCACCGGGCCCGTTATTCAACTTTCAGTTTGAAGATTTTTCTTTAGTCGTCGATTGGGGAGAAGAAGAAAAGAGAGGGGGGGGGGGAAGCCAAACAAATTGCTGCGCATCTTGGCACGGGTGCGGGGTTGACGCTTCTGTTTTCAGTCGTGGGAGAACTACGAAATCAAGTGGGGGCCGGAGAAGGGGTGCTATTGAAATAGTGACACACCGCGACGCGTGCGCGCGCCTATGGCAATTCTCGTGTGCACCGTGCCATGGAGATCTATCCATCGACGCATTTGCACAGAAATGAGTGCGCTGGCGTGCGTGCCCGTGCGTGGTTCCATTCATAGATGCATGCCTCATGCGTAATCACCCTGTACATTTCTAGAAATACATTCGTTTATGCAAATGTATGCAAACGAGCCACGCGTTTCTATCACTACGTGCGTCCACGGACGCACCCCCGCTGTCGCCTGCTAGACAGGACTTGTGTAACGTGTGTTTGCTGCGTGGCAGCGTGAGGGGAAAGTGGAGGGAGGGATGAGTAGTTTTTTTTTTTTTTTCTTTTTACAGTACCAAATCATTTCAGGCTTGGTGATACTTATCTCACCCAGCTCAAAGGCAGGCGATTAGCAGCTCAGAGGAAGGTCTCAGACCTAAGGTACAATGTAATGTGTAAGGCTAAGCCCACAGGACAATTCTGGTTTGGGACTTTAGAACCTTTTGCTCCACCCCTTCCACCGGGTCCCCAGAAGCGAGGCTGTGACTTGAGGCCAAACCACGTGTAGCTTCAATATTACCCCAAGCTGCTGCACCTGGAATCTTGGGGCGGGGGGGGGGGTGGTATGGAGAGGGGGGAAGGGAAGGACTTTTTTTTCCCTTTCCTGTTAGGATTCCAGGAGCCTTCATGCATAAGACTGTAGGGTGGCCTAAGTGAGCAAAACCGAGGACAGATTTTCTTTTCTTTTCTTTTTCCTTTTTCTTCTTCTCTCTCCCTCTCTCGTTCTCGCTCTCGCTCTCTCTTTTTTTAGGCCAGATTGGTAAAATCAGGTTCGGCCCCAAATCTTCCAGGCCTGAAAAGCAGAGGTAGTCTGAAGCAGGAGCTAGTAATAATCTATTATTTGTGTGCATTAGTTGTTTTTTTTCCCCCGTTGGAGAGCTAAAATAATTCCAGCTTCCGCTCACGTAAATCGGATTAGCAACCCACAGAGGGGAATTCGGCACTGCTGTTTCTAGAGGTATAAAGGTCAGATAAGGTATTTCGGAGGAAGCTTGTCTACTAGGAAAATTTAAAAAGCGGGACAAATATTCAGGAATATACTACTTTATTTCTTTTTTAAAAGTGCTTTGGAAGTTGACTGTCAGTCTGGATCTGGGCTAGGAGGCAATGAAACAGATTCTACTCAGAGACATTTAAATCAAAAGTGTTTATTGTGCTTCTGAAACAATTTCCTTTCCTATCACATTTAACTGAGACGTTAACAATTGCTGCTGTCATCAGTGAGGTGAAAAAACAAGACCTATCCGAGACTTAAGTCACCATGTTGCCTTTACAAAGAGGAGAAAGCTTATCACTGTTGGATGCCTCCCAGGAAAAGATGAAAAATAAGTCTGTGGTAAAGGCACCAGGGATGGTTATCAGCTTTAGGCTTTGATAACCTGGAAAAAACAAAAACAAAAACAGGAACTTTGGCAGTTTATGACATAATCTTTGATAGCCAAGAATAGGAGAGAAAATGGACATTTATCTCATATCAACGCTTCTTTACGGAAGGAGCTTTTGTGCAGGCGTGTGATTTGAGAGCAGAACTTTTCCCTAAAGTTTAGCTCTTATTTCTTTAAGAGAAAGGCAATCAGGTTGTTTTTTAGAGATGGCTGCCCTCTTGTGGTGGACATGCAATCAGGCACTTGGGAAAAAGAAGTGGAAAAAGTAAAAAAAAAAAAAGTTTCCAAAGATTGATTGGGGGTACAAAGTGTGAAATAATGGACAGTACATTTTGCAGGCAAACAATAGTTGGAAATGGTAAACCTAAATACAAACAATTTGGTATTTTTTTCATTCTCTTTGCTAGTAGCCACCTCTGTTGGCAAACAAGAATGAGGGAACGTTTAATATTTTAAAGACATCACATCTGCTTACTTTGGAAATAGCAGTTTCTACTAGTCACAATTGATTCTACCTTTTCCCAAAGTTTCATTTAAAGTTTTTCAGTCCAGAGGGTGAGATTCATGCTTTCAGGATATATCAAACTTGATATATCTGTAGGCATGTCCCAGTAGTGATGGAGTTGGTTGGGCAAGGGGCACTATCTGTGGCTAATTCAAATAAAAGGGAAAGGCATGTTATGATTCTTTAGGAGAAAAAAAAGGTAAAAACTACCAGATAAATATTCTATATAAAAGTGGTTGCTACTGTTTCATTCCAATCATTTCTCACCAATTTCTCCAGAGATACGGGAAATCCTCATTTGATTATGTATGGACTTGACCTGGGATGAAATTAAGTGCTTAAAGAGTCATACTTTGGCAACTTTTCCTTTAGCAGTTCAGCCCAGATAATGTTTAATTTTATTGCATCCTGCAGCTATTAGCATCCAGCATTGTTCCTGCTGGGCCAACTATTATGCAAATTAACATTAAAATAATGATACTGGTGTATTGTAAAGGTCACAGCAGGCGTGACAGGATCCATCCACCTTGTAATTGTCATTCCACTGAAACCTGGGACAACTCCCCTAAGAAACTTCTCAGCTTTTGGCATGCAGATCCTTTGTTACTAGCAATAGGCCCAACCCCAGTCTCACTTGCTAGGCCTGGATGAGATTCTTTCTTGAGCGTTCAGAGCCACAGACAAGCACTGCATTTAGTCTATAAATGGTTACCTATTCAGTGTTTGATTCGGCTTTGTAGAAAAGGATGGGTGGGGTGGAATGATTTCAAATGCAAAAGTAGGCCAAGGTGGCCAGGTGGCATTAAATATCCACCAATTCTTAGTCCTGTAGAGCCAAGAGTGTATAGCTGGCCCATGATACTAAAATATTTAGATTATATTAATTAGATCAAGAAGAGTCAACCATTGTATTTATATTTTGTTACAGTTTAGATATAAATTATTCCCACCCAAAGGCTCTTGTATTGAAAGATAAGTCCCCAAGGCTAGCAATGTGCAGAGGTAGAACTTCAGGAAATGATTGGATCATGAGGGTTCTGATTTCATCAATGAGTTCATCCACTGACTGATGCATTCAAAATTCGATGGAGCCAGGTACTGTGGCTCATGACTATAATCCAGTTACTCCAGAGGCTGAAATCTGAGAATTGAGGTTCCATTTGAAGACACCCTGGGCAGGAAAACCCATGAGATTCTTACCACCAATAAGGCACCAAAAAGCTGGAAGCAGAGCTAGCTCTAGTGATATAAACAGCCAGCATTGAGTGAAAAAGCTAAAGGACAGCAGCAAGGCCCTGAGTTCAAGCCCCAGAACTAACACACACACACACACACACACACACACACACACACACACACACACACACACACACACACACACACACACACACACACACACACACACACACACACACACACACACACACAATTGGTGGAATCGTTGAGAAGAGATGGAAGTGTTAAAGGGTGGGACCTGGTTGGAGGAAGTAGATTATACTGATAAGTAACAGTGAAGTACCCTGGAAAGAAACCTTTGAAGAATGTGTCTTGCCCTTGACTCCTCATTATTCTCTCTGCGGTTGTTTTGAGGTGAACAGCCTCTTTCTCCTCCTCACGTTCTCCCAGCCATATTGTCCCGTCTCATCTCGGGCCCAAAGCAGTGGAGCCAGCTGACCATGGACTAAAACATCTGGAATTGTGAGCCGAGACAATTCTACTCTTAAGTTGTTTCTCTCACTAATAGGTGTATCCAGTTTACAGCTTCTAACTGAGCAGCTATGAAGCCTATGTCACTTAGGGCCCAATGAATAAAAAGTTACATGACCTGCACATTATATAGAACTCATTTTCAGAGGTCGATAAATATACAACATAAAGCATTGGACACTAGAACGTTCAGAGAAGTGAGAAATGATTGCTGTAAGTTTAATGGACAGCACATTTCTTTCTGGAGCCTGAACTTAGAATGTGTAGTGAAGACAGCATATCAAAGGAACATTCAGGAAACTAGAGTTTGCGAGGGATCAGTAAACATCTTGGTGAAGACCATCACCATTTGCAGCTGTAGAATAATTTCCATCACGGTTAATGGCTAGTTTTAGGGGCTAGCGGCTTTCCATTTATTTCATTTAGTCTATACAAACTTTAGTGTTAGTGAAATAGGATCCTGTGTCTAACTGGTGCCATCTTGGCCATGAGGTAGATAACAGGGAATTGGTTTTAACTGGCGCCATCTTGTCTTCTTGGTGGATGAATGTGAAGTCCCACCTCCAGGTGAGGGGCGTGCCTGAATTCCTCAAGGCAGGAGTGGGGACTTGGACAATAGGTTACTGCACCTTCCAGTCCTGGTCCATGAACTCTTGAGACTCCTGAGCTCTCTGGGATCCTGCCCCCTGACCATGACCCTACTTAGGCCCCAACCAGTTCAGCCCCTATTGGGCACAATATACCATGTCTCCTGACCCTCTTCAGGTCACCAGGGCATCCGTCTTCAGCTCTCTATTAGAGCCGATTGGCTTCGTTGGGTTTGTTTGTCTGCTTTTTCTTTACTTTACTCCCTCATGGATCAATTTTTTAATAGTGTTAAGTGTATTGGAGGCTGCAAGTTTTCTGGAGACATGTGTCTACCTGCCATTGACCTCTCAAAATATGGCTTCACTGTTTCTCACAATTGAATCCCCATATAACATTAGTATCTATATTTGACAAAGAAACTGACGGGAAAGGTTAAGCCACATTCACCAAGTTCACACAGATAGTAAAGAGCACAAGCCTAGTCTGTCCTAGAATTCCTACTTTGGCTTCTTCCACACAGTGGGACCAAGCTGAAGACAAGACAATGATGGGAAATGTAGGATGGTGTTTTGAGGAACATAAAGCTGGGTTGGAGTAGGTATATGGCAATGCTAAAGAATAAGTTCTGCAGGGCACAGTGGCTCACAGCTGTAATCCTAGCTACTCAGGAGGCTGAGATCTGAGGATGGTAGTTCAAAGCCAGCCCAGGCAGGAAAGTCCTTGACACTCTTATTTCCAATTAACCATCAGAAAACTGGGAGTGGCACTTTGTCGCCACGACTGAATTTTTTTTTTTTAAGTAAGTTCTGCCTATTCTTAAGGCAGATTCCCAGTAGGACTGCAGTGGTTCCTAAAGTAGCATTTGATAAGAGTTTGTTGACAAACTCTAAGGTCATGTGGATGTTGGCATAATTCACTTTCACACAGTTGTAGAATTCATTCTGTGTGTGTGTGTGTGTGTGTGTGTGTGTGTGTGTGTGTGTGTGTGTGTGTGTGTGTGTGTGTGTGTGTGTGTGTGTGTGTGTGCCCTAGGGTTTGTCCTCAAGGCCTGGGTACTTTCCCTAAATGTTTCTGCTCAAGACTAGCATTCTATCACTTGAGCCACAGTTCCACTCCTGGCTTTTTTGGTGCTTAACTGAAGATAACAAACTTTCCTGCCTAGGCTGTCTTCGAACCATGATCCTCAGATCTCAGCCTCCTGAAGGGTTAAGATTATAGGCATGAGCCAGTAGCCCCTGCCTATCATTCATTCTTGATGACTTCTTTTTGTTAGTGATATCAGGAATACCATTACTGAGATTACTAGACTTTCTTTCTAAAGACTCACCTGGTGATGTGAGGCCCATCTAGGATGATCTGCCTTTTGGCTAACTGACATTTGCTTAATTACACCTGCAAAAGTCCAGCCACTGTGTCTACAAAGTGTAACAAATAACAGGAGTTTTAACATTTTATTATCTTCATATATACAGTTCACATTAAGGAGCAAGAAATTGTACACCAGATACTGTGAATGCTTGTCTGTGCATCCACGGAGTCCAAAAATCTCAGGCACAATAGAAAGAGTTGGCTCTGGGTGTCCTAAGACACCCAGACACATCTGACATAGGAATACTTGAAAAGTAAGAACCTGGTTGGCCAAGCATATAGAGGAAAAGAAGTCTCATGTTTGAGACTCAATGGGTGAGGGAGGATGCAGAGAAACTCTAGGTAAAGGGACTGGTGAAAAGCTTTTGAAATTATGTGCACAGTTGGTTATGGGAGGCCCAAAGTCCACATGGAAAAAAAAATGCTGATGTGAACACTGTGACAGAGGGGATTTAGCTCAGTGGAAGGGCACTTGCCTGGCAAGTGCAGGGCCTTAGTTAGGTCCTCAGCTCTTCCATAAGACATAATAATAAATACATAAAAATCGAATGCTTGGGCTACTAAAGAGAAACTATTCATAAAAAATACTTGTCTTGGAGCTGGCTGGAAAGGGTATGGCACACAAATGAGTGGCAGAGATTGGGGGAGGGAAGAATTGGCAATACTTCTGAAAAAATCACCCCCCACCCCACATACACACCTCTAGAATTTCCCTAAACAGAGATGAGGGTAGAAAGGAACTTGACAGGACAGTCCATTTGTGGAAAAACAACAACAACAAAACCATGAGCCTCTAGTTAAATATGTCATGGAAAGCTATAACAGGTCATTAGACACAAGTCTGGAGTTGAAGAGAAACAGTAGGGAAAGGCTTTGTAGACTTCTGAGCTAAGGCCTAACCATTGGAAGCAGAAAAGTTTGTCCACGAAGGGCACAGAAGATGTCACTAAAATGCAATGGTGACTGGATATAGAAGATGTTTGTTTTTGTTTTTGTTTTATATAAAAAAAAAGGCTGGTCTGAGTCCGCACCATCATGAGGACTAGGGACTGATGACAGTCTGAGTCCAATTCAACCTCTCAAAATGTGGTTTTTCTCTATCTCACCATTGAATTCTTGCGTAACACTGGAGTCTTTTTATTTTTATTTTTTTCTGGTCCTGGGGCTTGAACTCAGGACCTGGACACTGTCCCTGAGCCTCTTTGTGTTCAAGGCTTGTGTACCACTTGAGCCACCGCTCCACTTTCAGCTTTTTTGAGTAGTTTATTGGAGATAAGGGTCTCACGGGGACTTTTCTGCCTGGGCTGGCTTCAAACCTTGATCCTCAGATCCCAGCCTCCTGGGTAGCCTGGATTACAGGCATGAGCCACTGGCACCCAGCTGACAATCAAGTGATGGTGAGGACTAGGGATTATTGACAGTCTGAGTGACTAGCTCCTTGGTGATGTTCTGTAGATTACACATTCAAAAGATGGAAATGGAAAGACCATGTGGGAAGGACTGAGAGGGGAAAGGGAGACCTGCAAGCTGCGTAAGCAAGCAAGGAATAGCTATTAGGAAAGTGGCAATTAAATATAGCTAAAGTAGTTAGGTCCCTTCCTTGATTATAAGCTACTAACAATGGATAATTTTTTTCTTATTTTTCTTTCTTTTTTTTCTTTGTGCCAGGCATGGGGCTTGAACTCAGGCCCTGTACTCTTGCCCCTGAATACACTTTTGCTCAAGGCTAGAGCTCTACTCCTGAACCACAGCTACACTTCTGGTTTTTTTTTGAGTAGTTTATTGGAGATAGTCTCATGAGGACTTTTCTTCCCCAGGATGGCTTCAAATTGCGATCCTCAGATCTCAGCCTCCTGAGTAGCTAGGATTATAGGCATGAGCCACTGGCACCTAGTAATGGACAAATTTTAGAACTGTCAACTGAATTCAGACACCTTTAGGTTCAGTGTGTAAAAAAAAAAAAATCTGATCACACCATAGAGAAGTGACCAGTTTGTAAATGCAAACTTTGGTAGTTCACACAATAATTATACTTGTTGATTGTAAGTGATTTTTCTTATGCCTATATTTTATGGCCAATAAATTAGTTTGAGAGTAGAGGTGATACAAGCCATAAAAGAAAGCAAAGAGAAGTAATTAGCAATGGGTGAAAAATGTCTTCAAGAAATTCATGAAATTGAAGTTATCTGGGGATCTTTAACATAATCCATCCAGGGCTTTAGGGAGCCCCATGTGCTGCTGTCCAATGTGCCAAAACACCAATATTGCCCAGGTACCAGTCAGGGAGACATTTCTCCACCAGCCACTTGCCCCTAGGTGGGATAACTTCTGAGATCCATGTCTAAGGTGCCCCCCCACCCCCCACCCAAAGTGATGATGGACTTAAGTCAGGCATCCTTTAAAGGATCATTTTCCTTCCTTCCCTCCTGGAACCTTGATTTTGTTTTCTTTATCTCTCCACAACCCACTTGTTTTCAAGTCTTTGTCATTCATTGAGTCTATTGAGTCTAGAAGAATCCCAGACAACACTTGTGTTCTACAGATCTGAGACAGTCCTGGGGAGAAACGTTTGAATTTTACAGTTGAATTACACTTTGCCAAGAATGAAATGCCAGGGTAGGCTTTAGAGACCTATTTCCTGACTTCGGTCCATTTATTCATTCAACGACTTTTTACATTTCAAATCACTGCTAAGTTTCTAGGTTGACAAAGACAAATATGGCAATTCACACCACACAAGCAAGTAGAATTTTACCCAAAGCACCATGAATAGAGTGACCACCTTCACCTGAAGGTCAGAAAAGTTTTCCTGGGAGGACATAACACTTGCATTGGATCATGAAAACTGAGCAGGTGTTGGGCAGATAGACAAAGAGGGGAGGGAATTCCAGGCAGGAGGAACAGCAGGGGTAAAAGCAGAAAAGCATAAGCCATCAAGATGCATTAAAGAAACGACTGCCGATTAAGTGTGACTGGACGGAAGAGGAGAGAGGGTGCCAACATTTTGCTGGGCAGAGGAATTTGGTCTTTCCTCCATAGGATCTACTTTGCTTTTGAGAAAAATCTCTCTGGTGGAAGTAGGCGTGATGGCTTGGAGGAGAGCCAGGTTACAGGCAGAAGAGCAAATTAAAAGGTTGTTATAATTTTTAAGCAAGAGATGTGGAGGCCAGGCCCTCAACAGAAGCATGGGGTGAAGGAGAACACTAAGAAATGGAAAAGATACCAATGGATGAGATTTAATGGTCCACAGGGATGAAACAAAGCAGAAAATACAGGAGGATGAAGGAGCTCATTTATAAATGCCTAGCGATGGATGAAAAAATATTCTTGAAAACGGGGGAAAAAAACTCATGTGGGATCCCAAATTCAAACATCTCAGTTTCCATAATTCTCACTGATTCTGTGCTAAGGTTATTCCTTTATGTCATTCAAGCTAATAAGTAGATGGAAAATTAGTACGCTAAATTCTCTTATATAGGCAACCTAATAGCTTTAGGGAGGAGCCTAAAGAGTTCATTAACAAAAGACCAATGCTAACATATGGACACTGGTTTACTCCAGAGTTAAAATAGTTATCAGACCATTAAAGAAAAGCTATAGTGGGCTGGGAATGTGGCTCAGTGGTAGAGTGCTTGCCTAGCAAGCATGAGGCCCTGGGTTTGATTCCTTAGTACCACACAAACAATAAGTAAATAAATAAAAATTAATTTTCATAAAGGAAAAGCTATAGTTTCAATAACTACCTTGAAATTTTATGTTATCGATAAATGTGCTTTATTAACAATCATATTTAGCTAATTTGGTATGGAGCACAGCAGATTGTTCTTTCAGCATCTTATTGGACAACTACTATGTCAACAGAAAACATACCCCCTATGGGGTTTGCTACTCCTGCAAGGTGATGAAAAAATGCCTGTGAAACCTGGACTCATTTAAAGGGGAAACTAAAATGTACTTTTATAATTTACTGATGTATATTATATACAATTACAACAAAATGAAAAAAAAACAACAACTTCATGACCAAGAGTTACCATTGTGTCAGATGTTCATCTGGATAAGTACAGACTTTGTATAATATTTATCCTAACCACTTTAGATACCATAGAATAGTTATTGTAGAAAAGAAAGGGGAAGAAGAGAGAAACAGAGCAAGGGAGGGCAAGAGGAGGAAGGAGGAAGGGAAGGGAGGGAGAGAAGAAAGAAAGAAATCTAAACTACTTCATTCATTTTTTTTTCACAAAAATGCTAAGGAGATATGATCTCTAGTTCTTTAAATGTTCTTATCTGAATTTAGAGTAACTGAGTTTTGCCGAATATAGAATCAGTCTGAACTAGAAGTAGGAGGCTATTTTCAGTATACATGCATTTGCTATGATTTACCTCACGATGTATTTTAAGTCATGTTCACTATGCAGCTCCTGGGAGATGTCTAGATTTCATTCCCACATGTTGTCCTTGTGTTTTCCATGGTAAATGAATTGAATACTTTTGGTCAGAGGTGACTTTCATGTCAATTGTGTCTTGTTTTGTGTCCTCCATCAGTAATCAAAGATCAAAGCTGGGTGATTATGCCATCTTCTTAAAAAAATTACTTCTACTGCAACTAAACCACAAAAGGAACTGTATAAGAAGTACTTATCCACAGCTGTCTTTCGACTGCTTTTTTTTTGATGTTTTATGTTTATTGCCGCATAAGATTCCATTGCACAGATATGCAGTTTATCCAACTACTAGCTACCTCTTTTTGAAGTAACAAATTCAGTCCCTAGATTTTGTTCATCTTTTTTCTTTATTTTATCATTGGGCTTGAACTCTGGGCCTGGGCACTGTCCCTGAGCTCTTCAGCTCAAGGCTAGCACTCTACCACTTGAGCCACAGCACCACTTCCGGCTTTTTTTCTTTTTGCTTATGTGGTGCTGGGGAATCGAACCCAGGGCCTCAGGTAGGTAAGGCAAGCACTCTACCGCTGAGCCACCTTCCCAGCCCCTGCTATCAAATTTTCAATGGTATTTTTCAGAAAACAGAAAAGCGAACCCCCAAACTTATATGGAACTACAATAGATCCTAAGTAGCAATTTTTATTTTTTATTTTTTGTTGGTCATGGAGCTTGAACTCTGGGCCTGGTCTTCAGCTCAAGATGAGAGCTCCACCACTTGAGCCACAGCAGAATTCTGGTTTTCTGGTGGTTAAATGGAGATAAGAGTCTCACAGACTTTCCTGCCCTGGCTGGCTTTGAACCACAATCATCAGATTTCAGCCTTCTGAGTTGCTAGGATTACAGGCCCAGCTCCTAAGTAGCAATTTTGAGCAAAAGGAACAAAGCCAGAAGCATCCCATTCAGATTTCAAGCTATATTATGAAGTTATAGTGATTAAAAAAGGTATTTGCATAAAAACAGACACAGAAGTCAGTGAGTCACACACCTGCAACTCCACCACTTAGTAGGCTGAATCAGGAGTATTACAGGTTGAGACCAGCTTGAGCTAGATGGAGAGTTCCAGTAAAGCCAGATTGAACCACATAGTGAGAGCCTATCATTAAAAAGCAAAGCAAAGCAAAGCAAAACAAAACAGAACAAAAAAATTCCAGATACATAAGGACAAATAAACACATACATATCCCATTACATACTTGGCCTATGTTATTGTTTGTTTGCTTGCTTTGATACTGTATTAGAATGCCCACATCTGCGTAATTTGTAAAGACAAGACTGAAAGTCCAAAATGGGGGCATCTGGTGAAGGTCTGGGGCTTCCCCATATCATGGCAACAAAGCAGAGGGGGCCTGGGCAGAAGAGGCACAAGGCGGGCAAGGGGGCTCTTGATTTTGAACAATCTACTCCTATGGTAATTAATCCACTCCCAAAGAACAGCATTAACCCATTCATGAGGGGTTGTGTGTCCACAACTTGGTCACCTCCTTACCATCCTACCACCTTTCAAAACTGCCAAGCTGGGATCTAACTTTGACATGTCAATTCTTTGGGACAATTTTTGCAGGTGCATATGTTTCTAATAGAGTTTAAAGGTCAAGATGGAGGAATGAGGCTGCAGTCTTACCATATGGATCAAGCTTCAGGCAGGGGGAAAAAAAATGAAATGCAACTGAATTCTGTTCCCCCAAAACAAAGGTCAAATATTTGCCATCTGAAATTGTATTTCCCATGTGGTGATAATTTATGATCCCATAATATGCATTGAAAAGTGACTTCCTCAGGGCCACCCATGTCTATGTTGGAGGTACAACTTTATTTTACTGGAGGAGAAGGGCATGGAAAAATTATACTATTGAGCATTAAGACTAACGGAAGCCAGTAATAGCATAAATGATGGCCATGTTCATTGAACACACTGAACATAAAATAACTCATTTGATCTTTTCAAGAATTCTGAAATAGGCACTTTTTATTATTTCCGTGTTACAGAGGGGAAATAAAAGGCCGAAGGTGATTATGTAATATATTCGAAGCCCTTCAGCTTCAAGTAGCAGAATGGGATTCAAATCCTGACAATGTACTCCAAGGTGGTAGTCCTAACGCTCATCGTATGCTCTCTGCACTACAGTCTGGATCACATATGCTTTCTATAAAACATATGCAGATTTTAAACCAAGTTTGGCTGGATGCTTGGTGACTCATGCCTGGTAATCCTAACTACTCAGAATGCTGAGATCTGAGGATCATGGCTTAAAACCATCCCAGGGAGGAAAGTGCATGAGGCTTTTATCTCATTAACCACCAAAGAAAAGCTTGAAAAGGACTGTGACACAAGTGGTAGAGTACTAGTCTTGAGCAAAAGAGGTTCAGGTACTGAGGGCAAGCCCTACAACTGGTTAAAAAAAAAAAAAAAAAAAAAAAGAAGGGAGAAAAAGTTGTTTGGTTGACCTAAAGAGACTAGGATTGCATTTTAATTAAGTCTACTTTTCCAGCTCCATCCATCCATCCGGATACACCATGCACAAAGACTGGATTTTTTTCAAGTTCTTATTGAGCTATTTGATTATTTGATTTCATGTTGATTTCATTGATAGCATCTTAAACAGTAATCTCTACATTTAGGGGTTGTAAAAAGATGATAACTGTATTCTGTTAGTTTGTTATGGCTATCTTTTGTCGACCTATCTATTAGTGTAAAAGAAAAGGACAATTGTGGCAGCCAGCCACATAGTAACAGTTAACTTTGGCCATGAAGGTGCAACAGACAAGGTACCTAATCAGTCCAGCTGTGGGTGGAATTCCTATCTTAGATCATAACACAGAAAAAACTGTTTTTTCTTCAAATTATTTTTTCTATGTACTAACCAAATTATTCCTTTGGGATTATCAAGAAGTATCATTAAATTGTGGCATTCATTAGAACTATTTTAAAAAACAATGCTGATCAGTTTTTAATAAAAAAACAGAATCCTGGTAAATGGAGCAATTTTTCTGAAAATTTCAGCCTAACTTTTTTCATGGTCACAAGGTCCATAAATTGGATATGTGGTCTAAAGATTTTGAGCAAAATTAGTTCAGCATTTTACAGATAAAAATAGAAAATCTATATTTTTCTCAGTGGACAACACACATACTTTACAAAAATCTTCTATTTTTTCCTCAGTACTAAGTATTACTGAGAGTATCAGCAGTATTAGACTCAAACTTAGCAATTGTGTAAATGTCTCATGAGAGGAAACTCAGGGGCATTTAAAGAAAATTGGCTTAGCCATGTGTTTTGAATACAGGCAACAGGACATTTTCTATTGGGGTTCTACAACATCGATGAAACTCAAGTCAGTGGAAGTCTTGTCCAATGTCATTTAGAAGGTTGTTAGAGCTGAGGGAGGTGTAGAATAATACATAGTTGGAACACAGTTCTGCCTTTAGAAAAGACTATTTCCTTCCATTTCCTGTCATAGATAAATGAGGACCAAATATAGGACACGGTAAAAATTATATCAGCAAATAAAAACCAACCCACCATTCCAGGTTTCATATATTGTGGTTGTTGCTGCCAGTGTTTTTGTCAGCATCTACTGTGGCAGATTCAGAGCATGACAGCACATTCTTCAACACTTTGCTTCTCTTCCCACATTCCTATATTCAAGTGGGTTTGTCATTGCTTTGGCCAAAACATTATAGTGACAGTTACACTTCTGTGACTTGTGAGGTTATATCATAAGAGGCCAGGTAGGTTTTTTCCCCATGCAATAACCCTTACTACCTCCAGGCTGCTATAAAGAGGACAGTACAGTTAATTGGTCAAGAATACATAACCTTGCACTATACTAACTAAGTCCGGGCTCTACTAACTGCTAACTATGTCACTGCAGGACTGATACTTCATCTCTCTGTGCTTCAGTTTCCTCATCTGTAAACCCATGAGAAGTAATAGTTAAATAGCCATCATCAGTCTTCACAACTGCACTTTACACATTTAGTTAAAGACGCAATATGAAGTTGGATATGGTGACTCATATCAGTAATCCTAGATTGGGAAGATCAGGACTGAAGGCCAGCCTGGCAAAAAGTTATCAAGATATGCCCCCCTTATCTCAAACAACAAACAGAGCATGAAGGTACACATTTGTCATTCTATCTATGTGGGAGGCATACATAGTAAGAAAGAAGTTCAGGCTGACCTAGTAGAAAAGAAACTAAAGCAAAAAGGTCTGGCTCAAATGGTAGCGCTCTTGCCTAGCAGACTCTGGGGCCTGAGTTAATCACCTCAGTACTGCCAGATAGACAGACAGACACACAGACACACAGATAGATAGATGAAAATAGCCAGTGTAAAATTGTTTGATGCTAACAATAGTAACTGTGTTGAGTATCAGCAAATAACCACCATAGTAGAATAACTTAAAAAACAAAACAAAACAAAATATGCATGTACAGTATTTTCAAATGTGCCTTCTCATTTTACAAGCGGATTGTACCTAATATAGTTTAGATTCATATCATTTGCATTTTGTGCTGCAAAGAACCGATCCTCATGGCAGTGCAAAGAGTGTTAAAACCTACTTGAGTAGTTCAGACCAAAAAACAAAAACAAACCCAAAAACAACAACAACAAAAACCCAGCAACTAAAAAGCTGGGATGTGTGTAAAATACCTCATTTGCCTGTGTTTCCCTTCCGACATTCCTAATGCTTGCTTGCTGTGTTTACATCACTGAGCCAGGTATTTCCTTACTCCTGTCCTAGCATTAAGTAAGATATTTGAACTTATAAAATTTACAAGTCTAAAGTAGTTACCAGCATGTACTCTCCCTCCTCCAGCCTGCCTCACCCTCTGAAGGATTAGGTTATAAAAATGAATGAAATCATCATCAGTCCTGTTTACTGGCTCATCCTAATGCTAAAAAAGAAAAAAAAATAAAGGAATACTTCAGGTAATACAGAGACTGATGGGTACAGATATAATCTAGATAGTTTTATCTCACAGGGTAAATACTGGAAAACAGCCTCATTGTCTAATTATCCTTTGCTCTTTCTTCCCTTCCCACCTTTTCCTTTGTCTTTTTGTTTTTATTTGGGAGAGGAGAAGGACTTAACACCTTTTCCTTGTTTTTATTTGGGAGAGGAGAAGGACTTGAACTCTGGGTCTCAAGCTCTCCTTTGCTTTTTTTTTCTGCTCAAGGCTGGCACACTACTACTTAAGGCACAGCTTCATTTCCAGCTTTTTGGTTAGTTACTTGGAGATAAAATTCTCACAGACTTTCTTTCCTTGGGCTGGCTTTGAACTGCAATCCTCCTATCTCAGCCTCTTGAGTAGCTTGGTATAAGCCAGCTGGCTCTCCACTAAATTTAAAAGTGAAAACATTGATTTTGATTTTCCCATGATATATCAGGGCCATGCTTTTGATACACAATCAAAATCGAATTGTTCATATACTGCAAATCAAAATCGAGTTGCTCATAAGAGCAACTACTCAGATAAAGACCAATTCTCTTGCATTTGCTGTCTCAACTGTGCCAGATGTCAAACTCGCATATAGCATGCATTGGACAAGAACTCATCACTTTAGCCTGGGCAGGAAAGTCCTTATCTCCAATTAACCACCCGAAATCCAGAAGTGGTGCTGTGGTAGAGTGCTAGCCTTGAGTTAAAGAGCTCAAGGACAGCACTCAGGCCCAGAGTTCAAGCCCCACAACCAACAACAACAAAAAAAAAATAAAAACTCATCACTTACTAGAAAAAGCCACTCTCACTACCATGATTTAACAGAAAATCATCTTTACTCTGATGATCCTTTTCCTCAAATAGCAATTTTATGGACCTTTGGGACTCCCAATGTCTGGTAGCAATTGTGCCCCACATATCATTTCACTTGCTTGAGGGTTCCTGGATAGAGATCTTTGGTTACTGTCTTCATCAGGAAATGTCATTGCACCCCTGGGGATCTGCACCTCAGCAGAGAATCTGGGTTTCCCTCCCTCCCGCCCCCCCCCTGCAGTCAGAGCTGACTGTTTGCACAGTGGCTTTATTGCAGCTGCAGACTTAACACATATGAAAAGGTTTTCTGTACTCAGTTTCTGGATAAAGCAGATTGCATCATCAGGAATTCCTGTCCTCTAACACAGAGTGACCAACAGGCCTTAATAAGCATTTGCTTTTTTTTTTTTTTAAATTTTCAGGTCAATAACGTAATGCTTTCTGTTCATTATGAAACCATTCATTTTTTAAAAACTAGAAGTGAAGATGTAAAATAATAATTCCAAAGCTCTGACTCCTGGATGTCCTTCGCACAGGTACTTGGGTCAACTTAATACGAACGATAGCGCAATGTCTACTTTTAAATACCGCAGAGTTTCCAAGGCCTAGCATCTGGCAACAGAGGTTGTTGTCAAGGGAAGGAACTTGTGTATCCTTCCATGAGACAGAGAGGCTCTTGGAGAGGGCAGGAAATTGGCTTCATGAAACTTCAAGGACAACATCATCTTAGGAAGGTCAGGAGCCAAAAGTTCAAAGTTAACACATTTTGGTTAAAAACACTGACATCAGGAATTGAGAGGAACAGATGCAGCAAACAGGATACAGACCATCTCAAAGAGCCAATGTATCTGAGTCCAGCTAGCTGGCTGCATCCGAATTATGCAGTTTTCTATCCAAATCATGCAGCTCCCACCCCATCTAACAGTGTAAAGAGCTTGGCTGTTACAGGCATCTGAATCTGAGAGTGGAAGACTTAATCAGAGAAGAGTGTATCATGTTCCTTATTACTTTAACCATGGAGGTACATGTAGGAAGATAAAAAGGTTTTGTTGTAGTACAAATCTTTACTACTGATTACACAGGAGGTTTGTCAAATAAAAGGAAACCAAGAGAGTATTTGTATCTTTTATAAAATTTGATGCAAATTATATAATTGTAAAAAAAATCCATTATTTTCCCAGCATATTTCTTGCTAAATTCTATAGTACTTTTGCGGTCCTCAAAAAAGAAAATAATAGAAGGGCGTGAATGGCAGTGAGGTGGGCATTAGGGTATCTGTAGTATACCCGTACTGTGGAGCATATACATATATGCATACTGGGAGCATCATTACTTTTTTAAGAAAATGACCATGGGGCTTGAAGTCTGGACCAGGGCACTGTCCCTAAGCTCTTCAGCTTAAGGATAGCACTTTATCACTTGAGCCACAGTGCCACTTTTGGCCTTTTTTCTGTTTATGTGGTGCTGAGGAATTGAACCCAGGGCTTCATGCATGCAAGGCAAGCATTTTACCACTGAGCCACCTTCCCAGCCACATCATTACTTTTGGTCTATAAACAACCATGCCCATATAGACATAAAAAATGTAGCAGTTAGCTGGTTGCCAGTGGTTCACGTTGCTAATCCCAGCTACTCAGGAGACTAAGCACTGAGGATCAAGGTTTGAAGCCAAGCTGGGCAGACAACTCCTAGAGATTCTTATCTCCAATTAACCAGAAAAAGAAGTAGAGGTGTGACTCAAGTGGTAGAGTGCCAGCCTTCAGGGAGGGAAGGAAGTCAAATGAGACTACAAGGACCTGAGTTCAAGTTCTAATACAATCACCCTGCACCCCCCCACACACACAAAATAAAACAAAGAAATAATAAGTATGATTAAGAAAAAGTTTACTTTAGCTTAAGAAAAAGTTTACTTTCTCAGCTCATTGGGATTTATTTGACCCATCAATTATGTATATATATATATATATATATATGTAAATATATATATACACACACTATTATACTATACTATATATATATATACATACACATGTATAGTATATGTGTGCACACTCTGAGCTTTTTTGCTCATAGCTAGCATTCTGCCTCCTGAGCCACAGCTCCACTTTTTACTTTTGGTAGTTAATTGGAGTT
Organism: Dipodomys merriami; assembly: GCF_024711535.1. Lineage (NCBI taxonomy): Eukaryota > Metazoa > Chordata > Mammalia > Rodentia > Heteromyidae > Dipodomys > Dipodomys merriami. The sequence continues at coordinate 64,647,550 of NW_027206290.1, forward strand.
GAGAGTTTTAGGGATTTTCCTGCCTAGTCTGACTTTCAAACTCTGATTCTCAGATCTCAGCCTCCTGAGTAGCTAAAACACAGCTGTGAGATCCTGGTGCTCAGCTCTTTTATATTTTTGAATAAGTGATTTCTGTAAATAGCATTTAGAGACTAAGTGACATTATCCACATTAACTGTGTGAATGACCACAGAACTCTGTCTAAGCAGTGAGTTGGAGAAAGAGTCAATGACAGGTTTAGACAAGTAAGTACAATTGCCTGTCGAAGCACTGCCCATTGGTCAAGACTGTGAGCAAACAGGGACTTTAGTCACCTCAGCAGAGTGAGATCGTTTAAGTGGCATTCCAGAGAATTATAAAATTCCTTCTTAAAATGTGTGCACATGTGCGCGCGCGTGCACACACACACACACACGCACACACACACGCACGCACACACATTGAGGAACTCTGCAGACATAAATTTCTGGTCCTGTGGATTTTTATTTTATCTATCTATCTATCTATCTATCTATCTATCTATCTATCTATCTATCTATCATCTATTTTTGGTCAGTCCTGGGGCTTAAATTCTAGGCCCGGGCACTGTCCCTGAGCTCTTCAGCTCAAGGTAAGCACTCTGCCTCTAGAGCCACAGCGCCAATTCTGGTTTTCTGGTGGCTAATTAGATATAAGAATCTCACACACAGGGGCTGGGAAGGTGGCTCAGTGGTAGAGCGCTTGCCTTGCATGCCTAAGGCCCTGGGTTCGATTCCTCAGCACCACATAAGCAAAAAGAAAAAAAAACGGAAGTGGCGCTGTGGCTCAAGTGGTAGAGCGCTAGCCTTGAGCTGAAGAGCTGAGGGACAGCGCCCAGGCCCAGAGTTCAGGCCCCACGACCGGACCCCCCCCCCCAAAAAAAAAAAAGAATCTCACACACAGACTTTCCTGCCTGGGCTGGCTTTGAACCACGGTCCTCGGATCTCAGCCTCTTGAGTAGCTAGGATTACAGGGTGAGTCACTGGAGCCCAGCATCCTGTGGATTTAAAAAAAAAAAAAAAATAGATTAAAGAGCTAGTTTAAAAAGGGGAGTTGCTGGCCATGGTGGCACAAGCCAGTAATCAATAAGGAGGATGAAACAAGAGGATCATGAGTTTGAGACCAGCCTGGGCAACATCTTAACAATTCTTAAAAGGGGAAGAAATGCTATTAGTATTAAACAATTAGGACCCTTACAATACAAAAGAACACACAGGCATGCACCACAGCAATAACACCTACTAAGTGATCTTCTTAAGGAGAGAAAATAAAAGTCAATGAATAATATGTTAATCAGGTGATATGAGACCCTTCTCTTGGGGTGAGTCTCTACAAACACAGGGCAATGGGCACAGTTGCTAATCTTAGCTCTAGATTTTATTTTTAATGCCTCATCTAAAGTCAAATGCATATTTAGCCTCAGGAGCCAACCCTACTTCCTCATACTAAAAATCTTTCAATCTTGACAATTGTGTTTTTGTAGATCTTCTACAGGAAAGAAAAGCCAGAGGTAGATTCAATAGATTGAAGTAAACATAGGAAATTCAAATATTGATGGGTTATCCTTCTGTTCCACCTCCTCTGCAATCTAATCTTCATTGTTTTGTGTCCTAATTAGGTCATATCTATGGATGGAGCCAACCCAATGAGGCATTTGTGGTCTGTGGTTTCTGGGGGTACTGGTAGGAGTTTGGAGGACAGGAGTAAGGAGATGAGGAAGTCACCTCCTCTTACTCTCTTCCAGGAAGCTTCTTGCTTGAGAGTGGGCAAGTTCCTCCCCCTGTGCTCTAACTACTGTGATGCTACCATTCTGATGCTGCTGATCCATTCCTTTGTGAATTCACAACTTTACCTCTTGGGATGGTCTCAGTTCTCTGTAGATCCTGGCTGTTCAGCATCCCTATTGGCTCCTTTAAATATGCAGCTGATCTATACTTCCACACTCATTTGAAACCAAGTCCTCTGGGCTCTTTACCCATTGACAGGTATAGCTTACTTTCTGAAAGTTCTGGATGATTCTCAAAATGGCTTTTGGCATTACACTCAATAATATCGGTGCTTTTAATTAAAAAAAGAGTTAATTGAGCCCAGTCAATATATTTTATATCCATTGTCTCATATACCTCTCACCTTGACCCCAGGGGTAAGGTCTTATTTTTACTTGTCTCTACTTGGACACAAAAGCTTGGAAAGATTACGTCATTTGTTCAAGGTTCCACAGGAGCTAAAGGAATAACTGGAGACTTCGGGTTTCTCTGAAGACATCCTAGAAAGGAAGAGTGCACAAAAGAACTGTTTTGAAATCTCTTAAGAGGACTTAGGCTTTTCTGTGTTTGACAAAAAGGCAGAATCACCCCCACTGGGAAGAAGCAGTGCAGCATTTATGATAAATGTATAACAACTCAATATTGTAGTGAGGGCCAGGTGCGGGGAGGAAAGCCTGTGGTATAAACACACCTATCACAGCTCATGAGAGGCTATAAAACCAGCATCCCCAAGTGTGGATCTGGGAAGAGATACACATCGTCAACTTCACATTGGTATGACTAGGTTGAAAACCTATGACCATGTGCCGCCAGGTGGAAGTCATAAGGAAATGGATTTTTTTATTAAATAAAAGGGAGAGCCATTCAAAATGCCCCTCCTCTCCCTGAGAAGGAATGAGTTAATCGTTACTGTTGCTAACCAGAGGTTTAGTACACTGCCATGGACCCAGTGGGGGGAATTCCTGGATCCAACTGGATCTAAGTTGTCCTCGGAGGTCATGTTTAATTCTAAGATGAAATGCTTCAAGCCAAAGTTATATGAAGTCAAGGTGAGTGGAAAGTGAAGAAACATTACACAGATTTCTAGGTGAACAGGTAGAGAAGAAAAGGGAGACAAGAACAAAATCAGACAAGCTCAATGATATTGACAAGGGACAACTAACAATAGGATTGGTTGTTTGTTTTTGTTTATGTTTTTGGTCCCTAGAGTCTCAAATAAAGAGTTCACAGACACAGAGGGAGAAGTAAAATGGCAATGAATCATTAAATAAAAAGACAAGCAGAGCTCCTGCTGGATAGGAGGAAGGCAGCACCCAGGATGCATTGTGCAGGAGGGTTAATAAGGTATCTAGAAGAGAACTAGGTGACCCCCAAGATCACTGGACAGCCTGCAGGCCAGACCAGTCCCCAGATCCAATCAGAGGCTCCAGGTAGCCTATAGGAGCCCTCTATGCATCCTTTGGCCCCTCTGACTGGCACATACCTCTAAGGTCCCATTGGCTCATTGTTCATGTGAAAGTCTCCCAGAGGCAATGGGCTATGATGAAAGGCCCAGTGGGCTGCATGCACAGCTGCTCAAGGCCATGGTGAAGGATACAGAATCACCACGGGAGGGGCCTTGGGCCTCATTGTGTTGCCAGTCTCATTTTCTGATCTCACTAAGTTTCCCGTATCCCAGCTTCTCATAGCTTTGTGTCCTTGAATAACTTATTAAGCTTCCCTGAACTCTGGCTTTTTCATTTCTGTAAAAAGGAGAAAATAATCCTTTGTTGTTGTAGTTTCTTTCTTCCTTTCTTCCTTCCTTCCTCTCTTTCTTTCTCTTTCTCTTTCTTTCTTTCTCTTTCTCTTTCTTTCTTTCTCTCTTTCTTTCTCTCTTTCTTTCTCTCTTTCTTCTCTCTCTTTCTTTCTTTCTTTCTTTCTTTCTTTCTTTCTTTCTTTCTTTCTTTCTTTCTTTCTTTCTTTCTTTTTTTTTTTTTGCTGGTCCCGGGGCTTGAACTTGGGGCCTGTGTATTGTTCCTGAACTTCTTTGTGCTCAAGACTAGTGCTCTACCAACTTGAGACATAGTGCCACTTCCAGCTTTTTCTGAGTAATTTATTGGAGATAAGAGTCTCAGGGGCTTTCCTGCCCTGGCTGGCTTCAAACTGTGATGCTCAGATCTCAGCCTCCTGAGTAACTAGGATTACAGGTGTGAGGTACTAGCGCCCAGCTTGAGATAATAATTCTTTTGTTCTTTGGCACACAATTGAGTGACAGAGTCTTAGAAAGACCCTCAAATGCATTTTCATGCCTCTCCCTCTCACCTTCTCACTCACTGCTCTTCTACTTGGAGCAAAAGAGTAAGCATCTACTACGTGGGATGGATAATTTTGTAAATAAATCTGCTTATGGGATTAACATCCATGGTTGGTTTCTATTGTATGGTTTGACCTATGATATTAAAATGTCTATAATATACTGAGCTGTATTATAATGTAGCTCCATTAAAGTTGGCTGGAAATGAAAAGAAAAAAGAAAGGGGAAGTCTACTGGAATCCTGACCACAACATCTTACGGAAGGCCATGGATCCGCTCTGTGATATTCATATCAGAAGTCAAGCCAGCTGGAATTTGTGTTGTAACCCCGCCTCCAGTGTAGCACTATCAGAGGAAACAAACTAATGACCTGCCAAATTGGTTTTGGACACAACAACCTACGCTGGCACAGCAAAGTAATGTTCAAGAAGAAAAACAGAGGCCACTGTTCCAAGCCCTGAGTCACCATATGGAGTAAAACATTATGTGATTTTTCAAGCTTGCCTGGCCATTGAAAAAGCTGGCTGGAAACCTCCGGGGAAGAACCAGAAAAACCTCAACACAAATCCCTTCTCTCTTTGCCTTTTCCAAGAGCTCTTCCAGAAGCAGGGATGTCTGAATTTTAATCATGTGCTTACCTAAGCAGCAGAGGTGCCTGTCACCTGTGGCAGTTCCTTTTTTCCATAAGCTGAGCAGATGCAATGATGCAGATTATACAGAAAGCTGTTTATGATATTTATCTCAAAGGTAGACTTCCCAGGAGACATTCTTCCTGATTTCATTTTAAAAGTTTGCTTTTTGAAGATAAAGCCTATTTATTTTAAAAGTCTCCACTTAACTTAGGATACTACTCGATTCCATAGAGGCCCATAGAAAGACTGGCCATTGCCAGACCAAACTGGAGCCTTCAAGTTGTGTCCTCTTAGCAGACAGAGAGACTGGGACATTGGCACAGAAAAGAATGGAGAAAGAACTTGACTCTTTGAGCATCTGCAAGTTGCTGGACATGTTGTTCTTCTATCTGTTGAATGCTCATTACAACTCTATTCTTCTCTTCTAATATATATATATATATATATATATATATATATATATATATGTATATATACCCCCCACATACATATATACAAACACATATATAATGTATATATGTATATATACACATATAATGTATATACACATACATATAATGTGTGTGTAGATATATAAAATGGAGACACACCATAAAATAACATTTTATCACTACCCTGGCCCAAACTGGTAGGTGTAAAATTCAAACTCAGCTCTAATTTTCAGAACTTTTAAAAAATCCACATTATTCAACTTCCTACCCCATTTAGCTTCTCAAGTATTTTAAATCAAACATTTAACCTAAAGCTACTAGAATGAATGGGTTAAAAAGCACCAAGTGCCGGGCGCCTGTAATCCTAGCTACTCAGAAGGCTGAGATCTGAGGATGGCGGTTCAAAGCCAGCTCAGGCAGGAGACTCCATGAGACTCTTATCTCCAGTAAACCACTAGAAAACCACAAGTGGCACTGTGGCTCATGTGGTAGAGCGCTCACCTTGAGCTGAAGAGCTGAGGGATAGCACCCAAGCCTAGAGTTCAAGCCCCATGACCTACCAACAACAACAAAAAAAAAGCACCAAGTCTAGCTTAATTGTGGTATAGGCTGTGTCCATGTGAGTTAAACTCAATGGCTGTGTATGGGCACAGAGCTTGTTGAGATTGACTCTATCCTGGGGAAACTCTGAACTTAGGAAAACAGAATGACACAGGGGAAACACATAGAGTAAACCACCCCAAAATATGTTAGTTCCAAGTATAAGTTCATCAAGAACTCAACAAAAGGAAAATTATGTAGGTGAGTGGAAATGTTATGAAAACAACAGTTAGAGAAAGAATAATCTTTCTATTTCGAAGATTTGATGATCCAGGTGTTGGTGGCTCATGCCTGTAATTCTAGTTACTCAGGAGGCTGAGATCTGAGGACTGCGGTTTGAAGCCAGCCTGGGCAAGAGAGACTGTGAGACTCTTATCTCCAATTAACTACCAAAAAAGCTGGAAGTGTGTGGCTCAAGTGGTAGAGTGTTAGCCTTAAGCAAAAAAAGCTCAGGGACAGTGCCCAGACTGGCACACACACACAAAAAAATCAGAAATGAAAACTAATGGGTATGAGACATGCACAGTAATATTACAATGTAATTTCAAGACATGTTGTCAAGAAGAGCAGAAGAAAATACAGAAAACATCAAAAGCACTGACAAGGATATGGAGCAATTAGAACTCTCCTACATAACTAGAGGGGGTGTCAATTGGCCACTGTGGTAATTTCTACTATAACTCAAGTCAAGCACCAGTGGCTTGAACCTATAACCTTGTCTATGCAAGAGGCTGAGATCTGGAGGGTCATGGTTTGAAGCCAGTCTAAGCAGAAAAGTCAAAGATTCTCTATCTCCAGAATAACCAGCAAAAAAAGCAGGGCTAGAGGCATAGCTTATATGGTAGAATACCAGTCAAGCACAGAAGTGAACCAAGCACAAGGCTCTGAGTTCAAACCTGGTACTTTAGAAACCATAATTAAATTTAACCAAATTTAAATTTAAAACCATATTAAATTGATCCATCATATTAGAAATTATGATAGTGGTTATGCTATGGGGAAAGAGTGGCTGGAAGATTAATGGCATTTTTGTGATGCAAATAATTCCCTTTTTCATGGTCTAGGTGCTTGTTACACAGTAATGTTTGATTTGAGAGACTTCAACTATTTGTATATTTGTGGTGAGTGTGATTCTCTATTATTTCTAGATTATAAATGAATAAAATGTTTAATCCAGACAGAAAATGAATTTCTCTCTAATCCGCATGACCATCTGGGTCCTTTTTTATTTTTCTTTTTATTCTGGGACCAGAACTTGAATTCAGAGTCTTAGACTTTTGCTCATAAGCGGGCACTTTACTACTAGAGCCACACCTTCAGGCCTTCCTGTTAGCATCTGCTTATCTGGTCCTTTGTGTGTTTGTTTTTGTTGTTTGTTTGTGCTGGCGCTAAGGCTTGAACTCCAGGCTTCCTTGCTTCCTTGCTCAGTTGGTGTTGTACCACTTGGGCCACGTCTCCAGCCCATATATCTGGTTGTTCTTGATCAATGGGAAAAAAGGTTCAGATGTTCACTATCTGCCCAGTTCTCACAGGTATGATGTTCTGAGCATCTTGCATGGCATCTAAGCAAGGATATATGCACATACAAGAAGTAACTTTCTTCTATACCTTCTTAGTGTCTCATCTCCATTCCCTGCACAGCCTCCTGCTAAATATGAATTAGCCTCCTAAATCAATACATCTTGATCTGAAACCTAATGGGAAGGTATGTTTGCTTTGGTATCTATGCTCAAATACAGACTAGAGTAATTGGCTTTTAAGTATATATTAGGCTTAATTTTCTAGCACAAAATGAAAATGGGGAATACATGAAGACTGAGAAAAAGAAAAAGACACATGATTGATGAACTGGCTTATATGATTATTGTTTCTTTAGCAACGAAAATATTCACTATGTTCCCTTATTATTGACATCCAGCCATGTGCCTGGATCAAAATGACACAAAATGGTTTGGATCAAAATGACACAAAATGGTTTGAATTAGAGTCAAATAATTTGCCATTCAGAGTGAACATAAACTATTTTTTGAGAGGAGTTGTGACTGGAGATTAAAAAAATAATAACTAATAAACTTTGAAGCAAAACGCACATGCAAGACTTAAAATTCAAAGCTCTTCAAAAAGGAGCCTTTTTCCGAGTAAGAAAGAAGAGGGGGAGAGAGAATGAGAGAGAGAGAGAATGAGAGAGAAGGGGAAAGGAGGGCGGGAGAGGGAGAGATGCATGCGAGCAGGAGGAGTGGTTTTCCCAAGCTGATTTTTCTTAGGAGGTGACCCAGCCTGGGTCGGAATGTTACCATGTGATCAGACCAGACTGTGGCAGCAACACAGCCTGAGCACAGAAGTTAGGACTTTCTTTAGCATCATTAAAATAATTGGAAGAGAAAAAAAAATGTTAAGCTCCACAAGCTTGAATCACAAGCCTCTTGGAAAGGTTAATAAGCTTTCCACTGGGTACTCTCCTCCCTCCCGCCAATGCCCTGCCGCCCCCACCCTTCCCACTCACCATGACTGATGGGGCTATCAGTCATTGGGAAGAGAAGATTCAGAATAAAACTTTTATTTCCAATAGCTAAATAGTTCCTTACCCCACTACAGATAATCATGGAGGTTCTTGTTCAGGACAAGGGGCCCTAGAATTCCAAGAGGGAGGCTGCTTCCTCATGGTTGGGAGCTACAAAGCTAGCAGTCTTTTTGGGGTCCAAAAAAGGAAGTCTATCTTGTATAAAGGTGTGTCTGGCAGACAAAAGGAGAGGCACTGGGTGGAGCAGAGGCCATGCACAGGCTGTGGCTGGCTATGTTAATGAGAGGTGAGCAGCATAGATCCAAGAAGGGGAAACAGGAACCTTTTCCAACCAGAGAGGCAGAAACAGTTGTGGTGTGGTTCCCAGTGAAAGTGTCAGCAGCATGGAGTCCATTCAACTGCCCTGGGTTTGGTGCCAGCTGGAGGGCTGTGCAATTGGATAACTGGATTTGTGTCAGGAAAAAGAGAGAGTGGGGTGTGTGTGTGGGGGGAGAGTCAGAGAGGAAAAAAAGACAGAATGAGTGAGTTTTCTTCTTTCTATTTGGTCTTGAAATTCCCAGTGGAGGAAGGAGACATTCTATTCTCAGACATCTCTAACCTTGGCTATCATCACCATCACTTTCACCCCTTAAAGCCCCCAGCTTGATACTGGGGGGGTCAAGGTATGAGAAAACAACTCTTTTGGTCCCCTTTATCTAGGAGTTTAAGTAGATTTGGTTGATGACAATACTGGTTACTAATGGAGGCCAACAAGGAAATGGGTCTTTTCCAGAAAGCCAATGGTATCTGAAACTTTGTCAGTACTGGTTGATTTCGCTGAATGGGGCTCTGAATTGGGGAGGTGGGGAAGGAGAGATCCGACATTTAAGAGCAATATTTCAGAAATCATGGTCAGGAGAGCAATGGGCCCACAAGGCAAAGCCTCACATTCTAGGGTCTCTCTGATGGGCAAGAAGAGGAACTGTGGGCCACCATTTGGATTGAGAGCTGGAACTTAACAAAACCCAGGATTCCTGCCAGCGACAGATTCCTTCTTACTGAATTCAACCTTCTGCACTGAGTGTAGCATCTCTAGGGATTTCCCCTTAGGGAACCAATTAGACCTCTTCAGCTGAAATCTTTGCTCAGTTGATTGGATGTCTGTTTTTTGCCTCTTTACACATTGTCATCCTAGCAACCACCTTACCATTACCCCCTTTAGAGATAATTCTTCTGCTCTACTGTTAGGAAATGGACAGCCTGCTAACTAGTATAGGAACAACTACCAAATGCTAACACTGAAATCCTTATTTGTCTCACTTATGGAAAGCTGTCAGTGTCACCCATCATCAACCCAGGCCTTTTCCCATCTTGTAGCTCTTCCCTTCTCTAGAGCCCAAGTCCTCAACATTTATGTCCAAACAGGAAAGTAGATAGTAGAAAAGGCATCAGCCTCTGAAACCATCTCAGCTCATATTCCATTGAGGAAACATAGTTACAATGGAGAGGACTTCCAAGCCCAATATAGCAACTTAGCTCTAAATAACTAGTAGACAATCAGCCAAGCCTAACTGAGAAAATCATGTTACACATGACTCCCCACTAGCCATAGGGTGTGTACATCTGCCTCAGTCAGATTAGAGAGCAGTACCAGATGTGGCCCATTGTAAAAATATCTCCTTTAACTGGCACAATGACTAGTAGCTGAGCTAATTAGATGACACATTGGAAGAAGGTGAACTACTAAAGCTGGAAGACATATAAGTAGAGAAATAAACAGAAGGAAACTGACTCCTATTGGTGGCTAAGGACAGGGATGGAAAGCTACAGTCCTGATGTAAACATTTTTCACGTTTGCCACTCATAAAGTCTATGTGTTTTGGCTATAAGGTGGTCGGAAAGGAATGGTGACAAGATTCAAACCACAGATCACCCTGGTTCTAACCCTGATTCTTATTGTTATTACTGTATCTATCTTACTATATCACTTCCCTACTCCATGTTTTTCATGGAATTTCTAATATTTCTGGAAATGGGGTTTATATTCTCAATCCCTATGCCCTTCTTGTTTGAGAATATACTCCAACACCACTTGAAATGTAATTTAGCAGTTCATCAGTGAACTGGAGCACATCTTTCTCCACCCATCGACTGAGGAGATGTGGGTGGAAATGTCCGTGGACAAGTTCCCACAAAAGGCTGCTGCTTTTGCCACCTCTTCTACTCTTATGATTATAGCAGGGCAAGTATAGTGCAGACCAACAACCTCATCTGTTTGAGCTCTGAAATTTGCCAAGTAGGATTCGAATCCAACCCAAAGTCTACGTTTAAGTCTCATTGTCTTCCAGCCTAAAGCAGAGTAGCTAGTGTGTAAAAATACTTTTATAATAAAAAGCAGTACACTCATAAGGTGACAATACTCACACATTACATACCCAGAACACATGTTTCATTTTTCAATTGCTTTTTAAGACCTGAGATGGAGATTGTCTACAGATAGAGGTACAGGAAGAATGCAAACAGCTGATTGAACTTACTTAACATACACTGAATATATGTATGGAACCATCTCAATGAACCTCCCATGTTCAGTGTCTCATGTCTGCAATCCTAGCTACTCAGGAGGCTGAGATCTGTAGGATGGCAAAAAGTGAGACCTTATCTCAAAGATTAACATAACCATTTTTTTAAAGGCTGGAGGTATGACTTAAGTGGTAGAGTGCCTGCCTGGCAAACTTGAATCATTGAGTTTGAAGTCTAGTATCACCAAAATAGGAAGGAAGAAAAGAAAGAAGGAAGGGAGAGAGGGCAGGAGGAAGGTTGGAAGGGAGGGAAAGAAAAATTCCTTAAGATCCAGGTATATTAACTGTAGCCTCACAGAGAGCTATGGAAAGGCCTTAGCTGTGGCAGACTGATTTAGCTACACATTAGGTGAGCCTGGTCCAAAAACAAGTGGCTGTTCTTTGGGCAGAAAAACAAATTTTGTGTTGTAACTGTGTGAGATTATTTTTAGTAGACACAGTATAGTTTCAGACAAACTGGGGAAAAAGTGTTAAGGAGAAAATACATATTAGCAGTAGTGACTCACCGGTGTTTGCTAACGGAGTGAAGTCTACCCATCTGGAGTTCTCAGTGCAAGACTCTTTGCTTTCTGCCCCCTTCCCCTCTGCCAAGTACCCCCTCCAATGTTCCCTATTCTCCTATTCTGAATGCATCAGTGTCCCAGAAATTCTGGCAGCCCTCCTAGGCCAGCTGCTGCCTCTGACCTGGACATTCCCAACCCCCTACAAGGTCACGGGACATGCTGTATTCTGGGATTCCTCTAATGGAAGATGGGAAGGGATTGAAATGACATGTCCCCAACTGTCCACATGACCCCTTTGGTCAGTCCTTGGCTGCTAGGTCCAGTTTACAAATATAGGCTTTGACTTCCAGCCTTGTGGTCAAGGTCTGATGGATTTGAATTAAATGTAATCTCTCATTTATAAATTCTGACCTTTAATCAGTTCCGTGTTGGATGAAATAGCTCATGGAATAAATATCTGCACTCCTATTTTCTTTTTCTTAAAAAACAAATTAAAAAACATTTTTGTGCTAATACCGGGGCTTGAACTCAGGCCCTAGGCTCTTTTCCTTGGCTTTTTTTAAATTTTGCGCAAGGCTAGCTGGCACTCTACATGTGAACCACACTTGGACTTCCAACTTTTCTTTGGTTAGTTGGAAATACAAGTCTCATAGACATGGCTTCAAATCAATGATCTCCGGATCTCACCCTCTTAAGTAGTGAGGATTACATATAAGAGCTACTCTCATTTTCTACAGGAGAAAAATATAGACAGGAATCTTCAAAAGGAGTACATGAGTTTAGATGTAATGAACTCCATGTGTTTGTTGTTGTTGTTGTTTTTTGGGGGGGCTTGATCTTAGAGCTTGGTCACTGTCCCTGAGCTTCTTTTGGTTAAGGACAGCACTCTGCCATTTGAGTCACAGCTCCACTTCTGACTTTTGGAGGTAGTTAATTGGAGATAAGAGTCTCATGGGCTTTCCTGCTCAAGTTGGCTTCTAACCATGAACCTAACATCTCAGCCTCCTGAGTAGCTAGAGCTCAGTGTTTTATTCTTGTGTTCCAGAAATAATGATGTGTCAAGTGAAGAATGTGTACATTTGTTACACCTCTGTTCAGACCTCTGTCTTCAGCCATCCCAAAACCTTCACTGCTGAGCCCTCACGCTACTCCTGGTAGGGTTATACAGAACATTTTCAATTCTACCTATTGGCCTGTTTATCCTAACATCTTGGACCCTTCTAAGGAGGCTCTCATTCGCCTGAGATGCACTGGGACCCTCAGAGCTGCTGGCATATCCTGAGTGTCTCCTTACTCTTCCCTGGTGATGCTTAATTGGGACCTGATTATACATTTGTTAGGCACAGAGGACATACATGGTCGAGATCTCAGCAGGGAATCCAGTCTTCCTCTCCATTTGCCATTGTCTTCTCTTTTTCCTTCTGAAGATCAGATCCAGGTAGATACGAAACCAAGAAAATAAAACAAAACCAAATAAATACAAAGAAAGAAAAATGAGGGAAAATTTGAGTTGTCAAGAAAGGAAGAACTCTGAGCTCCTGGCACAGACTCAAACCTGGAAACCCAGTGAGGTTTGCCCATCACTAATGATCACATAATATGTTCCCAGGGGAGGGGCGGAGGGAGGCTATTAAAATACCACAGCTCTGCTGCTCCTGCTTTGGGGGAGAGGAGCCTTCTGAAACGTGGTTCACGTCAGGTTTCCCTTGAGAGTCAAAAGGAAAGAAAAGAAAAGAAAGAAAACAACAACAAACACAGTTTGTAGTTTGGTTCCTACAAGGTAAATGCTGGGGAAAGTATCTGAGGAGGCTTCCTTGCCCAGCCTAGGGTTTTGGAAATGCCTACATTTGCGCATATATTTTAAATGTGGTGATGGGCCAGCTTGTTAAGTGTGCTGGCTGGCTTTCTGGGTGACTGGCAGGCAGCCTTCAGGGAGTGGAAACTAAGCCATTTGTGGAGTATAGGGTGGCCAAAGTAGCCAGAAGCAGGCTTTTGTGATGTCTTCAATCGAAACTGTTATTCTAAAGGTAATGGCAAGTCCCCGTTTCCTTCAAAGGAGATAGGACTCTACCATAGTCCTATCTGTCATATTGGCAGAGCCCATGTGAGTCTTGGAGCATCTTTGCTGATTCCTGTGGCAGATGCAAAGCCCTAATCTGATAATATACTATGGATTGTACAAGGCTGGGCTCTTCAAAGGGGTTTTTATAAAAATCAGTTTTATTGAGGTATATTTAATACAATTAAAGTACTCATTTAAAACAAAGAGTTTGGCAAAGTTATATATTCCTGTAAACCATGACTGAAATGTAGACAGAACACTCTGGTCACCCTAAAATGCTTCCTCCTTCCCTTTTGCAGTCAGTACAGTCCTCAAACCAGGAAGCTCTGGACCTGTGTTTTGTACCTCTACATGGGGGTGTGAGGAGCTTGGGGGGGGCGTTCCTGTTCTATCAAGCCAGGCAAACAGAATCCTACACTATTTAATCTTGTTTTCGGCATCTTTGTTTAGTCTGTTGTGTTTGAGTTTCTTTTGTGCTAAACGTACCCAGATAGCACTTTAAAAAAATTGAGTAAGCTGAGCGCCAGTGACTCATGCCTGTAATCCTAACTACTCAGGAGGTTGAGATCTGAGGATAGTAGTTCAAAGACAGCCATGAGGCTTTTATCTCCAATTAACCACCAGAAAACCGGAAGTGGCACTGTGGCTCAAGTGGTAGAGCGCTTGCCTTGAGCTAAAGAGCTCAGGGACAGCACCTAAACCCAGAGTTCAAGCCCCATGACCACCACCACCAACAACAACAACAAAAGAGCAATATTTCTGTGAAAGAATATCTTGATTCACTTCCCTGGTTTTGGATAGCTAGGTTTCTATGGAAGGAAGATAAAGTCTTATCTAAGGGATGAAGAGGTTGGAGAGTTAGAAGGAGATGATAAGTTAGGAAAGCCATAGAAATATAGGAAAAGACTTAAACTTGGCACTTCAACAAGGACCACATTCAAGTACTCAGTGGCTACAAATTAAACCTAATGTAAGTAATTATGATAACCTCATCAGAATGGCTGGGATGAAAATCTGACAATACCTAGTGTCAGCAAGCAAGGAGAGTAAACCAAAAAAAATTTTTTTTTGGGGGAGAGGGGGTTCTGGTCGTGGGGCCTGAACTCTGGGCCTGGGCGCTGTCCCTCAGCTCTTCAGCTCAAGGCTAGTACTCTACCATTTGAGCCACAGCACCACTTCCGGCTTTTTTCTTTTTGCTTAGGTGGTGCTGAGGAATGAACCCAGGGCCTCAGGCATGCAAGGCAAGCACTCTACCACTGAGCCACCTTCCCAGCCCCTAAACCAAAATTCTTGTGTTGGGCTGGGGGTATGACTCAAGTGACAGAGCAAGCTGTCTAGGAAATTTAAACCCTGGGCAGGAAAGACACTTTTCTTAGAGGAATGTAGATTAATAGCAGCACTTTCTTGAAAATTATTTGGTAGTGTGTATGAAAACAGAGCCTATGCAAGCCTGTAAGCTGGCAAATACATCCCTAAGTTTTGTGTACCATAGGAACCTATGTATGCACACGCCAACAACTGTGTACTGGCAACTCCAAACTGAGCACTGACTAAGCTCATCAACATTACAATAGATAAATCATAGCAAAATTGCATAAGAGACTACTACACATCAATGACAGTGAATGTGACACAACTAGGAATTACACACACAAACATGAATGTTGTAGAAATGGTATATTGAACAAAAGAAACCAGGCACACCAAAAGTATATAGTGAATGGTGCACTTATATGGAGTTATAAAGTTCCCCTACTGTGTTAGAAGTTGGGGCAGTGCTTGCCTATGGTGGGAATGATGAAAGGAAGCATGCACGGGGGACTTCTTGGGACTGGTAATGTTCTGTTTATTGATCTGGTTACTCAAGTGTGTTATGCTTGTGAAAATTTATCAACATGTCTACATTTAATCATTTGTACACTATTTGTGGGTATAATATGATTCAATAGAGTATCAAAAAAGACAGCTCCTTTTATATTTTGCAATCTCATTTATACACACACACACACACACACACACACACACACACACACACACACACACACCATAGCATACTATGTTATATATCATTAAAAACTGTAAAAAGGCTGAGTGTCTGTGGCTCACACCTGTAATCTTAGCTACTTAGGAAGCTGTGGTCTGAGGATGGAGGTCCAAAGCTAGCCCTGGCACACAAAATTTCAATACTTTAATCTCCAATTAACTATCAAAAGCTGGAACTAGAGGTGCAGCTCAAGTGGTAGAGAGCCAGCCATGAGAAGAAGAAAAAAAATCTAGCATGACCAAGAGGCCCTGAGTTCAAACCCTGTACTGGCATAACCAACCAACAAACAGCTGTGAAGTCATTAGCCAGACCTGTCGCAAAACTTAGCTCATAAAATGGTGTCCTGGGGAAGAAGCAGATACCTGATTGTCCACGTCATTGTCAAGAAACCTACAGTAATTCGTTAGAAAAGTAGATTGAGGTATGGTAAGATATCAAGACCTGCTTGCAAGTGCAGATATTGGTGGTAACTTAATAATCACACATCATAATCTCTGGTGTAAAGCCATGAGAGTTCTGGTCTGTGTTTTGGCATCTTTGACATGTGCTGGAGGCATTTTGGAGACACTGACAAATGGAGTCTATCAGTTTTGAATGTTGTTAATCTTTTACATTGGTTGATGTTGATTTTTTAACACGTTTATCAGGGCATCAGGAAAAGAAAATAGTTTGCTCTCATGGTTGCAAAGAGAAGGAGGTAACTGAAAGATCAAATACAGTAGTTCTTAAAATATTTTCCCTGACATTTTTTGAAATAACACTGTTATATAGAAATTCATTTCTGTTAAAGTTTTTAATTGATAAAGAAATGGACCCTTTTGAAACAGCATTTCAATTTATAAGCAGCAACTCTTTGGTCCAAGAACACTAGATTTTGTCTGGTTTCTACTCAAGAGGGTGCCTGTTGCCATGACCACATTAGCTTCCACTAAGTTTTTCCTCTTTCTGCTGGTCCAGGTGGCTTAGAAACTGAGAAACACTCAACTGTGTTCTGTCTTTGTTTTTTTCTCTTCCCTATAGGTAAGAGACTTTGAGGTCTTTCAAAAGGAATTGAGAACTTAGTTTAAAATGCAATGTATATGAATGTATCAATTGAAATATGGTAGATGCAAGGGAAAACTCAAATAGTATAAATCCATAGAAAGGCAAAGTTCAGCAAAATAAAACACCAGGAAGTGGATTCTTGAAAGGGATGGGGTGGAGTCAAGGAAAAAGAGTAGGCGAATGAAGAGGAGAAGAGGGAGAGAATGAAGCCGAGAATCCAATGGATAGCCTATAAAATTAAGAGGAGTGAGGGTAGGGGATGAATGGATGAGAACATTGAAAGAGGTGACATTGACCAGGGTATATTGTGTTCATACATTGCTTTGTTAAATGGAAATTCCTTTGTACACTACTTACAGGTAATAAAAAATAAAAATAATAATGTAATTGGATTCATGATGTACATACAAATACTGATCTATGTTCAACTACTCAAGAAAAGTTCTGTATTTCTCTGTTTTGCTTGGACTCCAGGAAATAGCAAAGTCCAATGTAAAGTTGGAATTCATTTACCTGATTGGCCAACTGATGCTGGCTATCAGCTGGGATCTCATCTAGAGATGTAGTCAGGGGCCTTTGGACCTCTCCACATGGACCTCTCCATGAGCTGATTCAATTTCAGTGTAACAGAGTATCGAGTTCCAAGAGTGAGTATCCTGAGAGAAGAGGGTGAATTACTTGGCATTTTGCATCCTATCTTTGGAAATCGTATAGCATAGCTTCCACATCACTTTCGTGGCCAAAGTGTTTAGAAAAGCCTGCCCAGTTGTAAGAGGAGAGTACACAGATGTTGCCTCATTATGGAGGAATACAAAAGCTCCAGAAAAGTCTATGCAGTGGGAGATATTGTGAAAGCCATCTTTAGGAAAAAAAAACCACAATTGGTCACTGAGTTTGCTTATAGCACATTTAATATCATGTTATTAAAATGAAAAGATTCCTAGAAATGTACAACAAAACTGCTGTTATTAATATCATATCCGATTGAGCATACATTTGCCAGACATCCATTTCTGAGGGAAAGAAGTTGATATTTAGTTAAATGTAAGAGCAATGTCTTCTAATGTGAGATCTTAGCTGATATAAGGCGCTCTGTAAGGTCACTTACAAATGTCATCTTACACTATGCTCATAACAAACCATGAGCAGTCATTCATTTTCCTATTTGACAAAACACCTAAGCTTAGTATAGAGAACTTGCCTGAGGCCAAACAGGTTGGGAATGATAAAGCTTGGATTCATCCTAACCAGCCTGGTTTTGATATCTCAGTCTGATTTTGAATCCTTTCTCTACCTACCAAGTAGCATTTAAAACAAGCCCTTCCATCTTAACATCGTTTTTTTTTCCTTTGTACATTTTTTAAATTTAAATTTTATTGTAAAGGTGATGTACATAGGGGTTACAGTTATATAAGTCAGGCAATGAGTATATTTCTTTTTGAATCATGACACCCCTTCCCTCATTTTCTCCCAGTTTTTCTCCTCCCGACCTCTTCCTCCCTTAACATAATTTTAAATTTATAGAAAAGTTGCAAAGAATAGTACAAGGAACTCTTCTTGATTTCCCTTACTCCAACCTCCCCTGACATGAACTACTTAAATAACCACAATACAACAATCACAGAGAAGTGAACATTAATACTGTTAAAAGAAAGAGGATTGAAAAATTAAGTTTAACATAGTTTAATCAAGTAAAAACCACTTTACAAATTGAACAGCACTCAGAACCAGATGTTCCACACAGAAAGTAGACTATATTTATGGAGAGAAAAATGTAGATACTCAAACAGTACAATTGGTTTCATCTCCACATTTGTCTTACTTGACTACACTCTGATCACTTGGCTGTGGTTGGCTTCTGCTTAACTAAGAGTGATTTGCTGAGACTCAGCAGTTCATGACAATAGCATATTGCTAAGGTAGGCTCACAGCTTATATACTAAGTTAAGCTACCGTTCATTAAAGGAAGTCTCAAAGAAGAGATATCCTCATTCAGTTTGACAGTATAGTATTAATTGGAATAAACCTTTCTGAGTTTCACTATGATCTCCATTAACATCTTTTTGTGCTTCAAGATTTAATCTAGGATCCCAAATCACATTTGTTTATTATGCATGTTTAAAATTCCCAACTTGTGATTATTTCTAGTCTTTCCTTGTTTCTAATGATCCTTTCATTTTTTGAGGAGGATGGCTTAATTACTACTATTTTTTTTTGTTTCTAATACTGACTTGAACACAATACCTGATGATTGCACTCTTAGCCACATCTCTAAACCCCTGTTTAATTATTTTAAATCCCATCTGGGGCTTTTTTTGGGGGGGGGGATCTGGTCGTGGGCCTGAACGCTGTCCCTCAGCTCTTCAGCTCAAGGCTAGCGCTCTACCACTTGAGCCACAGCGCCACTTCCAGGCTTTTTTCCTTTTTGCTTATGTGGTGCTGGGGAATTGAACCCAGGGCCTCATGCATGCAAGGTAAGTGCTCTACCACTGAGCCACCTTCCCAGCCCCACCCCTGTTTAATTATTTTAAAGGAAGACTTTCCATTTGGGATTGCCTTTTTTTCCTCATGTTTTGACTAACATTATGATTTTTTTTATAGGTCATGGGGTTTGAACTCAGGGCCTGAGCGCTGTCCCTGAGTTCTTCTGCTTAAGGCTAATGTTCTACCTCTTTGAGACACAGTACTTTTGGCTTTCTAGTGGCTAATTGGAAATGCAAGTCTCATGGACTTGCCTGTCTGGGCTGGCTTTGAAATCTCAGCCTCCAGAGTAACTAGGATTACAGGCATGTGACACAGTCACCCAGATCTTTTAATGCTTTTACCAGACAATGTTTTTATTATTATTATCTTTAAGTGGTTGTACAAAGAAGTTTCAACTAAAACATGTTAGTTTATGAGCACAATGAATCTAAAGAAAGGAAGAAATGAGGGTGTGGATTTGTCCAAGAAGCAATTCTATACAGAAATGCCATGATAGACAGGATGAGGAATAATTAGGAGCATTTATTTATTATATTATATTATTTATTTATTTATTGTGCCAGTCCCAGGGCTTGAATTCAGGGACTGGATGCTGCTCCTGAACTTTTGTGCTCAAGGCACTTGAGCCACAACTCTATTTCTGGCTTTTTGGGGAATTAATTGCAGGTAAGAGTCTCATGGCCAGGATTCATGCCTATAATGCTAGCTACTTAGGAGGCTGACACCTGAGGATCGCAGTTGAAAGCCAGCCTGTGTAGGAGAGTCTATGCTGAGTTTAGCTAGTTACTTCCAAGGACTTCTATCCATGTTTGGCCTTTTTCCAGGCAAAATCCTCCCTTAAGGATACTGTCATGAAGAACTTCAACACCTGGTTCTTAGCTCTTGAACTGGGCTCCTGAGCAGAACAGAATGAGTCAAGGGAAACCTATGGAATTTCCATGGCGCCGAACACAGCAGCAATATAATTTTCTTTTAAATGGCACCAGGCAAGGAAGAGAACTTACTTACAACTCAGCAGGAATTCAGCTCCAACTCTCAAAATGTTTGTGTTCTCTATGGATATATGGATCTCGGTATGCTTCTTAAAGGAAGGATCAATGTGGAAGATAGGTCATTTGAAAATGGCAACCAGCCAAGGTGGTTAAGATTTTATGACAACAGTTAAACTGGGATGGATTGTCCTTCTGCTCATCTAATTGGTGGTAGCATTTCTAAGTAGGAGAGTCCTGGTCTAAAATGAAACAAAGCTGATAACATGTTGGACACACTGGAATTTGAGCTGAGGATTAGACACCTCTGAAAGTAAAGAAGTAGAGTTGTTCTAGTCAATGTGTCTTTTTCTTTTTGGGGGGGGGTTGGTCGTGGGGCTTGAAATCTGGGCCTGGGTGCTGTCCCTGCCCTCTTCAGCTCAAGGTGAGCGCTCTACCTCTTGAGCCACAGCGCCACTTCCAGTTTCCTAATGGTTTATTGGAGATCAGAGTCTCACCAACTTTTCTGCCCAGGCTGGCTTTGAACCATGGTCCTCAGATCTCCTCCTGAGTAGCCAGGATTATAGGTGTAAACCACCGGCGCCCGGCTTAATCCATGTGTCTTTTATATCAATGTATAGGAAAAGGAAGTGGTGTGTTACTTTTGTTGATGCAGTTGTTGTTGTTATTATAGTGTAAATATAGATCACTAGGAAAGAGAAGACTTCTTCAGACCCTTATCTATTATTTACTTTCTATAGGATTTGAAGAGGTAGTCATACCTGTCTTGGGTTTGATAGCTCATGCACAAATCTGTGAGAACAATACCAATGGACTCAGATGATTTGGTTATGTCCTATGTCACATCCAGGGGTTTTTGACTGCAGAATGGGTGTTTAATAAACAACTCAATCCAGACATAGAATCCAGACCTAGTCCAAGTTTGGGTATGGCCCTGGGGCCTTCTCTTAAAATGAAGGTATTGAACATTAAGTTCCATGAGGGTCACTCTACTTCTATACATCACTGTGGCTTGCTGCTCTTGTCTTTGCCCTCATAGCTATCTTTATGAGCATTCTACCACAGCTGCCAAGTGAATATTCTGAAAGCACTGATCACCTGTCTTGAAGACATTCCCAGATGGAAAGCCCCATATTCTTGGCTTTGTAACTTCCCATTCACTCTGGGCCAAGAGCTTCCCAGGAAAATGCAAATGATGGAATATAAAGTTTCTTCTGTGGCTGCAATTCAAACAGTGAGCAAACGTATTTTATTTAATCAAGGGAGAAATTTTATTTTCTTCTCTCTTTTCCTCCTTTCCCTCCCCCTCCTCCTTTTCTTCCCCTTCCTCCTCTCCCTGCCCTCTTCTCCCCTTTCTCTTTCTTTCGAGTGGTTACAATTCCTAAACATCATGAGGAGTACCACTGAGTTTCCAAATAGATTTACCAGGATATTTCTTTCAAGTTTCCAAAAATATTACAATAAACTAAAGCTCAGACTCGGAATACAAATAATATTTACATTACAAGCAAGACTAGCAAGAAAATCTTTACTGGTAAAATTTACAAAGAGCAGTCTCAGAGAAATGTTTCTTAATTCATGACAAGTTTCTGGTAGATGAATGAGACCATACTAAGACACATTTCCTGCCTCTGCATAGTATATAGAATCCTGTAAACCTCTCATATTATTAGTTTCATCTCCAGGAAAAAGAATCTGACATAATTAAAATTGCTCTCCTCTAGACATGATGGCACATGCTTGTAAACCCAGCACTTAGGAGGCTGGGCAGTAGAATTGTAAATTTAGTTGATTTGGGGTTACATAGCAAGACCCTGTCTCAAAAATAAATTGTTCTCAATAGGCCACCAGCAAACAAGTGTAAAGGTACCTTGCCACTTTTCAAAATTTGTTTTTTAAGGTTAATAGCACAACATACCAGTCCCTGGAGGCTTAAGACACCATAAAGTTATTTTCTTATAGTTCTCTTGCTGGCACGTTCAAAATCAAGGAGTTGGGAAGGCCAGGCTCCCATTGGAACCCCTAAGACACACTCCATTGCATTTTTCTAACTTCTGATGGTTTGTTCACAATTCTGGTCATTCCATGACTTGGAGATAGCTTTTTAATAGCACCTTAATCTCTGCCTGTCTTGTTACGCAGCATTTTTACCTGTGTGTCGTCTGTTTCTTACAAAGTACAGCAGTTGTATTGGATTAAAGGCAGTCATTGCTTTAGAATAACCTCATCTTGGTTAATTAGATATATGCAAAAGCACCATCTAAGTAAAAGCATATTCGGTTAGGACTTTAACATACATTTTTTAGGAGACACAATTCAAACAATAGCATTTAGGAATTTGAAAACACCTGTTTAATGCCAACAAATAAAAACATATGTCAGAAATAAGGAAGAAACAAAACCATGAACAGTGGGCTATACTAGCCAGTGTAATGAATGTGAGGACCCCAGAGCTAGGCACTTCACACTTTGAAAGGACAGGGAAGATCTCTGTTGGCCCTCACTTGTTCAGGGCATGGACTTTTCCTCGTGTATTTGTTGTATAGTTAGTTCTTTAGATTCTTCTTGAAAACTTCCATGGTAACTGAGAGTTGGTTGTTTCATGAAAGCTACTATTCCACTGTTGGAACAAATAATAACTCTCACCAAATATCAGGGAGATTGGCACAAAGCAGGCGGAGACCTCTTGGTGGGTTAAAAGAGCCACCTGATATTTGGTGAGAGTTACTATTTGTTCTTAGTTTCTTTTCTTTCTTTATTCTTTTTTTTTTTTTTTTTTTTTTTTTTTTTTTTTTTTTTTGTCGGTCATGGGGCTTGAACTCTGGGCTTGGGTGCTGTCCCTGAGCTCTTCAGCTCGCTCAAAGCGAGCATTCTACCGCTTGAGCTACAGCGCCACTTCTGGTTTTCTGGTGGTTTATTGGAGATAAGAGTCTCATGGAGTTTCCTGCCTAGCTGGCTTTGAACCTCGATCTTCAGATCTCAGCCTCCTGAGTAGCTAGGATTACAGGCCTGAGCCACCAACGCCCGGCAATGCTCTTATCTTCTGGTCCACTCAACTCAGCTACTGTAGGACCTGTTTGTTGTTCAAACTCATTCTAGACAATCTTCTTCTTTTTTTTTTTTGGTCCAGTCCTGGGACTTGAACTCTGGGCCTGGGCGCTGTCCCTCAGCTCTTCAGCTCAAGGCTAGGGCTCTACCACTTGAGCCATAGCACCACTTCTGGCTTTTTTCTTTTTGCTTATGTGGTGCTGAGGAATTGAACCCAGGGCCTCAGGCATGCAAGGCAAGCGCTCTACCACTGAGCCACCTTCCCAGCCCTCTAGACAATCTTCTATGAAAGTCACCCTAGTTCTAAATTAACCAAGTATACCTAGGCCAGAAATCGGGGAAAGATGGCCTCTGTGTGGTTAATGTTTCTGTTGTTGTGGCCCACCCCACCCCCAAGGTCACATTCAGGTCTCGTTTTCACTGACATCTGTGGTATTGTACAAACACACCCAATTTTCCAAGGCTTCCAAGTTTGGCCTTTTAATTTACATTATAACTTACTCTAGTTCTTGCCTTTAGCTCCCTTTAAGTGATTTCCTTTGTTCTTTCTTTGTTTCCTTTTCTCCCTGTAATTATATGGGAAGCATATGATCTGATCTGTCTCCATAATTCCAACTATTTCCATTTTGCTACGGGGCATTACAGTAGTGGCCTCTTATCATGGGTTCACATTTTGTGGTTTCCATGGCCTGCATTTAACTGTAGGCCAGAGATATTAAGTGGAAAATTTCAAAAGCAAACATAACTTCTACATTGTGGGCCACTCCAAGTAGCAAATGTAGTTAAAAAAAAAATCTCCTACCTTCTTGCTACTCATACCCATGTAGGATGCTAACCCATCCTTTGTTCAGTGTATCCATGTTATGTAAGCTACTTGCTGATTAGTCACTTTGCAGCTTAGTTATCTGTTAACTATCATGGTATTGGTCCTGGAATCACAGGTCAAGCAGCTCTTACCTCTCTAAGGCCCCCAAATACAGAGTTGTGATACTGGCAATTCATATATGCCAAAGAGAATCTGTAAACTGCTTCTTTGAAGGGAATAGGTGAAACTTCTGGATGTATCAAAGAAAAGTTTTAAAAGCGTGTCTCAATGGTTCAGGCCTGTAATTCTAGCTGCTCAGGATGCTGAGGTCTGAAGATTGCAGTTCAAAGCCAGCCAGGGTAGCAAAGTCCAAGAGACTCTTATCGCCAAGTAACCTCCAAAAAGCCTAAAGCAGAGCTGTGGCTCAAGTGCTAGATTGCTAGTTTTCAGTGAAAAAGTTAAACAAGAGCATGAAGCCCTGATTTCAAGCCCCAGTACTGGTACACACACACACACACACACACACACACACACACACACACACACACACACACACACTAAATTTTTTAAGATCTACCATTAAGAGTATACCTTCCACAAAATGGTGAAGAAGGAAAAAAAGACATTTATACAAAGAAAGCTATTGCCCCTAAAATTACAAAATGGTCAAACATGTAGCCGTGTGTGGAGGGAATGTGATATATAGAATTCATTACCATCCTGTTTTAGGCATCTGTGAGTGGTCTTGGAATGTGTCCCCTGCAGATAAGGGGGTGACAATGGTATGTATTTGTAGTATTTTATTCATTCCTATTCTCACACTGTGGACTTCTGGCTTGGCCACATGACTTACTTTCATTAATAGGATGTGAACAAGCGCTCTACGTGTCACTTCTGAGCAAAGGCTTCAATGTGCTTGTGTGTTGGTTCTCCTCGTCCTCTCTTGTGTTTTTAAGGAAAAAATATTATCATGCACAAGCTATACTCTTCTCCCTTTTATTCTGCTTTGTTACCACAAGAACAGTATGTCCCAGATGCACAAGTAGCCAAGAACAGAGCCGCAGAGCCACACCCAGTCAAAAGGGCCACGTGATATGAGCAGCAAGCAATAGGCTTAGGTTGTCACATGCTGCTGAGATTTGGGGGCTATTTGTTATGCAGCATAGTTGATTGAGGTGTGACAATCACTTTGACCATGAAGTTGACCATGGTCTTTCCTTAATATTACATAGCCCACATTTCTGTCAGTCTTGGTATCTCTTAACTAATATGTTTAAAAATTAACTCATGAAGGCTTTGCTTCTTTTTTTTCTGTCAAAGAGGTTCCTCCTTCTGACTTCCCTGTTTCTATAAATATGTCCTTGATCCCCGAGGCAATGTGGACTTCAAACCTTGGAATCAGCTTCCAATTTCCTTCTTTTTTCAATTAAAAAAAAAAAACTATTTCCACATTTAGGTAACTGCCAAGCTGTTGAATTTGTTCCCCATTATATCAATAGATCTTTATTTCAGGTCTCACAATGTATTCTAGTATCTGTGGACCTTAAGGACCGATTAAGACAAACTTCCTGCCTCAAGAGGTTTTTGACCCAGTCCTGGAGTAGACTATAAAGCTGATCGGTACAATAGAATTCATGCAGTGATAAAAATGATCTCCTAAGTGCAGAGCAGAGGGCATTTAACCTAGACTGGATACTGACAGAGACTCCCTGGGGGAGAAAGCAGTTATGTGCTGGGTCAGGAAGAAGTAAGGAGTATTGAGGGAAGAAGGGTATGTGACTAGAAGATAGGCTGTTATAAGGAGAGCCATGATTGAAGGTGTAGGAGTTGAAGAGCTGTTCCATGTTGCTTGAACATACATTGTGTGTGTGTGGGGGGGGGATAGAGATGGGGAAATCAGGCGAGATGTAGTATGTACTGTGTTACACAGCTTAGAATTAAGCCTACAGAACTGGAAAGAAAAAAACAGGTCACTTTTTCTTTTCTTTTCCTTTCTTTCTTTCTTTCTTTCTTTCTTTCTTTCTTTCTTTCTTTCTTTCTTTCTTTCTTTCTTTCTTTCTTTCTTTCTTTCTCTCCCTCCCTCCCTCCCTCTCTCTCTCTCTCTCTCTCTCTCTCTCTCTCTCTCTCTCTCTCTCTCTCTCTCTCTCTCTCTCTCTCTTGTTTTTTTTTCCAGTCCTGGGGCTTGAAATCAGGACCTGGGCACTGTCCTTGAGCTTCTTTTTGCTCAAGGCTAGTACTCTACTATTTGAGCCACAGCACCACTTCCGGCTTTTTCTGTTTATGTGGTACTGAGGAATCGAACCCAGGGCTTCATTCATGCATGCTAGGCAAGCACTCTACCACTAAGCCACATTCCCAGCCCCTCCCTGGTCACTTCTTGAAGTAGGAGAAAAAAGGGTGAATTTTTATTTTTGTTTTAATTTTTGTCTGTCATCAGGCTTGAATTCAGGGCCTGTGCACTGTCCCTGAGTTTTTCTGTTCAAGGCTAGTGCTCTACCACGTTGAGTCACAGCTCTACTTCTAGTTTTCTGGTGGTGAATTGGAGATAGGAATCTCACAGACTTTCCTGCCTGGGCTGGCTTTAAATCACAATCCTCAGAGCTCAGCCTCCTGAGTAGCTAGGATTATAGGCATGAGACACTAGCACCCGACCTGAATTCTTTCTTTAGATTAATTATAACAGAAAACTTAATATATCATGTATAATGCCAGATACCAGACTCAATGTTGGGAGTATATGTTACCATCAACTCATCTAATCCTCCTAGCAGCTTTAGAAGATGTACAATGCTATGATTTACCCTTTGACATATGAAGAAATGGATGCAAGTAAAGAAATTTACTTGTGGCTCTATACTCTAACTGTGGAGAGCCTGAACAACAAATGCTGACAAGGATGCTGGACAAGAAGAGCCCTCAGACCCTTGGTTTGAATGTAAAATAGTGTAACTACTATGGAAACCAGTATGGAAGTTCCTTAAAAAGTGGAAAACAGGCCTTTATACCCCATTAGATCCCAAAGAGAGTAAAACAGTATACCAGAAAGCTACCTGTGCACCCATGTTTATTGCTGTGGTCCACAATAGCCAAAGTAGGGCTGAGAAGGTGGCTCAGTGGTAGAATGCTTGCCTTGCATGCAGAAGGCCCTGGGTTTGATTCCTCAGCACCACATAAGCAGAAAAAGCCAGAAGTGGCACTGTGGCTCAAGTGATAGAGCACTAGCCTTGAACTGAAGAGCTGAGGGACAGTGCCCAAGCCCAGAGTTCAGGCCCCACGACCACCAACAAAAAAACAAGACAAAACAAAAAAACCCACAAAGAAAACCACAATAGCCAAAGTATGGAATTAGCCAATGTGTTCAACAACTGATGAATGGATAAGGAAAAATGATTTTATATCTGTATCTAAGTCTAGATATGTATCAGATGGATTAATTTACCACTTTGAACCAGAAGCTCATGGCATATGATATAGTCTCTATTTATGAATGTGAATTAAATGAACATATTCATTATCATCAAAGCAAAATAAAACCAAACATGTCTTCACATACACCAAACATAAAAATAACTTTAAAAATAAGTGGACATCTTTTTCCTACTTCCTCTTATCAGAAGGCATGCTTTCTGTTTATATCTTGATTATATCAAAGAGTTCTACAAAAATTTAAAAGCAGGGCTGGGAAGGTGGCTCAGTGGTAGAGCGCTTGCCTTGCATGCATGAGGCCCTGGGTTCGATTCCTCAGCACCACATAAGCAAAAAGAAAAAAGCCGGAAGTGGCGCTGTGGCTCAAGTGGTAGAGCGCTAGCCTTGAGCGGAAGAGCTGAGGGACAGCGTCCAGGCCCAGAGTTCAGGCCCCACGACCAGACTCCCCCCGCAAAAAAAAATTAAAAGCAATATGTTAACATGATGCCCTTCAGCTTGTGAAGAAAGGTATTAGAAGATGCAATGTGGCAGCAGATGCAAGAAGCCATTGACATTCACTCAAGTCTCCAAGCTCACTGATTCATGGCCGTATCAGTCCCAATTTTCTTCCTTTCTGAAAAACATGAGCTATTTATTTTTATCGTAGATTTTTTGGGTAAGGTGTGTGTGTGTGTGTGTGTGTGTGTGTGTGTGTGTGTATGTGTGTGATTCATATTTTTTTTTACCAAGTCATGTGTGCCTTGCTGTAGCAGGGCTGAATACATTTCCTTCTCCACATGTGTATTTAAATGAGGCACTAACGAATTCCAAGTATCACTGTCCTCAGCCTCAGCTCACTCTTAATGAAAGAGCTAGTGTGAATTATTTATGGAATGTCATACTTCAGGTTTTAAATTCAATATATTGTGATACATACACTACATAATTTAAGAGGTGGACAAATTACAATATGGCACCTGCCCATGCTTCTCCATTGAGTCATTCCTTCTGCCTGGGTTGAAAAATCTCCCACACATCAATATTTCAGAGAGACCCTCCTATTCTCTCTCTCCTTTAAAATAAGCCAGTATCCAAAAAAAGCCAACAAGGGGGAAGTGATCCATTTAACTTAGTACAAATCTCATATGTTGAATGATTTAACAGTCCCATTCTAAGCTTCAATAAGCCTCTGAAACATGTTGGGAGCAGAGGGATCAAATGTGAGAACAGAAAGTCTCCCCAACCAGCTTTATTTCTCTCTCTCTCTCTCTCTCTCTCTCTCTCTCTCTCTCTCTCTCTCTCTCTCTCTCTCTCTCTCTCTCTCTCTCTCTCACTGTCTTTGGGTCACTGGTCCTGGTGTGTTAATTTTTTGTTTGTTTGTTTCATCTACATTTAACCCCTGGTCTGTTTCTCTCCTGCAGGCCAGAATCCATTGGGCCTGTCTTGCCTGCTACTTTGCTCTTTGTGTTTCTTCTGTTTTCTTTCCCATTAGTAATTATTTATTAGTCTCTGAGGTGCAGCCCAGGATTTTTCACGGTATTTCTCCCACTTCCTCCAGCCCATTTGGTCACTGCTAAATGTACAGAGGGGAAAGTAGGCTTTGACATGCTCAATTATGAGAATCTGGAGCACTGTGTTGGAAAAGCTATACAATTACCAATTCCCTGGCACCATCTCCTCTTAGGTCTTTGGCCAGGAGGGGCTGGTTGAAGAGGAAGTGGGGTCCAATGCTTAGAAGACACAGAGGTGGAGAAGTCTGGACTCTGTCTCTGTCTCCTGGCTTTCCCACCAACTCCTTGTCTGAAAACAATGTGCTCCCGAATGCAACTACTTTTTTTTTTTAACTACTTTTTGTTTCTCTCTGTGTCTTTTTCTTTCTCTGTAGCTCTCTCTTCCTGTCTCTGTTTGTCTTTCTCAGTCTCTGTCTGTGTTTTCCTCTTTCAAGTCAAATTAAGAAACATTTCAGTCACTAACACTCTTGCACTTGGCACAAATGAATATAAAGCAGGAGTTAAAATGAATGCTTTCAGGTACTTTGATACCCTGAGTTGAGGTTACCATTTTATCATTCTGTGGAGAAAGTTTATTTCTCATTCTAGCATGGAGAAAGAGGGCTGGAATCCTTGGAAACAATTTATAGCCAATCTTTCCTTTTCCTATTTTTAGAGTAATCCTTCCAGAATTTTAATTGGCATACATTACCTAGTGACCTTGTTTTTTTTTTTTTTAAGCAACAACTGATTTCCATGCAGAATGCCTGCAGTCCTGCATTTCTAATAAGCTCCCAGGTGGTGCTTATGCTGGTTTTCAGACCACACTTGGCCTGGCCAGGCACTGGAGAACTGTTAGACCCCAGTTGTTTAGACCCCTGTGAACTATCCTCTCTTGCTATGTCTCCAGTAGCAACATGTCAACATGTAAACATGTTGATCCTGTGCCCCACAGTCTCTAGTCCTCTGCTACCTTATCTAGAGGAGCAGCAGTTCCATGGCTCCAAAAACCACTTTCATTCTCTTGTAAAACAAAAACCCACACTTCATCAGTCTTTGATGTTCAACTCTATGTTATTACCACTCTTCCCTTATTATTGTCATTTGTGATCTGGTTCATCTCAGTCATCTGGTAGACATTGGCACTTGAATCATAAGTATCATTGCCCAATCTACCTCTTAAAAACTGTCTATGATGTCCATATATTCTGCCTACCCAATATCTACCATTACCAGTCCGCTACCTATGTGAAGATACTGTTCCAAGAGCCAGCACTAGAGTTGGCCACTACCCAGATCTGCTTTGAATCAGAGAATTTAAACCCTGATCTCCTACTCCTTGACCTCCTGTCCTTTCCTGTCCCTTCCATTATCCCTGTAGGGATGCTGGTTCTTGCAAGGCCTCCATCCTTCATGTCTCCATTATCTCTCCATTTCTTGCCTTTGCATAGGTAGTGTGAGTTTTCTATGTGATCATTCCAACTCTTTTCTCACAAGCATGTTGAAGTTCCTAGTTTTATATTCTTTTCTCACTGCAACTGGAGCAATACCATCATCTGCTCTTATCGTTCTGACGTCTGGAAAGTTGAACATGACTGGAGAAATATCACCCAGTTGTTTCAACTATTACCACCACAAATGCATGGTATTCATCTCCAGTAAGTCTTTGTACAACTTGACCATTGATTCACAGTTGCTCAAGGAAACAAGAAGGAAACTCTCCTGGACTTTGACCCCCAACTCCTCAAATCTCCAATTCAGTCCATACCCACATCCGTCATCCTGGTGAATAATCTTGCTTCCAGTAGAATAAAACCATAGGAACACTCCTTAGTGACATTATTGAGAATATTATTAATAGTGTTGTCATCAGGATTCAATGCCTTACTGTAAATAATTTAGGATAGTGCCTATTAATAATAATAACTATTATTGTTGTTGTTGTTATTGTTATTAGCTTTAGGAGTTGGCCCTGTGATATATACCTGCAAATACCCACGTATATCCACAAAGAGGCCTATGTAATGAAGCCATTTGAAACAAGGTGGCATGTGTGATATCTCCTACTATCTATAAACTTATCTTCACCCACACCCATCTTTACTTGCCTCTGATGAGGTGTCCTTCCTTCTCTTACGGCCATACCAACTCACCTGTGCTTGCCCTGATCTCTTCTCCTTGTACCTTATTCTTCCAGGTTCACCTCTATTATGGCCACCAGTTTTGTGATCCTCATGCTCTGCCTCCCTCTGACCTCCTTTTTTCCACATGAGAGAGGTGTTACACATAATTCCTTCATGGACTTCTCCATTCTCTACTCCCATAATCCTCCAGTTTTACATATTCTGCACATAGTTCTTCTTCATACACAATGTGCTATTTTACTGAAGATATTTCTCTTGGCTTTACAACCTGTGAGCTTTTTATTCATCTTATAAGATACACCATTGACTACTTCCTCCAAACAGGCTACCAGTCTCCCTCCATCCCAGCCTTTGTTCTAAGTTACCATTGCAAACCTGGAGCTTGTCAGAGCAACTTGAGGGCAAGGACCTTGCCTTATACATTTTGTATTCTGAACCATTGGAAAGGCACCTGGAATAACGTAGTTAAGAA
The DNA here is from genome assembly GCF_024711535.1 of Dipodomys merriami. NCBI lineage: Eukaryota > Metazoa > Chordata > Mammalia > Rodentia > Heteromyidae > Dipodomys > Dipodomys merriami. Next base: position 64,678,862 of record NW_027206290.1, read on the forward strand.
CACATTTTGTGGAGCTGTGGGCACGAAAAATATGTTCAAGGATAGTGCAAACAAGTACATTTGCTGTTTCCTATATAGGTTTTTCCTTGATTTAAAACTGCCATTGCCAAAAAAGAATTAATTTTGCTTGATTGAGTGAATTAATGAATAGGACTTTCTCATATAATAAATGTTATCATATAGACATGTCACCTTGATTCCAAAAGGCTTCACTCCCTAAGTTCCTTTGGATATATGTGTGTGTGTGTGTGTGTGTGTGTGTGTGTGTGTGTGTGTGCATTTTAGAACTGAGTCAGCTCTTAAAGCTCACTTTAATAATAAAAGTTATAACAACAACAACAACAATAATAACAATACAATTTTGACATAATGCCAGCTGTTATATTGAAGTGTATCTTAGGTACTTTATTAAGTGATTCATAGACATTACTCCATTGGATCCTATGACAGCACTCTGCAGGCAGTATGATTACCCTAATTTTAGAGGCGAGGAGCTGAGGATCAGAGAGGTTAAGCAAACATCTACAGTCACATAGCAAGGAAGTTACATGGCTAGTTTTTGAGGCCTATGTCCTGAGCACATATTTAATCTCTCTTCTCATCTTAGGCTGCTCTTTCTTAGCTCCTTTCCCTCTGTGTCTGCAGTTTAAACCCCCTCCCTTTCCCGCCATCATTTAATCTACAGTGCATAATGATTACTTCTGAGAGGCTCAAGTGTTGAGAGGACCCATTTCTTAATAATCATTAAGTAATGAACTACTCAGTACTGTTTACTTTAGATGGTTAGGGCTAGACAGAAGAGAGGCATTCTGTGGGTTGTTTTCACTGCAATACAGTTTGAGATGGTTGTACAGGGTGAATTCTAGTTAGTCAGTTTCCTGACTCCTTCAGCACTAGTGATATCTTAGTGGACAATAAATTCTGCAGATTCACCTTAAATAGGGATAAAGGAAAAGCCAGGACCATAGCTCTGAGGAGATTGAGGTCTGGCATCGGCCACCTTGTTGGAAAATTCTCTGTGGTGAATGAGGCCAAGGAATGAAAGTCTCCTTTGCCTGGGGACAAGCAGATGGTTTCATTTATTCATATATTGATACTTTCTATAGAGGCTACTTCTAGGTTGGATTTGGAAGAAAATTAGGTTCAGAAGACTTTATCAAGTACTTACCTATTCATTCTCATTAATCTCATTGTCAGTTATATTGCATAATATTTGCTAACACATAGCCAGCAGTGTAATTTTTACTATGTTTTTCAGACTTGACTGAAAAACATAGATTCTTTTCATTTAGCTTGCTCTTGTCTACAAACTGAAGATATTACTATCCTTCCTATTAATTTCTAATGTGTTAATCTATATTTTACTTCCCACTTAACCCACACTTGATATCCGTATTCACTTGCCACAAGCATCACTTTTAAATCAAAAATTCACGTTCTTCCTATAAATAGGGAAAGTATGAATGGACATGCATGTCTTAAAAATTAATAAAACTTGCACAGAGGAAAAATTTAGATTATTTTGTGTTGCTGAACCATTTATTGGTAACTAAATTATTCTTAACTAAAATATTCATGAAAGAATATCTTCAGTACTACTTGTACATGCTTATTTTTATATCTTACTGTTGGCCATTAAAAAATCTCTAGTGTGGCTTGGTGCTGGGAGCTCATGCCTGTAATCCTAGCTACTCAGGAGGCTGAGATCTGAGAATAGCAGTTCAAAGCCAGCTGGGGCAAGAAAGCCTGTGAGACCCTTATCTCCAATAAACCAAAAGTGGTGCTGTGGCTAAGTGGTAGAGTGCTAGTCGTAAACTGAAGCGCTGAGGGACAGCGCCTAAGCCAAGTTCTGGCTCCCCCCCCCCCAAAATCTCTAGTATTAAATTAAATCAATCACACTGTGGAATTTTATATGTTACCCTCACAGGAGTATTTCATCACTGAGAAGCAACCTTTAGTTTGTTAAATGCCAGGTATTTCTAGGATACAATCAACACCATTTTCACTTTTAAACCTTTTGGTTTTAATCCTTCTTATTTCTTGAAATAAATACCTACAAAGTGGCAAAGCCTTTATTGGTTTATCTCAGATAGCTAGCACTTTTTCAAGAATATATATATATATATATATATATACGTGCATTATATACATATATATGTATATATATACATACATATATACATATATATGTATATATACATATGTATGTATGCATATGTGTGTACATATATATATATATATATATATATATATATATATATATATATATATATATAATGAGCTTTCCATACCAAAGTATGCAGAGATTTCCTATACCCATTAGACAAAGCAAAGATTTCACCCTTCTGGGTTCAGATCTAGATCTGCAGTTGTGGAGGTGTGGAGATGGCTGTACGCTATAAGGAAATGAAAGGAAAGTCACTCTTCACAGGATCCCTGGAACCCTGTATCCTTTATGAACCTCTGATAACAACTGGTGTGTGAATTAAAAATAAAAAAGCCTCTCTTCATCCCTTGTGCTAATCCTTAATTTTTTTCATTGTAAACAGGGACTCTCCTGCTGTTCTGTTTTTTCCACCTGGGGTCAAAATATTCCAAGAGTGATGCCATCGTGGCTTCCTGAGAAAAAAGATTCAGTTGCCCCTCCCCCCAAAATAAAATAAAATAAAGGCTATTGCTCTGGAATGAAGCGATGGAGCAAATAAAAACACAGGAACAAAATGTGTGTTTCTTCCACAATCTGGGTCATATATGTGGAATACAGTCAAGATGACCTGTAGAGAAGGAAGCTTTGGTTCTCTGACAGAAGCTAGGAAAATATCGAATTAACCTGTCAGGTACCTCATTGGTTGGTTTTGAGTAATCAACCAAGTTAATATTCTTTCCTTCTACAAATCATTAAGTCATACATGAAGGACTTGGAAATCTCCTAGCTCCTCCATCATAGGGTATGGCTGGAATGTGAGGAAACAGAAGATTAGGAGGGCTTTTCCTAACAAAGAGTGTTAGCAATTTCCTTGGGACTTTAACCCTAGTCTGGGTAAAGTCCTTCTAAGTTTGATTAGAAAGATAAATCATTCCCCGATCTATGGCACTGCTTGATAGATTACAATGGGTCCTAATAGAATTGAACCAAGTTTCTGAAGGAGCTGTAGTGGACACCATGCTAACACCTTTAAAACCCTGTAACAAGACACAAATATCTATTGTGGTTGGATTTGTGCTTTATGGTTTTACTTAAAGCTTAACAGGAAGTACTGTCATGTGGATCATCTTTGTTCTCTTCCTTTCCTCTCCTCTCTTACCAAGCCCCTGCTTTTTCAGGATTGAATTAATGATTTTAGTATTATCCCTTGACTCAATTTATTCACATCTCTGGGAAATTCAGTACAAAGTATGGGGATTTCAAATCCTATTAGAAATGGCACAGAAAGCCCAGCACCTCCAAATCCACCCCCAACCCCCGCCAAAAAAATAAAACCCAGAAAATTAAGAACTTCCACAGTGTGCCTGGAAAAGATGTGAAGACTTCTCTATCCTTGCAGTATTGGCTCATTGTGGAGCTCCTCTAAAGTAGATTCAATAAACTCTTGTTGAATATTTAAGTGTTTTCTTACTCACTGAGTTGTTGAGAAGAAATCTTCTGCTCATTCAAAAACAAAAAAAGGACATTTTAAAGTTCCTGCACATGAATGGAGAGAGGAAGGGTGAGCAAATGTGGTCATTATATTCAATGTATATTATGTAAAAATTAAACTATATAATTTGAAGGTAGGGATAGAAGGGGAGAAATGGGGGAGACTGATGGAAGGGGTGACATTGATCAAAATGCACTGTACTTATAACCTGACTTATGGAATTATAGCCGCTTTATATATGACTTTATGGTAGAATAAAATTTTTTTAGAAAAGATTTTTTTTAATAGTGTAGCTATCAGAGCAACATGCAAAAATCTTGAAACGTTAGGCTAGAAGTTAGGGCCATAGAATACATATCCAGCTCTCAGAGGGATTTCTGTCTCCCTGACACATCTTAGCAAGGTATGATCTGATAAAAATGGACATGTAACACAGCCTTGTAAAGACATCAATAAGAAAAGTACAAATCCAATGTGGTTACCTCTTTGCAAATAGGAATGATGCCTTCAGCTTTGTGTCCCTTTCTTTAACATGATTGCTAACTGTCTGGCACAAAACTTCCCTAGTGTCTGGTCAATAGGGGTTAACTAACCCTCTGTTGTTGCTGGGGTAGGAGATGTATGAGCTGGTTGTATAGGCAGCATGAGTTGGTTGAGATAATTCCCCTAACTACTCCAGCACCTAGTCTTCTGGATACCTGTACACATTCTGAGCAGAGCAGCGAGATGGTCTGTGAGAGATTCACCTATGATCACCTCATAGGCTGCTTTGTCCCATCATCAGAAAAGCAACAAAAGAACTACATTGTCCTCCTTTGGCATTGTGCAGGATATATATGTTTATGCATGTATATACGCTATATATACGCTATATACTAATATATATTAGTATATACATATGCTAATTAGTGTATATATATTAGTGTGTGTATATATATATACCTTATATATATATACCATATTATATATATGCCTTTTCCCTTTACATTCTTGTTTTCTCTTATCTTCTTTTTGAAGATTTATACTTTAGGAACTCAGGGATTTTATTTCAAAACAGGGGAACTGCAATGCAGGGAATTTTCTGCCTAAATTGCTTGCTTCCATACCTCCCTTAGTACATCTGAGAGGTTTTGAGGTTGAATTCTGCTTGAGTTCCCCAGACATGATTTCCGTTATCTATGACTGCACATGCCCTACCACCTCAGAATGCAGTGGTTTGAAATAGCCATCACTTCACTACTCATGATCCTGTGGGTCAGGAATTTGGGCAGGGATGAGTGGGGCAGCTTGTCTCTGCTTTGTATACATGAAAATAGTTGAACCAATTCATGCAGCTGCATCTAGTTGTTGACTGGACTTGGCTGTCTTGGCTGAGGATCCAATAGGTTCCCAGTGGTGATTATCTGAAGATTATCTGATTATCTTCCCAGTGGCATTCTCTTCAGAGACTTCCCTGTGGTCTCTAATACTTAAAATCTCTCTTTCCAGGTAGACTTTCTCTTTATCAAGCTTGGACTTCTCCTTGCGGTGTTTTGGAGTTAAAAGCAGAAGTCACAAAATCTCTCTGTGAGGGGATGTTTGGAAATCCCAGAATATTCCCACAGTGGCATTCAACTGATGAGAGTAAGGTTCAATGTAAGCAGGTGTTTAGGAGATGAGGAAGTAGCCCCTCCCTGTTCCTGGGAGAAGCAAAAGGTATATGCAGATTTGGGAAGAGATATAGGTTATCATCTGTGTAGTAATCTACCATAGACTTTGTGATTATAATCTCTGGTCAATGCTGTTCTCTATGGCCAGAACAATGTCCAAATTCTTGACTTGCCCATTATTAGTTTGTCTCTCTACCACCAAGTGTTTAATATGCCTAGGTTGACCTTTGCCCATGTATTACATGGCTAGGGTACTCATTGGTATGAATCTTCATGACTGATCATGTTGTGGCAGGGAAGCTTGAAACTTACACTTTTCAAAAACATTCAGCCCACTTCCTAAAAGAAATCTATGAATGGGTGAATCCTGCTTCTTCTCCCTATGTCCAACCTTGATGTTCATTCTGGCTCACTCTGCAGATATTTGTATTGACATGTGCCATTGAGTCCATCCCAACTTAGAGTTTAAGTCACTTTTGAATCTTTTTTATATGAACCTGTCTTGTTCCAGAATCTATGGTGCCAGTCTATATGATTTCTCCTTTTTCTTTTTCTTTTTTTTTTTGGGCCGGTCGTGGGGCCTGAACTCTGGGCCTGGGCACTGTCCCTCTCAGCAATTTAGCTCAAGGCTAGTACTCTACCACTTCCGGGTTTTTTTTCTTTTTTTTGCTTATGTGGTGCTGAGGAATCAAACCCAGGGCCTCAGGCATGCAAGGCAAGCGCTCTACCACTGAGCCACCTTCCCAGCCTGATTTCTCCTTTTTCTAAAGTCTTTCTTTGCTTAAAATAGCCGTGTTGCATGTTGCATGAGGTGGAGGATGGGAAATGGAAACATTAGAACATGTGGATTCGGTGCTACCTGGACACTGACCCTTTGTCCCTGCCCACCCCTAATCTTAGGCTGAATTCCAAGAGATGATCTTTGTGCTCTATTGAGAAGAGCTGTGAGTGACTCACCTACAGAATGTTTTATTTTTATTCCTTCAAGTGGGCACAAGGTCACATACTTTTTATGCACCTTCAGACTTTGGTTCAGTAGTTATGATTAAATGAGGATTAAAGGACAATAAAAGAAGCAGCATGGAGAGAGGAAGGGTAGATGAATGCAGTCATAACATTCAACATACATATGTGGAAATGGCAAATTTCTAATGTGAGCTCGGTAACTTGAGGGGATGGGGGACTGAGTGACATTTATCAAGATGCATTGCACTCATAATGCTGAATTGACATTCCTCTTTATCCAACTACTTAAAGACAAAAATAAGTTAAAAAGTAAAAATACAAATGTCATGATGGCACCCAGGAAAGCACATTTAAGTATTATCTGAAGATAATATATATGTCTCTTCTGTATGTAGAGACAAATAAATACTGTAGAGACAAATAAACACTAAATATACATTTCACTACCATGTTTGCATGACTCCAATACTTTACTTCCCATGGTGCCGTTGGTTCTTAGGGTTCACAGACCATATCAGAATTTAAAGAAAAGGGAACAAACTATTTCATCTGAAAAAAAAAATGCAAAGGAGGGTAGCATTTCCCATTTATTTTAAGACATTAACCCAGTCTCTAAGTTCCATCCATGAGTTTCTTTTACAGAATATTCAGTGAAATGGGATAGGACCTTTTAGAAAATCTCAAGCAAGATGGACGCTGCTGTAGAGTAATTTTATTGGGAATTACGTGGTCAGGATTTATGTATCCTCCTTGTGCATTCCATTTTAATTAACATCTCATGTGGATCTTATTACGTAGGTGACCTTCTGCCCTTTGGTCATCTCCACCTTTCTTTTGAAAGATCTGATGGAGGTATCCTATAATAACCATGCAAGCCTGCAGTCTAGTGCCTCTTCCTTGTGCTCTCTTAATCTACACCTCACATGCATCATAGTCCTGAGTTTTGTAAGAGGAGCAGCATATCCTGGAGGGCTTTGGTGATAATCCAATTTTCACATGAACATAATAAACTGAAATTACTAGTTGCTATACATCCTGTCTATTGTCCAAAGTGACGTACAGTCTTTGAGAGAAACAGAAATGTATAAAAAGTCAGGTACAGTTTGGCCATTTCTGAGGCCAGGTTCTAAGTCCATTCTGAGGGACAATGTAATCAGGTGACCTGTTCCAATATTTCACCATTTATGAAGAAGGTTTGAATGGAGTTGTAAAAGGGAACCCGATAGCCTAATTCAAAGGCAAATTGTGACTTGCCAAGATATAGCTCAGTGCCACTTTCTTATGCATATAATTCAGGTCAAGTGCAAGGTTTAGTTCAACAAGGATGCAATTGTTAAAGTGACATTCATATTTTACTAGTTTGTCTCATTTCTCATTTATCCCACACTTGATCCTGACCATGAAGAGGAAAATAAAATAATGTAATAACACCCTGAGCAGGTAGAGTGTCGTTGTTATCAGAGATCTCAAAACACCATGTAAGCATTAATTAGTTTTGTAAATATGCTGGGAGGGAGATGTGGTTATGAACATTGTGCTGATGAGGAAGCAGGAGCTGGGTCAAGGATCGGTGACTTCTAATAAACCCACCCTATCTTGAGGAGGTCTTGTTTAAGAGAGGAGCAAAAATGACTAGCGTCAAGACAAGAGCATTGTTGCTACTTGCTCAGTGTGGTTCAACAGCTACAGTCAAGTCTGCTGTGTCCCCAACATTATCATCATTTCCCATTTCCTCCTTATCTGAACATCTCTGGTCTAGTTACCCACATCACTAGGTACCAAGCTCATCTTGAAAGCAGATATTGTCTTAACTAAACTTTTAGAAGCTGGGCTTGCTGGCTGCAAATAAAATGGAATCAAGGAAGAAATAAGCATAACCCAATTCTCAGGCCTTCCAGAAGACTCTTGAAAAGGATAATATGTGCTGCAAATTTCAGACTATATTAAAACTGCACTGGCCTTTTGAAGATTCAGTGTTAATGAGTTGTTCTTCTTGTGGGCACTAACGATAAGATGCTATCTGGCTGCATGGCATTCCAGTACATTGGATGAAGTACAGTTAATTTTAATCTTTCTTATGCCATATTCCACTATGTGAATAGGGGTAATACATTATGTTCTTAGATTATATAACTTTTTTGAGAAAAAGTTTATTATCTTTAAGTAGTTATACAAAGAACTAGTCTAGCTTTTGTCTTTCATCTTTCGCACCTTCCATTGTCCAAACTTTTCTGATAAATTACCTTTAAATCTCAATCTAACATTGACCCCAGAGCCAGAGAACAACCACATCATTAATACTCACAGTCAGCATCTGTGAGGAAAATTCTAGAAGATCTCCAACCTGTCAGAGGTCCTCAGTGGGTAGTGTCTCTCTCTTTGGTATTAATATATCAAATCACTGATAGAACAAAAAAAAATCATTGTGGTCTTTCTGCTTCTTCCCCTCTCGATTGCCTTTTCCAAAATAGGCAGCAGGGAAGACGTTTGGTGTTAAACAATGACTGCCCCTGTGGAATAACGTGTGGCTGCAAAATAAAATCATGATAAGTTAGTTCCATGTCACGTCACTAGAGAGAAAGGTTACTCACAACTGAGGTTGGGGGGGGGGAATCTTTGTTTTCCTTTGACCCACTCAAAACAAGTCATGATTTCATCTATCTGGTGAGTTCCACTAAACAATCATGCACTGGAATTTAGGAATTAGAGGAAGGGGCCAGAGGAAATTTTAAAATAGTTCTAGAGGGTGGTCAGTGTGGTTCACAGATCTGCTGCACCGACTAACCCATGGTCCTCTGGGAGCTGCAGCGGTGATGTGTTTTACTTTTCTATTTTGAGCCTGTGACTCACATTACAAATATTGACTTCTATTTCTCTATTAGCATCATATTTTTTTTTCTCTTGAATCCTCTGAATTGACTTTGACTATAACTTTGGTTAATATTAAACCTCTTGGGTCAACACATTTTTATAGCCGTGCGCTGCTGTAACCACACTGAGTGAGGACTGGCAAAGAAACGATATAACCAGGAGCAGGGCATGAAGAAGACTCTTCCAACACCCCCACCACCCTCCACCCCTGGCCCATGGACTACCCCACATAATCCTGCCACATTTATCTTTCCAGAGCATTAGCGGAGTCACTGTGAAAACCTTCCATGGTGTTCCATTGCCAAAGGAGGAAAGCTTGAATTCCATACACCACAGCATACCACAATATGGAAAGACTTCAGCCTTATGGACCCCAAAGACTATGCCAAATAAATCACTTCTGGGCAAGCCCTTTATCTCTCTCTTGCTTCAATCTTCCAAGTACTTTTGCTCTGTCTTTCGACCCATCTATAAACGCATAATAAGCAAATTCTCCCTCAGCTCAGTCTCCTGGTCACCTTCATCAGAGGCTCTGACATACTCATCTTTGTACCTCTACACACCCAGCCCCAGAACCTGGCACCTGGGAGATAATAAATAAACATTTACTGAGCTGAATTCTGTCTCAAGGTTTATCTGTTTCCTTTTAGCACATGATTAATAGTCACATGAAGTAGTCAAAATAGCCACACTGCAAGGTAGCTAAAGCAAGATGTCTCAGGGAGAATTAAATGCTTTTTTTGCTAACATCTGGCACAAAAACAAACATGTAAATCAGGTGCTGGTGGCTCACACCTATAATCTAAGCTACTCAGGAAGCTGAGATTTGAGGATTTCTGTTCCAAGTCAGCTGAACAGGAAAGTCTATGAGACTCTTATCTTCAATTAACCACCCCAAACCTGTGGCACAAGTGGTAGAGCAGTAACTTTGAGTGGAAAAAGCTAAGGGACAGCACACCCAGGCCTTGAGTTCAAGTCCCTGGATTTATATTATTTTTCACCTTATCTGGGAAAGGAAGATAAATCATTGCCAAAGTTATAATACAAACAAGAATATAAATCAGAGGAAGCAAGAGAAACAGAAACACAAGGAATACAACATCCTAAGGGTCCCTCTAGGATATCGTCTTGATAGGGAGGGTTACAAGCAATAACAAGTTTAGGGCGTGAGAGATATTTTTCCCTTGTCTTGCATAATTTTTGCTGAGTGATTTTCAGGAGAAAGCAATGGACAGTGAAAGAGGAAGCAGAAAGCAGAAAGAGCTGTAGAAAATCTAAAAGAAGAGGAAGGAATGTAAATACCAGGCATCTCATTGAATATAAAAGGAATCTCTAGACAATGTCAAGTGGCTTTGACCTCTCTTCTTCAAGAACTAAAAGTAGCCCAATAAAGCCCTATCCCTTGTTCACAGAGGTGAAAGCAGAACCAGGAAAAAGACTCAATTCCCTTCTTCAGGATGCACGTATTTGGAGCCATTATGGTTGAATATCCTTAATTAGGGTAGTACAAAAAATAATTGGTGCACACACTGCTGATAGAATCCTTCTAGTTGACAAGCATTGATCACATCTCCATTCAACATCAGATCATGTTTAGGTCCTATGGATACAGAAGGGAAACATTTATTTCATCAAAATAAACCCAAGAGCCAGGAACCAGTGGCTCACACCTGTAATCCTAGCTACTCAGGAGGTTAAGATATGAGGATCCCTGTTCAAAGCCAGCCCCAGCAGGAAAGTCTGTGAGTCTCTTATCGCCAATAAACCACTAGAAAACCAGAAGAGGCACTGTGGTTTAAGTGGTAGAGTACTAGCCTTGAGCTGAAGAGCTGAGGGACAGTGCTCAGGCCCAGACTTCAAGCCCCACGACAGACAAAAAAAATAAAATAAAATTTAAAAAAGCCATAAACCCTTTCCCACCATGTTAGATATGTCCTCCAATTTCTGAAGGCTTAATAAATGTTTTTTAATTGCCTATGTCCAGTCACTGATTTGAGTCTGCACAAACATGGTTGTGATTGGCTTTGCTGATCTGTGATTCATCTTTTCAGGATATCCATTCACTTATCTGATATGTAGACCTCTCCAGCACTGTAGGCCAAGTATGTGCAGGTACACGTGGCTCTCCATGTCCCCTAGTTCATCTCCTACCCAGCCTGTAACACACCTCTGCAATAAACACAGCTTGTTTGTATGCAACTTAAGCATTCCATGGGCTGCTTTAAAAAAAAAAATCAACCTTGCTGTGGTTGTTTTCTAAATCACAAATACCCATTTGGTTGTGTGTGTGTGTGTGTGTGTGTGTGTGTGTGTGTGTGTGTGTGTGTGTGTGTGTGTGTGTGTGTTGAAGGGAGCAGGAGGCGATTTGACAATCAACCTTTCTAGAAAGCCTAGGAGTGATTTGTGAGTTTTCTCATGGCTTGTAGCAATGGACAAACAAGGGGCATATGTTTCCATTTGATCATATCCCTGTGGATGCTGAAAGTCCATATTTTCCTGTTACTAAAACTTAATGGAAACAAAACCAAATTTGAAAAAAATCCCTCAAAAGGAAAGCAGCAACACTTCTCTTATGACTCATTTTCAGTGTCAATGGAGAGATTTGTTTCCTCTGAAGGAGCACTTCAAAAAGGAAAAACAACTGAAAAATTCTACAAAACAAAATAAAAATAAAACAAAAATAAAAATCCTGCCCACATTTCATCATTATAAGACCAAGGGAGGGGCTGGGAAGGTGGCTCAGTGGTAGAGTGCTCGCCTCACATGCTGAGGCCCTGGGTTCAATTCCTCAGCACCACAGAAGCAGAAAAATCCAGAAGTGGTGCTGTGGCTCAAGTGGTAGAGCACTAGCCTTGAGCTGAAGAGCTGAGAGACAGTGCCCAGACCCAGAGTTCAGGCCCCACTACCGACAAAAAAAAAAAAAGACCAAGGGAAAAGGTGGATAGAACCAAAATGAATTCTTCTATTCATTTGTTCATGCTCTCTCTCTTTCTTTCTCTCAAAGCTAGCATCTAGACCATCTGGCCATTTCCATGGTGACATATGTAGCCTATTTGTGATTAAAAAAATCCCTCTCTCTCTCTCTCTCATATATATATATATACATATATACATATATACACATATATATGTATATATATGTGTATATATGTATATATATATGTGTATATATATATATATATATTTGCCAGGCACTGGTGGCTCACATCTATAATCCTAGCTACTTAGGAGGCTGAGATCTTAGGATTGTGGTTAAAAGCCAGCTCACACTCTTACCTCCAATAAACCACTAGAAAACCGGAAGTGGCGCTGTGGCTCAAGTGGTAGAGCACTCACCTTGAGCTGAAGAGTGACTTGAACTGAAGAGTGCAGGGACAGCGCTCAAGCCCAGAGTTCAAGCCCCATAACCAATAAAATAAAATAAATGTATATATTTTTTATTTTGGTCCTAAGGCTTGATTGAACTCAGGGCCTTGAATACTTGCTTAGCTTTTTCTGCTCACAATAGGTACTCTATTTCTTAAGCCACATCTCTAGCCCAGTGGGATTTGTTGTTGTTGTTGTTGATCCTGGGGATTGAATTCCAGGCCTGGGTACTGTCCCTAAGCTCTTTTTGCTCAAAGCTAGCATGCTCTACCACTTGAGCTGCAGCACTACTTCCCCATCTTTTTTTTTCTTTTTCTTTTTCTTTTGCTGGTTAATTGAAGGGAAAAAAAGTCTATAGGATTTTTCTACCTAGGCTGACTTCAAACTACAATCTTCAGATCTCAGCCTCTTGAAAGCTAGAATTACGGGTGTGAGCTATTGACTACTGACTAGAATATACTTTCTTATATATATTTATTATTAGCTCATTCATGATAAAATTGTGACTGCTGAACTTTGTTAGAAATCTATATTGAGGTGCAAACAGCTCATCCATCAGGAGGAAGCAATCCTTGCTAGGAGTTCACTTTGCTTCAGACATTCCATAGGATATACATTGACTTGGCTCCTGACTGAAAATACAGTATACAATCCAATATCCAGTGCAGTACTGGGAACTTGTACCTTGCTGTTGCTGTTGGTACTGATACTATTGAAAACAGTACCAATGGCAGCAACAATAGATAATTTGACTGGAAAGCCTATTAAATTCCAGGCACTGTCAAAAACATTTCCAATGCATTATTCCATTCATTTGTCAAATGATTGTGTTGGCCACCAAACTCTTGGCTTTTTCATTTTACAGATGTAAAAAGAATATTTCCTAGGTATTGATTCAAAGTAGAGTGAGTGACAGGCCAAGTTTAGAGGTGAAAACTTAAGAAATTCAATACTCAGTATTTGAGGTTTGAATGGACTTTTCTTCCCAGAGCTTGAAAGAGAAAGCTAGGAGAAGATGGAGTTCAGAGGCTGCGGCCGACCAGCTCTGAAGTCTATGGGAAAAGCCAGAGAAAGAGGAACAAGTGAGAACCCTTTGAAATCTCACGCCTTCACCTCTGCAAACCCAGTGCCTATACCCTGTAGGGGGTTGGTATGTATTTACTGAGTGGAAGAAAGATAACTCTTCTATGTGCTGAAATAATTTCTAGAATATTTGAAATTTCTGCTCCTAAAGGCAGATGGCCTTCAGGATAATGAAGAGTGTCTCTCTCTGGGCTCAGGATATCTATTTGTTAATTCCTACAGTTTCAAGGTTATGGAAAAGCCTTGACAAATTTTCATTTACAAACACTGAGTAAAGTAAGATTAGCCCGTGATCTATGTCGTATTAAGTGCTCAGCTTCCCTTTCCTGATTTCTCTCTGTTCTCCAGACCCATAAGCCAAAAATATACTCTCCCTGCCCCCAACAAGGCCTTGAAGGCCCATTGCAGTTTCTGCCCTCTTAGTGCCCTTCCCGTTTTTGACCCCTCTTGCTATCAGAAGTTTCTTTCCTGTTGAGCTTTTTCTAACTCACCAGTGTCAGTACAGGCAACATGTCCAAAGAGAAACCATATCCCCTCTTCCTGTGTGCCCCTGCCCTTGAACTCACATGTTAACCAGGCTCCCTGAGTCAGTTTGACGCTCCCAGTACCACATATCCGATTGCCCCGTAGAAGATACAACTCCTGGCTTCCTAAGATTCTTAACTGTGGCTACTTACTTGATACCAAATATCCCTGGATCAAGCCTTCTTCCACTTTTTATCTCTCTCTCTCTCTCTCTCTCTCTCTCTCTCTCTCTCTCTCTCTCTCACACACACACACACACACACACACTCACACACACACACACACACACACACACACACACCTCATCTAAAGAGAGCTTGGCCATCCAGTGTGCAGTTTCTAAGTCCAGACAGGTGACCATGGATGGATGAGTCATACAGAAACATCTGTGTCTGAGCCTTCACTAGATGGAAAAGCACATGTTTTCAAAGGTTCTTCAAGACCTAATGGAGGTTAGGAGTTTGGGCACAGTGAAAAGCCAGGAACAGGGCTCTTTGGAATGATACCTAATCACACCATTGGTAAGAGTTGGTGCTGTGCACTCTGACACTGTCATACAGCCCAGCATTTTCTGCTGCCTTTCTGCACTTAGACTCCTGTCCTCTCCGTGGCCTTCAGTGAGGACTTGATAAACCATTGACCTCAATTATTAAATGTGGAGCAGCAATAATATTAAACCTGACTCTTGGTTCCCTGTGGAGCTATCATGTGTCTCTCAGTAACTTGGCAGGAACCTTTTTTTCACCCCATGTCCTTCCTATTACCCTGCAGCATGTCCTGAGCCCTCCTGAGCAGCCCTGGAAACTCAACTCCAGCATTATAGGAATGGAATGGTTGGATACCTGTGCTGGTCAATTGTGTAGATCAGCATTTTGTCAATGCTCCTTTCCTTCCCCAGCAGTGGTCAAGCAGGCTAGACCCCTTCCATCATCCACCACTGCAGATTCCTGGGAAGTAGCGCTGTGTCTCCCAGATAGGAAGCTGAGTCATTCCCCAATGAAGAATTGCTTTTGTGTTCTGTTTTGTTTTAGAAAACAGAGTCTGGATAGGGATTTGGAGGAGGCTTCTTCCTTCCTGACCATTATAGATGGCAATTTCTAGAACACTTGGTTGCTGCTATCATCAGCCAAAAGAATTCTAAGAAGCAATTCCATGGACCATATGATTATTTAGTAAACACCATGAAACACCTCATGTCTGGAGCATCTTCCATTCCATTTAATCTTTCCAGCAAGCCAATAGATAGGTACTATTGTTGTTTCCATTCTGGAGGTGAAGAAACATGGGGAGAGAGGCAATGGTGTGGTGTGCCTATGCCTATATGTGTGTGTGTGTGTTTGTGTGTGTGTGTGTGTGTGTGTATGTGTGCATGCACACGTGCGTGCACCCCACATGCATGCATAGTGGTACTGGGGCTTGAATTCAGGACCTGGGTGCTGTCCCTTAGCCTTTTTTATTTAACTCAAGCTACCACTCTACCACTTGAGCCACAGCTCCATTTTTGGCTTTTTGGTGGTTTAATTGAAGAGTCTCATAGACTTTGCTGCCTGAGCTGACTTTAAACTGTGAGCCTCAAATTCCAACCTCCTGAGTAGCTAGGATTATAGGCATGAACTACTGGTGTCAGACTCAACATTGGTCAACTTCTGCAGGAGAAAAACCACTATATCTAGAAGATTTTCAACTATCAACACAAAGTCAGGGGACAGAGTTATGCACAATTGGCTCCAGTACCACTCTGGAACAAAGAAGAAGTTCATGTCTTCATGTCACAGAGCATGTATATAGCTGGGAGAGCTGTATTTAGAACATAAGACAGACAAGCTCCAACATCTACACTCTTAACCATTAACAAAGCAAACTCGTAGCCAACTACAAGGGGCGCCCTCTGATTAGCGGGCTGTTTGGAATGTTTATCTTGGTTAATCAGGTAATTTAGAGTTAATCACAATGGTATTTGTTGGCACGGGTGAACTTTTTTTCTTTTGGTCTCCCTTCATCTTAGACAGCACCTGCACATTCTAGGCACCTATAAATATTAGGGGGAACTTCCCCCAATCTAAGAAATTTGCATTGAGAGAATGAGGAATATTCTCCAGCGAGGTTCTGGGAAGACTGTGAATCAGTACTCTGGGGCAGAGGCAGGAAGGAGTAGCGACTGGGGAGAGTCACTTGTCAAAGTGTAAAGTCTGATAGAAGAGCCAACAACAAGGCAGGTAAAGCAGACTTTCCCCCCCCTTGGACTAGTCCTAGTGCTCAGAACTCTAAGTGGAGCCTGATTACACCGCACCTGTTGAGAACTTGTTTCCCTTCTTTGCTGTCTTAGGCCGCCGGTGAGTCACTCTTGCTTGGCTTTCAAGTAACAGGTGGAGACAACAGAGGCAAGGCGCCCTGTGCGGATCGGTGCTGCAGCTGCCTGAGGTAGGCATACAGACCTGATGTCTCACAACTCTGAATCCAGATCAAGGGACTAGATTGCAAGTTCACGGACTTCACAAGGAAAAACCCACAACTCCGCCATACAGTATCAAAGTGATTAACCTCGGAGGTGGTTGGCTGCCTTTTGGATGATACCTAGTTTTAAGCATAAACTACAGTGGAACTTCAAGCCCTGGTATGGTGGCTACTTAGAACAAATGTTCAGACAGACATAGTGGAAAATATCTGTGACACCAGCCTCCTAGGAAGGCTGGGGCAAACAGATCATGAATTTGAGGCCACACTGGGCTACATACATAGTGAGGCCCTGTCTCCCCAAAGCAAAACAACATGAAACAAAACACCCTAACAAAAAATAAAATCCACAGCTTCATCAGATCCAGATGATGGAGCACACCTGTACACATGAACTTATTTGATCCCTACCCAAACCCTGAGAAGATAGTTTTTAGTCCCCATTCTCAAAGGAAGAGACTTTCAGTACTTTTTCTGGTCAGTCTGAAAGCCCCCAGTCTATTCAGATAGTTGAATAAAGAAGACACTAAAGGAAAGGATTGTCAACAGAGTTATATACAAGTGAAGGGAGCTACCTAGGGGAGTCACAATGACAGAGAGCCTTGACCACTCCTGGGTGTGGATGAGGGAAGGCAAGAGTAAGAGGAGAGAGCAACAAGACCCTGGACTGAGAATAGAAGGAACCATAGCCACGGGAGGGAGGTCACTGATGAAAGGCAGGGCCATTCCTGAAGAACCTGATTACTGTTGAACCAAAACCTGACCTGAAAGAACGTGGGGAAATAAATCCTGCAACCTTCGCTCACCATCCTCTGGAAGCTAGCAGGTAAAGGAAGTAACTTCCAAAAGTCAGTTTCTTGGGCACCAAGCCAGGCAAAGAAGATTGACGTTTCACATTGGAGAGGACACACCAAGATTTTCCTTTAGTCTGGGACTTTTTTTTTTTTAACACCTCTAACGTGGGATATTGGACTTCATTCATCCCAAGATCCTGCCCTTTAAATCTGAGTCATTCTTGGTGTTTCTCGAATGATACACTTACAACCTGGCCTGCTAAAACTGGAATGTATTTCTCTTCTTTGAACATTAAGGGCTAAGGCATTATTATTCATGAAACAACAAACCTATACCAGTGTGACAACTTGTAAGTCACCATGTGGTGGCTCAAGAAACAAACCAACTGAGAAGTAGGGAATTCTTCCTATCTAGGAACTGCTCCCACATGGCAGGGTGTGTAGATGTGAGGGAGTGGGGAGGAATCGTCCCCTGGGGAGCCAGCTCTGTAAGGTAGGGCGTGACAGGAATGGCAATTCATGTAGTGTAGGGGATGAATATTTAGTAAAGGATCTAGATACCTAGGCACATGTACACACAAAATCACACACACATGCTCACATACATCCACATGCTCACATAGATCCACATGTGATGCACACATACACAGGCATTACTAGATGCATTAGAATAGCCAGCATATACTATACAGTCATTCATGAATGCTAAAACAACAAACAGGGCAGTAAGGAAGCTCAAAGATGCCAGTGCTCCTGGAGTGTTGTTTTTTTTTTCTCTCCTCTTCCTTTAGCCATCATCAGGCAACATATTTCACATTGGACCACTTCAGGGAGATAGAAATTGCTGGCAAAACTTGTAACAATGCATATGGGAGGCCCAGCCTGTTCATACATTAAAATGGAGTTACTCTTGACTGAAAATTCCTATGACTCTGTGTCTGATATTTGGTAAGATACACAACCATCTAGAATTAATTTCTGGTCACACATTCTCCTAATGAGGCAAGACACCGACATTTTTGCAGTCATTTTACTCTAAAAGTAACACATGAAAACAGATGCTGATGACTGAAATATGTCTGCCCACAGATAATCTGATTCGCTGATATTCTGGAAAACCAAAATACTCCTTGGGTTTCTAACACAGGCATGGTCCACAGGATCTCTCTGTTGGAAGTTGGCCTCTGGCTGCAGGACTGAACTTGACTCCTACATGGAGGCATTCATGCTCCAGAGGGAAAAAAAAAACTTTAACTCAGGAATTGGAGGAGATGGAAGGGAAGATATACCCCTGGTTCTTTGATGCCATCAGGACAGTTCACACAGCCTCTTAGAGTTCACTTTCTCAGGAAGCTAGCCACACATCCATGCACTTCCTTCTTTTTCCTTCCTTATTTGAATACCCTGTTGTTCTTCCAGGCATACCTCCCAACCAATTGCCTACCTCTAAATTCTTGCCTAACAGCTAGGTTGGGATAACTCAAACCAGTATAATGTCTTCATAAAAATTAGAGAATGGAGCTTCCTCTTCCCAGAGGCTGATTTACAGTGTATTGGGGAGAGACCAGACAGGGTTCCAGTACCCTTCTGTCCTCAGTGTGTCCCTTTTGCTGAGCATCCGCAGAGATCCTTGCATTACAAACCCCTCTAAATGAAGGTAAACATAAAATAAGTTAATGCATGCAAGCATTTATGGCTCACCAAATGCTCCCCTGGCCACTGGTTCCCTTCCTCCACTTTTGAAATGTTCACAAATGTTGTTCACAGCCCATAATTATGTGCCAGTGTCCCATTATCTTTTAGGAGGATTTTGTTTTAAAGGATACTTCAGAATGTGTTACAAGGGTACTGTGCTGCTGCTGCTGTTGTTGTTTTTAACACAATGATTTAAAAAAAAATGAGATCATATATTACCCAGAAACCCAGGGCAGAAACAATGGAAAGCTCAGGTCTTAGCTTTCTCATCGTTTCTTCTTTCTTGATAAAGATACCATGGCTGGTGGCTGGTTTAAGATGACCTGTGCAGGATGGATGTCCCATGGAAATGCCTGAAGAACAAGCTGCCGAGGAAAATAAAAAATGTTGCTTTGAGTCCAAAGCTACTCCTTTTGGAGCTCCCTGGGCGTCCTGCTGTCCTGGTAATGAGGGAAGCAAAGATCATTCGAGGACAGACAGCTTTGCCTACCCTGGTCTACCAGCTCCCCTGCTTTACCTGAACCAATGCCTTAATTCAATGAAACAAATGGTTTCACTAATATTTTTTGCCCTGAATCAACCATTTATTCTGGCATCTTGTAAACACAGGCCGTCTGTGAAATAAAATCAGGTAACGAACGTCAGCCTCACAGGCAGACACAGTCAGCCTTAGTGCAAAGGGTGTTTTCAAAGTCCTCGAGAAGGTGAGTTGAAGTTGACTGCGGTGTATTTTTTTTTTTTTTGCTGCTGTTGTTTTCTTTTTTCTTTTCTTTTTCTTTTGAAAGAAGAGGAAGCTTTTAAGAGATTGGGAAGCAAAGTAGCCACCTGTCCTAAGCATAGGTGTCATCAATCTCTATGGCTATGTGTATATTTGCTTAAAATTCTAGAAAGATCTGAGTTTTCTAATAGCGGGGTGAAGCAAATGTTCACTTTGTAACTGGTTGCAAATTAGGTGTTGAAGAGACAGATGGTCTTGGGTTTAGTCTCAATTGAGATTGCTGGACAAGAATTCTGAAAACCAGTAGGCTTTTAAGTGGATACCAGCATGAGCCACAAGGAGAGGAGAACCCCAAAGTAGCCTCCACTTAAGTGGCCCCCCACCCCCACCCCCACCAGGGTGGCACTGCTCAGCCCCAGCTTCCTGGAGCCTGAGGCCGGAGGGATGCTGTAAGTCCTTGTAAAGATGGATGATTGATGGGAGCAAGTTCAGAGGCTCAGGAGTAAATGAGTCAGCCGCCAGGACCAGGAGCCATGAAACAGGAATATTCTCTTGAATTCTTGCTTATTTTGGGACAGTATGATGCTCTTCTCAGAGAAGCAAATAAAGTATCTGTGGAAGGAGATGGACTTACGTAACTCACGTCTAAAACAAGTGGGTGACGTCACCAAGGGAAACAACACCTTAATTAAAGAAGTTAAATAGAATTGAGGTAAACATAGCTGGCCGTCTTTCAGTGTGGACTAATACTATCCTAGCCTGGCTACTCACTGGCCACGTGAGTCTAGGTAAGCCTTCTGGGCCTCACTTTCCTCAAGAATAAAACAAGGGGATTGTTCAAGGCTTTGTCGGGTATCTTTCCGATAGAACATGCCTCATAGTAAATATTAATAGTATTTTGATAATAGTTGCAATAACAATGTTAGCTAATCTTTATTGAGTCTCTACTCTATGGCAGGCACCATGTTAGAGGCCTTAAAAAGTATCTTAGACAAATACATGATGTCATTGTTTTCTTCCAACAACCTCAGGAGGCAGAGGACATTATTATTCAGACTTTACATATGGGAAAACTGAAGCTCCAATGTTAAGTCCCTTAAGCAAAATCAAGTACCACTAGTGACTTAGTTGATTTAGTCAGTGTCTCTGAAGGAAAGAGATAAGTTCAAAAGGGTTTAACAGAGAATAACTTAGTGTAGGAGCTTTTTGTGAAGGTAGGGGCAGGGCAGAAACAATCCCAAGGGAATGGAATGGCCTGGCACAGGGACTGGCCACAGCAGAAAGCTGTGGGGAAGGAAGTAAATAGTACTGGAACTCGAACCTGGTGCAGGTAGAAGCAGAGGGGACAGGACACCTGGCCAGAACTGTGGCTACAGACAAGGGCAGCCACCACTGGAACCAGAAAGGAGCAGAGAAAAGTAAACCAAACATTCCATCTCCTCTCCTACCCCCCCCCCCTTCTACAGCATCCCACTCTCTGAATGCAGACTTCGGGACAAAGGAAGGACAGAAAAGAGAGAAGGGGCCTTGGGACCCAATGGAAGACCAGAGGCAGAGCAGAGGCAGCTCTGCAGCACACTGCACTCCGAGTTCAGTCAGGAACTATCTCACCAGGTCCAGATGCATAAGAGGCAATGTTGAACATTCTAGATTATGACTGAATCCTGACTTCATGGCCCGTTCATGCCTAGGTGGTTCTGGTTATCAATGTTAATGCCATTCTAACTCAAGGCACTGAGGCTCAACTGAATTTTAGTCTTTCTCTTGGAGGCATATCAAAGGATTGTAGAGTGACAGGGATGGGAAAGTAGAGATGGAAGGACACTATTTATAAGCATTGTAATAAATAATCTAATAACGATTAACTCTGGAGTGTGAATCCCCACAAAGAAGCAAGTGCATGCGTGCGCGCGCGCGCGCGCACACACACACACACACACACACACACACACACACACACACACACACACACACACACACACGAAGTGGGTTTACAATTGGGTCTACTGTTCTTTGCCTGGAAGTTTACTTGCCCCTACCTGCCCTCACCTACATCTCTTTCCCACTGTCTACCACACAGCAGGGCTGGTAGGCACACCCCCCTCAGCCCATTTCTGTGAAGTCATCATTTGCTCAGGCTACTCCCTCCATCTGCAACCACTTCCTCTTTCTTCTCTGGATGAAACTAGATTTCTTCTCCGGGAAATGGATCAAAGTTCACCTCTCCTTTGTGCAGCCTTCCTTGCTTCCCTGTTCATTCTCTTATCAAAGTGTCTTTGCACTAACTTCTATTGCAGTACATAGACATTGTAAAGATTTCTGTTTGTTTCTACAGTGGACTGTGGACCCTTGAAGCAAAAGAATGTGAAGAAGAAGCCTGACATCCATGGCTCATACCTGTAATTCTGGCTACTCACAAGACTGAAATCTGAGGATTGTGGTGCAGTGCCAGCCCCACGAGGAAGGTCTGTGAGACTCTTATCTCCAGTTGACCACACACACACACACACACACACACACACACACACACACACACACACACACACACACACACACACACACACGCACATCCAGAAGTAGAGCTGTAGCTCAAGTGGTAGAGAGTGAGCCTTGAGCAAAATAGCTCAGGGGGAGAGTGCTTAGGCTCCAAGCCTCAAGACCAGTACCAGAAAAAAAAATAGGAGGAGGAAAGAAGGAGGAAAAGGAGGGAGCAGAGGAGAAGGAGGGGTTAGGGAGAAGAGGAGGAGGAGGGGGAGAAAAAGAAGAGGAGGAAATAGAAAGCCATGAAATAATGTTGAGTTATCATTTACTAAGCAGCAAATACATGAATGAGCTCAGTTAAAACTATAGAGTAGGTATGATTTATTCCCACTTTTCCATTTCTTCAGATGGAGGCCTGGAAAGATTACTCTGTCTTCAAGTTTACTTAACTGCATGAATAAACTTAGGGTGCTGGGTTTTTTTTAGAAGTCTGTAAGCTAATAGGTTCTTTTAAGTAAAAAGTGTAAAAAATATTGAAAAGTGGGCATAGGAGTTCAGTTGTGACTATAAAAAAGATAGATGAAGATATTAACAAATTTCATTAATCAATTATTAGGTAATCAAGTACCGACATTAAAAACAAGGTGAGATAAAATAGTGTAAGTCTTGAAACCTAGTCTTAAAAAAGTATTATGGTCTATTGCTTGAAAATGTACAAGAAGTTAAAGGAATTAAACTCTACCTGCAATCTTTATTTCTTTTAGACATCCAGCATTTATCTTGAAAACATATGGTGAATAGTCGCCATTTGTTAATGCTGAAACCCTCCTTTATTGATGTTGGTATTAGTATCTGTGTCTTATGAATTGAAAAGCTTTCCAAAGTGAATGTACATACAGAAAACTCAACCTGGCAATCCCTCTGTATTAGACACTAAGTATTTGTCAGTAATGATGAAAATGTGTGATGGAAATGTGCCTCTTCAGGCACACACACACACACACACACACACACACACACACACAACTCAAAGCAAATAGAAGTTCAGACAAGGAAGGTTAAACGAATTTCAAAGACAAGTCGTAAGGACATCTGAAGCACTGGTGTCTAAAGTAATTCCTGGATCAAGTGCTGAAGGTGCCAAGAGGTGGATGTTCCTGGGTCTTGAAACAAATTCCCTAACTTAAGCGTTAAGGAATGGCTCAAGTAATATAGTGCCTTCCTAGCAAGTACAAAGTCCTGAGCTCAAGCCCAAGACCACCAAAAACAAATAGCATTCCCTAACTAAACCATAATTGCATTTGAAGAGCTGAGAACATGCAATGACTGGACCATCATTTCATGGCAGAAAGAAATAATAATGACAACACCACTAAATCATACCCCCAGATGCTGGTAGCTGCTCCCTCTGAAATCTCTGGGTGGTCACATTGTCTTAAAGTTGACTTCATTCTTGTTTTGTAATTTCGTGTATGTGTGTATGTCCATATGTGTGCATGCATATGCGTGTGTGCGTGTGCGTGTGTGTGTGTATGTGTGTGTGTGTGTGTGTGTGTGTGTGTGTGTGTGTGTGTGTGTGTTTCTGGCTTAGTAAATAAACATAGGGTGAAAAACCAAAGTAGAAACTCAGGATATCAGAATTAAACAGAGAGTTGGCTCCCAACTAAGATGAAAAATAGCACTATTCTTTTATTTTTATTGATGTGGTACTGTTGTTTGAATCTGGATTCTTATATTTGCTAGACAGGCCATTGATCACTCAAGCCAAACCCCCAGTCCCTTTTCAGTTAGCTACTTTTCTGATAGGGTTTTACATTTTTGCCCAGGCCAGTTTAGGCCATAATCTTCCTATGTATGCTTCTCTCACAGCTAGGGTGACAGGCACACACTTTGCCTAGTTTTTATTAGTTGAAGGGGATTCTCACAAACATTTTTGGTCTGATTAGCTTCAAACAGTGATCTTCTCAATCTCTGCCCCTTGAGGAGCCAGGATTGCAGATGTCACAGGATTGCAGTCACAGAGCCTACCCTTGAGATTGTACAGTTCTTTATCAATGCATATGCAATAGGAAAGCTGACTTGGATGTACTTAGAGAGGAAAGGGTCCCCGTCTTCATCTGAGCATTTTGTCTCTATGACACCACAAATTTTGGACCACAGAAGGAATAAAAAGCATATTAAGTTATAAGGTTTTTTTTAAAAATACTTTTTTATTGTAAAAATACTGTATAGAGGGGTTACAGTTACATGAGCGAGGTAATGAGTACCTTTCCTATCAAGCATTGTTACCTCTTCCTTTGTTTTTCCCCTACCATCCCTTCCCTCCCACCTCCACAACTACACTTCACCCCCTCTCCCATGCCTAAATTGTAAAGTTTGTTTTTCAACATAGTGTCTTGTACATCTCATTGTTACAATGGGTTAAACTGTATCCCTATTTAAGCATTTTATTTTTTCCCTTCCCCTCCCCAAATTAGAGAAGGGTATATACAAAATGCTGGGCACCGACATCAAATACAGTGAAAACAGGGGTTATACCATGGGGGAGGAACATACAAAGAAACAAAAAAAATCACATGGCACATTATAAATATGTTAGAAACAATAGCAAGAAAAAACAAACCACTTGTGTCCCTATCTTGGGGTTCATTTTGCTTAACATCATCTTGTATATGTCTAGGACAAGCAGAAAACATCAAAAGCTATGTAAATATAACTTATAGTGTTTTTTTTTTTTTTTGTCAGTCATGGGACTTGAACTCTGGGCCTGGGCGCTGTCCCTCAGCTCTTCAGCTCAAGGCGAGCGCTCTACCACTTGAGCTACAGCGCCACTTCCGGTTTTCTGGTGGTTTATTGGAGATAGGAGTCTCACGGTCTCTCCTGCCCGGGCTGGCTTTGAACCACTATCCTCAGATCTCAGCCTCCTGAGTAGCTTGGATTACAGGCGTGAGCCACCAGCACCCAGCTAACTTATAGTGTTTTAAACAAGCAAAGTCATATACAACTTGATGTATGCTATAGTCTTTTAGACTATACATACACAGTCAGTAATTGGTTATATATTCTTCATATTTGTAGGATGGGATGAAATCAAGCCTGACAGAAATCTGAGCAAAGGGAAAGAAAGTTACAGAAGAAGAAATATTCCAATAGCTCCTATTAATGTTTTTCTCTCAGGATTCTTCTCACTCTATCCCCTCATTGGCTCACCCTAATTATTCCCAATGCTCTATCCCTAAGAGCCATGGGTTATTAGTATTTACAAAATGATTTCTCAGGTAATTTTTGATATGCTTCTAATTCTCAAGTTGCCTCTAGGAAACAACACTGAAATTCTTTTTTCCTCAAAGGCACTGGCATTACCATTCCATGTCACTCAATCAGCATGAAATTTTTCATCAAAATTTTTTGCCCAATAACTTAGAGGACCCCAGAGTCCAACACACTGCAACTTTGCTTCTTCCCATTTCCATCTTCATTTCCCAAAGTCTCTAACCTTAAATCTGATACAAAGCCAACTCTGAGGTCCCTATTACACTGTCCAGGGAGATCCAGTACTTGCCAATATTGACCAAAACAATAATCATTTTTAGAAGAAATTTGATGGGTGACATGTGACATCCAGTCCAGTTAGAGGCCAAGGCAGAGATATGCTTCGCACGTGCTTTATAACTTGATACTGACTGGCATCATAGTGCACTTGTATGGTAGTTCTTAGAGCCCCCAAGAATCTTTGTCTAGCCTTAATCTGAACACCTACATCTTAATCTTTCCCACCTACATCCTCTTCCTTATTCTCTTTCCTCTACTTGTAACATCCTCCAAGCTCTACAAGCAGGTACTCTTTGTACATCTGGCCTGTACTGACTTTTCCTGGAAGTCTCAGCCTACAAATTGGTTGTAGTTTGAGTTGAAATGCCCCTCCTGCCTCCTGGCCTTCCAGGCCTGTGTGGTGCTATTTGTATTCTAGTGGTAGGAAGTCAGGGTGTGCCCTTGAATAGGAGATTAACACCCCATCCCCTTCTTGTCTCTCTCTTTGCTCCTTGCCCATTATTGGGTGAGCAGCTTGCTCTGCCAAGAGCTCCTGTCATCATGGCTTGCTTCTCCACAGCCCCCAAAACTATAGAGCTATAGACTAAACTTCTGAAACTGAGCCAAAACAAGCCTTTGCTTCATTTTGTTATAGTAAATCAACCAGTGTAATATTCCTAATACTTTGACGCATCCTTCAGCCTCCTCTCATCCTGTGAAATGACCGTTATGACTAACACTTATGATCACTTACTGTGTTACCAGGTGCCATTCAAGTGCTTTGCATAGATTTCTCACTTAATCCTCAACTACATGTTTTGAGTTGATGGCTCAGAGAGATTTAGCAGCTTGCCCAAAGCCATTTAGCTAATAAGTACAAGTACTAGAGCCAATGACAATCATAGGCTAGTTTTCTCTACTTTAGTACTCTTTCCAATCTGTGTGTGTGTGTGTGTGTGTGTGTGTGTGTGTGTGTGTGTGTGTGTGTGTGTGTGTGTGTGTGTGTGTCCTGGAGCTTGAACTCAGGGCCTCAGGGCCTGCTCTCCCTGAGCTTTTGTGCTAAAGGTTAGCACGCTACCACTTGAGTCACAGATCTACTTCTAGCTCTTTGATAGTTTATTGGAAATAAAAATATCATGGACAATCCTGCCTAGGCTGGCTTTGAACCATAATCTTCAAATCTCAGCCTCCTCAGTAGCTAGAATAACAGTGTGAGCCACGCAGTGCCTGGCTTCTTTCCAGCCTCTTGGACCCTTTTTGGTAGCCCTTGTCTCCCTCCGTTGTCCATTCATTTGTCTCTCTGGGCCACTAGACTGTAAGCTTAGTGGTTTAGGACCCTTAGATAACTCATCCTTGGCATTTGGGGATTCTGTTTGGCACTTGGAGGAAAGTAGAGTGGAGAAAAGAGTTTTTAACCACCCTGGGATCTTGAGATGACGTTTCCCGGGGCTCTTCACATTTTCCATAATAGTCTAACCCAGTTTCCCACTTTTTCTCATTAATGTACAATTCCATTGCAAGGAAACCACCTGACTCCATGCCTGAGCGGGCTGTGCACATTGTGGCGAAGAAGAAGAAGAAGAAGAAGGAGGAGGAGGAGGAGGAGGAGGAGGAGGAGGAGGAGGAGGAGGAG
This sequence comes from Dipodomys merriami, assembly GCF_024711535.1. Taxonomy (NCBI): domain Eukaryota; kingdom Metazoa; phylum Chordata; class Mammalia; order Rodentia; family Heteromyidae; genus Dipodomys; species Dipodomys merriami. The sequence continues at coordinate 64,706,266 of NW_027206290.1, forward strand.
GAGGAGGAGAAGGAGGAGGAAGAGGAGGAGGGGGAGGGGGGAGGGGGAGGGGGGAGGGGGAGGAGGAGCTCACAAAAGCAAGAGTTTTGAAAACTTTGTACTGTATCCCATTTCCCTTACCTATTTCCACCACCACCAAAAAAAAAAAAAAAAGCTGAAGTTATGAAACTCATGCTAAATATTGAGCCATTAAACTTAGGAATACTGAGAGAAGTGTTTTCTTAAAAGCTTATTTTTTTTTCAGCTCTCCTTGTTTTGCCCTGAGTGTTTTTAGCAGTTCAAACAGGTTGGGTTTGCCCACAAGGAGCAGGGCACAGGGTTTTTCCACCCCGTAGGTTGAGGTATTCATTCCCACTTTAAACCTCTCTAAATTTATGTGCCAGTATTTTCCACGTAGATGTATTTGTAGGTATGTTCAGGAGAGAACGAGACATTCACGATATTGACTGAGACTGGGAGATGACAGCTGGACAAATTCGAGGTTTTGAGCTTCATCCTCAGTCTGACCTTTGGCAGCAGTGGAAATATTTTCACTCAACAAAACTTTGTTATTCTCTGTGCATGTGAGCAGGTGAATGTGTAGGAGTGGGGATGGAAGAAGGAAGGGAGGAGGAGGAAGAGGAGGAGGAGGAGGAAGAGAAGAGAGAGAGAGAGAGAGAGAGAGAGAGAGAGAGAGAGAGAGAGGTGATTTAGCTTTTGAAAATAATAGTATGATTCCAAAATGGGTCAGATCTTGGATTTCACGGTCCCAGGCTTCTGTTGTCACTTTCAGTTCTGAAAGAGACATCATGACATCTTACTGTATTATAAGAGATCTCTATGATTGTTATGACACTTCCCTTGAACTTCTATCCCCCAAATACATGTCACCTTTGTACTAGGAACCTAACTTGGATCTACTAAGTCAGTCTTATTGACATATCATTTACTCCCCCTATTTTGATGAGTGTGTAACACATTATAACCAAGATCAAGCACACTTCCCTTACCCTAAGATATCCCATCAATCAGCTCTTTCTTGGTAGCCAGATTCTTTCCTAATCCCCAATCCCCAATCCTCAATCCCTGGTACACACAGGACAGTTTTCTGTTCTTACTACTCTGTTCATATCATGTATCCTATAACAGTCTGTAGCCATGCCTGTCTTTCCCCCCACCTCTTACATAGCATAATGCATTTTAAATTCATCTATGCAATTGCTTGTGTCAGAAGTTCCTCCTCCCCCTCCCCCTCCCCTCCCCCTCCCCCTCCCCCTCCCCCTCCCCCTCCCCCTCCCCCTCCCCCTCCCCCCCCCCCTCCTCCTCCTCCTCCTTCTTTTTGCTGGTTCTGGGGCTTGAACTCTGGGTCTCAGCTCTGTCCCTGAGCTTTTTTGTTCAAGGCTAGCTAGTGCTCAACCACTTGAGATCCAGCACCACTTCCAGCTCTTTCTGACTAGTTTATTGGAGATAAGACTCTCACAGATTTTCCTGCATGGACTGACTTTCCAACCACAATCCTCACATCTCAGCCTCCGTAGTAGCTAAGATTACAGGAGTGAGCCATCAGTACCTGGCATTTTTTTTCCTTAATAATATTCCATGGACTAAATGCCTCACAGGATGCTACTGCTGGACCACTCATTCATTCACCAGTTGTTTCAGTGTTGTATCAGTTATGAATAAAGCTGCTATCCACAGCTTCACATGGCTTTTGGTATGAGTCTCAAGTTTTGTTACTCTTGGGTGGACACTGGGGGCTGAGATTGCCGTTTTGTATGGTTAAATGTACATTTATTACAAAAAAAGTACCAAATGCCTTCAGGGTAATCTAAATTGCCAATTTCCAATTGTTTCAAACAACATCAACAAAGACCTTCATTCTCCTGTCATTAATTCCAGGAAACATAATGAGAAGCAATATATGGATGATGATATGCATCAGGTAATTTATTATCTAGCATCAGAGTCCCAGGAATAGTGGGTGAACTACAGATGGTCCCTGCCTTTACGACTTTATGAGGCTCCAAAAGTATGCACATACATTCTCTTTGTCACTTTCAGTACAGTTCATGTTAGATGATTTTGTCCAACACAGGTTAACTTAAGTGTTCTGAGTACATTTAAATCATGATGTATATCATTTAATGGATTTTGTTTGTTTTTATTTATTTTGTGCTGCTCTTTGTGGGCTTGGACCTAGGGCCTACACACAATCCTTTAGCTTTTTTCCCTTAAGGCTAACACTCTACTACTGAAGCTACAACTACACTTCCAGCTTTTTGGGGACTAATGGGAGATAAGAGTATCATGGGTAAGAAACACCCTACCTTGGCTGACTTCAAACTGATCCTCAGATCTCAGCCTCCTGGGTAGGTAGGTCTGAGCCACCAGTACCTGGCTCATTCAATGTATTTTTAACATGATATTTTCAGTCTTCAATAAGTTTATCAGATGGTTATCATAGTATACACGGGAGAGTATCTGGTATTGCTATAACCCAGTACCATTAAGCTATCTTTGTCACAAAATTATGAAATGAAAGAGCTAACTCAACTCTCTGGATGACTCTGTCCTCGGGTTGTGAATAAGTCTTTCTGGCTCATGGGAGCACCAAGCCTATTATTAATATCTATTTTCCTATTTCCAGGACAAGATGATAGGTAATGCCTGAGGAGTTGAAGAATGACCTCAAATTTAGATATTCTGGTATCTAATTCCTACTGTGACAATGACTCACTGGATAATTCAGGGACATTGAATGGATGCTCCTAGACTCAGTTTCCTAAAGTCTAGGACAGGATTGCCCTGTTGACTCAACTCATGGCTTGGGGTAAAGGAGATTGCAAATCTGAAGAGTGTCATTCAAGGGCGTTGAAGCTACTAGTCTCATGGCATCATGGGCCTGGGCACCTTTCTTCCCAAGAATGTCAAAGGCCATTATTAAACCAATCCCTAGATAGAGACTCTCATAAAGAGAGGTCACATGACTGGCCCTGTGAGCCACAGTGAGTCAGAAGAGTTTAAAGAGTCCTTAGCACCCCTGACAATCTTTCTGAAGGTAACCATCGACTCAGAGAATTCCTTCTTTTTAGAATAATTTTACAAGTTGAAAATACTTTTTTTAAAAACATTTTTTGGTAAAGATGTTGTGCAGCAAGTTTACAGTTACATGAATAAGGCAATGACTACATTTGAAAATACTTTTAAACATATCACTTGGGCTTTCTCAAAAGTGTTAATAGGTGAACTCATCCATCTGCACACTGGCCATCTTACTTTTTTCATATATATATTTGTTGTTGTAGGTTGTAGGGCCTGAACTCAGGGCCTGGGCACTGTTCCTGACCTCTTTTGTGCAAGGCTAATGCTCTATCACTTTGAGCCACAACTATACTTCCAGTTTTCTGGTGAGTAATTGGAGATCAGTTTCATGGCCTTTCCTGCCTCCTGGCTTACTTTGAACCATGATCCTCAGATCTCAGCCTCCTGAGTAGATAGGATTACAGGTGTAAGCCACCAGCATCTGGCTACAAATACATACATATATATGAATATATATAAAACCCACCTTTAGGGGATCCAATGAGTAGGGAATCCCGAGAAGCCCATGGAACAGGCTCATCCTACCTACCTCTTCTTGACTTTTTTTTTTTTTTTTTTACCATTGTTGGGCACCCAAGCCTGATTTCCCACTGTCAATACCTGCATCTTGGAAACAAGATGTCCTGAATACTGCCAATGTCTGTCTTCATCCTACCAGGGCATCCCTAAGCAAGGACTGATGCGTGTTGGTATCTTTGGGCAGGGATCCTATTGATGTGCGTGATTTCCATGTTCTCCATAGGCTTAAGCTTACTTTGTGAAAAGTGCCATAATAGCACAGCTTTTATTTCCTGCTTTATTTCAGTCTGGTCAATACTTTCCTTCAGCTGCCCCAGTTCCTTGTGCCATCCAAATGAAACTACTGGCTCTCAAATCCTGTGAGTCTGATTCTGGGAGCATTCAAACTTAGCCATCACTATTTGTATTCCTATGTACGTACACATCTATCATTTCTGAAAGCATCCATAGTCTTTTCCTCGGCTTCTAAAAGTGACTGGTGACTCATTTCAAATAATAAAGAACATTTGGGTTCACTGCCCCCCAGCTTTCCAAGCAGACAAGTGGCAGAGCCAGGGCAAGAATCATGGCTATAGGGCTTACTCCTAAGTTCCTTCCCTGGAAAGACCTTTGAGTTTTCTACCTGTGTGTATACAAGTGGTTGTGAGGGTGAGGGAGGTCTAACCTCTCAAGACTGTCCCATCCACTTTACAACAGAACAAGAAATCAGTCTTGAAACCTGACAGTAATGTGTGATTCGGCACATGGGTCTTAGTCAGTGAGCATAGTACTTGGGCCTCAGCTTGGGTTCTACTTCCTTCTACCCCATACCTCTTCTAGCTGCCTTGTTTTTATCTTTTATCTACATAATAGCAACAAATAATAATAATAATAATAGCACATAACAACTCACAACTCAACACATTCTTTCACTCCTTCCATCACTCCCTTCTGTCTCTATATGACAAGTCTTTCAGTATTAGTCCTCTTGTTATAAATCTACAGGGAAGAATCATAAATTCATGCACAGTAATATTTAGTGATCATAACTTCTTTTTTTTTTTTTTTGGTCTGGTCATGGGGCTAGTGCTCTACCACTTGAGCCACAGCGCCACTTCCAGCTTTTTTCTTTTTGCTTATGTGGTGCTGAGGAATCGAACCCAGGGCCTCATGCATCCAAGGCAAGCACTCTACCACTGAGCCACCTTCCCAGCCCAGTGATCATAACTTCTAATAATTCATAGTATCTAAGATAAATTCTTTCTCAGAGATATCTTAACTTGGAGAGATAATTAAAGCACCAAGTAGAAAAAAAGGATATTTGTATCTTCAAGGAATCAAAATACTTCCAGATATTTTACAGGAAGTAGTCAAAGTAGCAAGAAAAAAGCGTAGGGTTAATTGTTGAGCATCTTTCTCATAAAGCACTGCTTGCTCTGTTTCATCACACAGATGAGGCTCTGATGACTGAATTTATACATGAACACATAATCTTGCATGTAGACCAAAGACAATTATAAATCTTATAGGCATATAGGACAGACACAATTGCTTTTAACTGTCTATAAAAGTAAAGGTGTGTACCTTTCTAGAAAAGGTTAGCAGCTAGAAGGTCGTCATTCAAATAGTTTTACTTGCTGATTTATGACCTGTGATTCTCTTAGTGGTACTTTGTCCTCAAGTTATTTCTAATGTACTGACCACACACAGGCACACACACACATACACACACAAACACATGCCCACACACACGCCCACACAGAACTTTCAAAACAAAATGCACAATATTTTTTTTCCTATCCAGTATTAACATCAAGGAATATTAAACATAATAGCTGACAGCCTGAGGCTTATTTTCTGCTTTCAAGGAGTTGCCAAAAAATGTACAAAAGTAACACTTTGATTCACAGTGGGGCTTTTTCTTCGTTTACCTTATCTGAAACTCAACACTGTCATAACTCCTAACATTCTCCCTCACTAGCCTTAGGAAAGAAAGAGAAACTCATTTTCCTCAGCGCAGGACTATTTACTGTCTGTTTGACAAAGCTTATGTTTGACCTTCACATGCCTACCCTAGCCAAGAAACACAGATCAAATTTCACTTCTGTGATCAGGCTAAAGAAATATTGCCTTGTAACTTACTAAAGAAGTGGTATGCATGTGGCTATTGCAAAGACAGAACTGTCAGATGGAACCACTGGCTTATGCACAGGGGTCAGACTTTGCAAATTAGCAGGAGCTATTGACACATATCAGTTCCACATTATAGACACACAGAGTCCGGAAAGGAAAAAAATGCCTCTATTTAATTACATCCACTTCCTTCAAGCACAATTGACAATCAGGCATCCTCTGGCAAGCTAACGAAAACCACTGTTTAAGCCGAAGGAACTGGAATTATATATTTGCTGTCTGGTAGCTGTGTGCATGCTTTCTGGGGGCAACACCTATTCTCAGAGGTACCACCTTGTGCTTTACAAACAGTGAGAAATTAATTTAAGGGGGATGTAGTTTGAATACAAAATAAGGCTGATTAAAACTTCCAGCTTCCCAGGAGCATTTCTTGAGGAGGTCTTCAGGAAAGAGTTGAAGTAAATTCTAAGAACCTGGGATTTCCTACAGATGCAGAACTTTTTCTTTGGATCAACTGTATTTGTTCAGAATACCTTCTTTCTTGCTATCTTTTCTTTATTCATCGCTCCCTCCTTCGACATTTACTTTGTCTCTGCTTTTTGTCAAAGCACAAAGTGGACTACAAAAGAGATTCAACTTGATTTTCATCAAGTGAACACAGATTACAGGTAACCCCTAGGTGAAGGACATCAGATTGCCAGATGCCAGAAAGCCACAGGTGGTTACCTGTGACCCCAGGAAGCCGCCTTGTAATCATTTCCGGTTACTCCTTCCTCTAGCAAAGATGAGTGCACTTCTGCTTCTCACGACAAACATTCATTTTGCCAGTCTCAAACTATATAAATGAAATACACAGATGTTCTCTTCTGTGTCTAGCTGTTTGTGGTCTTTCAACGTCATGTTTGTCAACATCATCATATCATCAACTACAACTCTAGTTTGTTCATTGGCATTGCTGTATAGTAAAGCTTTGAATATCTATACATGCAAGCATTATAATACCATTTTATACCACAATTCATTTATACATTATTATATTGGTGGTGATTTATGTGAGTTACAGTATGGGAATATTGCAAATGAATTTACTCTAAAACTTCATGGACAACTTTTTTGATATCATAACAAATAATGACTCATTTCTTTAGAAGAGAGTTGCTGAATCCTATAGCACAAATGGCTTTAGTCGATAGCCAAATATCATTACAAAACAGTGTGTACACTTGGTATTTTTCATTCTTATACTCTAAGCATTCTGATATGTGCATCATGCTATTTTTAGCATGTATGATTAAAATTTTAGGGGGACAAACCAGTTCCTAGGCACCAAGGACCAGATTAGTGCTTATGACTTACACTGGTAGGAAACAAATGAGAAGTAAATGTGGAGAACTGTGGACACATCGCAGATTTGATAAAGCCCTGAAGAGGTGATGAATGACATAGAAGTTAGATCAGGAAGGATAAGCACTGGTGGAGAAATTGAATACACAAATAGGGAAAGAAATCAGCAAGGGGCCATGAATAGTTGGAGCATAGTGCTCATCTTGTTCAACGGTAGGAAAACTGGCATGAAGAATGAGACTGAGGCCAGAGGCAGCAGAGCACTTTTTCCTTAGGTCTTCATGAGGCTTGAGGTATTTAAAATGGAGATCAGTTTTTCTCCAGTATGTTATTTGCAACCATACTGAGTTTGCAAGAGTGGTAGAAGTCTGCTGTGGGTTCAAATCCTGCCCCCAGTAGAAACCATCTGTAGGATGCCTGTCCTTAGCTGAAAAGCCCATACATCCTGGAGCAGCTGGAAGAAGACTACCCAAGCAAAGGCCCCAGCTGCAGCCTGGCAAAACATAAGTGCTCTAAAGGTATTAATTACTAGGTTAAACAGGAGATTAAAAAAAGCACCAGGTTGATGACTTACGCCTTTCCTGTGGAACACTATGGGCGTTTTATGTACAAACATGCAAAGGTAATAAAGTTGGCATGTTTGAAAACATTCTGTGATTCTAATTATGAATTCATGTGTATAACAAGTCAGTGTCATGAGCATGCTTTGATAGCATGGAAAGGTAATAAAGTCAACATGTTTGAAAGCATGTTGACTTTTGCATATTAAGCAAATAGGCACAAAGGCTCTTGGAGACTCAGACCTTTTGCTGGATGTTCCATATGCTAAGAAAGGTAATGATTTTTTCTTGGTAGAGACACAACTACAGAATAAGTAACTTTGACTTCTCATAGAAAGAATTGTAGAGAAGCACTTGATCCTGTCTGAGGCAGCCAAGAGAGATTTCCTGGAAGTAACAAGTAGACAGAGATTTGAACGGGGAAACTGAATCCAAGGCATGTAGATGTGGGCATAGCAAGGGATAGGGAGAGATTATGGAGAAAATTCATTAGAAGTAGTGATGTTAGGAAGTTAGGTGAGGTCATTCATTCTGCTTGCAGTGTGCTAATAATGTGTCGGCTGTAAGGCCTCAATGACTTTGCTCAACAAATCTTTACTGAGTACTAACTTTTTGCCAGGATGTATTTCAGATGCTGGTGAGACACATTTATCTAAGATGCTTCTGCTGTCTTAGAGTTTATATTCTATTCCTGTAGAGAGATCATCTTGCTGAAAATAAGTCAACAGGTAAGTAAAAGCAGGATACATTATGATAAGATACTGACATGAAGCAAAATGAGGTACTGAGATAATGTGAGTGGTTGTGATAGAAGAGATAGGAATGAGACCATGGTTCCAAAGGGGTGTCATGGGAACTATGGCTTTGAAAAGATTGGGGAAATCATACTCCAAGGAGATAGAGACCATAAACACAAGCCCTGGACGTGGACTTGTACTACCAGGGCTGGATGTATGTCTTTGGGGATGTGAGCAAGGTCAGGTTACATAGAAACAAGAAGGCCAATATCAGATGTGATTTTATTCTGTGTACAGTGGGCAGCTAGTGTACAGGAAGGCCAAGCAGAGAAGTGACAAGCCAGAAATCCTCCTGTGTGTTAAACAAAATGGAAGCTAGCCAAGGTAGGTAGAGGAGATGTCTTGAGCAACTTGAAGAAGTCTTAAGGTAAAGTCCAGTATATCTGTATTATATTAATAATGGCCAGATATGCATAATATCTAGCTAGATGCCACTCAGTCACAGAAGAAGGGAGTCTTTTTATCTTGGAAGATACCAGATGATTCTGTAAACCTCTTATGAGTGCATTGGTTTCTAATCCCATTCATTGCTACTTCCATGTCAAGCTCCGAAGTAGGAACTGAGTGGTTCTTTCTTTAAAAAGAAATAAATCTAAAATAAAAGAATATGAGATGTTAAAGGTAAACAAAAGTAGAATACAAAGAGCCAGGTACTACTAGTGACTTTTATTGCTTTTACTATGGGAAGGCAAGGGAATTTTAGGAGAAATTTCCCCTCAGCCTCTAGGAAGTGGTGACTTTATCCATCTATAGTGGCTCCCAGTGTGCCCACATTGACTGGATCCTGGTCTGTTTTCATCTTGATGGTACAAAGCCTTCTTGTAACTTCCCTAATCTCTCTGTAGAAAAGAGGTACTCATGAATCCATTTACAGGCCTCAGGAAATAGGTGTAGGAGGCCTAACTTGGAAACAAGGGTTAGTTCAAAAAACTTATCTCCATTTAATCAGCTATACAAGCACACACCGACCCACAGATAGGAGGTAGAAAAAGCCAGAAGATGATGCTCAAATAGTAGAACATCAGTCATGAGTGATAAAAATAAACCAAGAGGTTCCGAGTTCAAGCCCTAGTACCTACTTCTTCCCATCTCCTATCCCCGACCCACAGATCCAGGAGCCAATCAGATTTTTTTATCTTAAAACATGTACTTGTCCTATTTTGGTTATTTTTAATACTCAATAACAGAAATCTGGCATATGTAGGTATGACACGGACTGGTAAATAATAAGCTATCTGCCCTGTGTCTCTGAGAACCATTCTGGAAACTCACCATGCAGTACTCATGGAGGACTGTAAATAAACTTAATGTGAACTTAAACTAAAGATATTTTTACAGGAAAAAAAATCATGTAGGAAGTTCCAAAGTTAAAGATGATTGGAGTTCTATTACTCATCTTCTGGACATGGCGTCAGAATTGTTTTCATTTGTTCCTAAGAAATAAAGCTATGGAAACTTGTACTAGAGTTTTGAAAGTACATTTCCTGTCCAACATAAGTTTTGATCCAGATAAATCCGTATGTCTTATCTGTGATGCTTCCATTTAGAAATAAGATTTTCCTTCTTTGATCTGTCAAAACCTCAGGTTTTCACTCAAAGTAATTGTAGTATTTTTTTGTCTCAAATATTTTACTACCTATGTTGGTTCCAAACAAGTAATGTATTTAGAACTAGGATATTTATTTATCAGTACAGTCAATGCAATGGTATTTGACATTCTTAGCTTAATTATTAAAATTAGCCCATTTTTAAAGGCTAATTTCTCTACTCTTCATTAAGAAGCAAACCTCTTTAGTTGATTTAGAAACCTTACTTGCAATGGCAGCAATTATAAGTTCATTTTTTTGTGTGTGTGCTGAGAACATGATTGTCCAGATCATTCATGAGTAACATTGAGGTGGAGTTAGATGTCAAAGCAATATCTCTATTTTCTTTCTTGCTATTTGGGTTTTAAATTTATGGCTCCCAACATTTTAAAAAAGCAAGTCTACATTGTTACTCCAATATGCCTTTGATTTTGTTTAGTGATGTGTTCAGAGAAAAGAGATCATCAGGCTAAATATAATTGTGAGCATATTAATAAAGAACTAAATAACGCTTTAACCAGAATCTCTAGTGAGGTTGCTATAAGAACAGTTCACAAGCCAGTTCTTACTGGCTCTATAGCCCTCAGTAATAGCTAAATAGTATCCACAGTGGCATTTGTCTTCTCCATACTTTTCACCTACTATTTCCCTCCCTTTTCCCCTGACACTCCCCCCACCCAAACACTACTATCATGGAAATGAAAACTGTCTCTTTTTTTTTTTTTTGGTAGAATTTCTCCTGTTAATAAATGTTGGTGGAAGTGGCCTGTGGCTCACGTGGTAGAGCTCTAGCCTTGAGCTAAAGAGCTGGGGGACAGCGCCCAGGCTCACAGTTCAAGCCCCACAACCAACAACAACAACAACAAAAGCTTATGGGGCTGGGAAGGTGGTTCAGTGGTAGAGTGTGTGCCTTTTTATGCATGAGGCCCTGGGTTCAATTCCTCTTCACCACATAAGCAGAAAAAGCTGGAAGTGGCGCTGTGGCTCAAGTGGTAGAGTGCTCGCCTTGAGCTGAAGAGCTGAGGGACAGCACCCAGGACTAGGGTTCAGGCCCCATGACCAACAACAACAACAACAAAAATGTTGGTGTGTAAGGGAACATTATAATTCATACCTATAAGATTTTGTTATTAGGTAAGAGATAACTATAGATTCTTTGTTTTTTACTCTAATATATATATATATATATATATATATATATATATGATGTGATCAATAAACCTTTAAAATTTACTGGGTATTTAAATTTTTCTTTACAATTGAAATAGACCAAGAATAATTTGACTGTACCGCAAGACTTCATGTGTGTCACTATGTCATGTGATGTACCGAGACATTTATATTCTTGTTCATTTATATGCCCTAAACACCTTTAGAATGAAAAAAAATGCCTTACTTGGAGAGAAAAAGTTACAACTGAGATATGCTAATATATAAATTTCACCCAATGGTTTTTGAGTCAAGTTATTTATGGTTTTATTTTTAATGTACAAGTCTCCAAGTCTACCTTTTCAAAGTATAGACTGAATTTAACTGCTTTTCATTAATGGACAATCTTCCCTTACATTTAAACACTGGTAGCTCATGTTCATAAATCCTACCTATTCAGAAGGCTAAGATCTGGAGGATCAAAGTTCAAATCTAGCCCAGGCAGGAAAATTCAAGAGCCTCTATTTTCCAAAATAACCAAGGAAACACCAGACTGGAGGTGTGGCTCAAATCAATAAGTCAAGCAATTAAGTTGAACAAGTGCAAGCCCTGAATTCAAATCCCAGTATTGACAAAACAAAACAAAAATTGGTTTTAATAACCCAAGGTTTTCAGAGAAATGGGGAAAATAAAGGACTTTTGTAGAGTCTTCTTCATGGGTTTATCTCTTCAATAAAAGGACTGGAAACAATTGACAGATATAAGACAAGAGGAAAGGAAATAGAATAGGACCTAAACAGTGCCTGGACTTTAAAACATTTTTTATTGTTATTATAAAATGATGTACAGAGGGGTAACAGTGCCTGTATTTGGCCACAAATATGGTTCTAGGTGTCTTGAGTGGCAATCTTTGCAGAGTCTAAGGTACCCCTGAGTTACATCTAATGAATTACCTCAGAAAAGCATGGATCCTCTACAGAAGACTGAGACTTCAGTCCTCTACACACTTAATTGGAAAGCAAGCATTTGCCGAACAACTATACTCCTTGCTTTCCAAATCAGGTTTTAATTGCATATAAAAAGGATTATTTAAACTGAAACACCCCTCCCTTTTCTTACAATTTCTCTTTCTTTGGAAATAATTGCTCTGTTACTCATTGTCTTATGACATTCTTGCTGGTCTTGTTGGTACTCTACACACCTATGTCTCACTGCTTCAATGAGAGCCTAAACTCTGAGGGCAGGAACAACTTCATCATCTCCTAGTCTTGCAGTGTTATGGCAGAGTCATTGTCAAAAAACTGCTAAGCTTGGAGGAGAAGAATAAAGGGCAAGGACAGAAAGATTATTGTGTACTCTTATCATCTGTCTGTGGGCCATTTGACTAAGAGACAATGGCTGTGCAATTGTCATCAATCAATGCTTTATGTCCTTAAAGGCATGAAAAAAATGTAATATCAACTCATTTCTGATGTCAAAACACAAGGAGAAGTGCTTGACTTGTTTTCAAGGGTAACCTTCTAGAGGAATTTATCTGTGTATTGTTAGGTTCCAAAGTTTTGAAATGATGTGTTTCAACATCTTTTGAACAACATTGACTCTGTGTCAGGCAGGATTCTAACTGCTCACTATGCACAGATTCATTGACTGACTGAGTTTAATGACTCCAGCCAATATCCTCGTTGGATTGCTACAAAGCTGTCAAAAGTTTACAAATACCCACTTTTGCCCTGTTCCAGCTTTCTGATTTTTAAAAATCAATCTCCACATTTTCCTTTTCCTTACTATGACCTGTGCCAATATTTCCAATATTTAAGAACCTTTGACGGAACTGTGAGGAGAAAAGTGGGCAGCTTTCTTAGTGACCCAGAAGGTGCATTGGCAGGAATGGTTTGATACCTAGAATCTCTTCTTTAAATGGCAATCAAGATGATATCCCATTCAAATGAATAGCAGTACTTCTGTCCCACCACCATGTAGAAAGAAGTTAAAGGTTCATAGCAGAAAATGTGTTGCACTGTTAAATGGACATTACATGGATTAACACATTCCATAATATTCATAAGTACAGCATGATGACCTGTATAAGAAATGTCCTAATGAAAAATATATTCATCTGCAAAGATCATGGAGATATAAATGTTTACTACTTAGCAGATAGGATCCTATAAATCCGTAGGTTAATGTCTTGGGGAAAGTCATTTAAAATGTTTCTCATATTCATAACACAATATAACATACACCTAAAGAAGGAAAATAAATACTACAGGCTCACACATGTAAACATAAACAAAAACACTGGCTACGTACACAGACATCGATTTTGTATAAACTATTGTCACAATAATGCTATAGAACAAATCACACTCACACTTGTCTGCCAAGCATATCTGCAGGTTGACAGAGTTCACCAACCCAGGTTGCACTTGGGAAGAAAGTCCTAATCACAACTCAGCTGTGAAGTGGTCTCAGTGCCAAGGGACTTCAATTCTCTTTCTGTGAGTTGTGGTTTGTCCTGATCTCCCGAGGATAACAGATGAGAAAGAAGAAGTAAATCTGATCATGATTGCACATTTCAAGACCTGCTTATGTCGTAATGGCTGTCATAATGGCTTCCAGTCCCATTGTCCATCTCAAGGGTAGAGAACTGCATTCAGGCCCCCATAGAAAAACACCATGTGCTGAGTGAAGGCCATAAATATGGAAAGAGGTAGGGAATTGACATCAATAAACCAGTTTATTATGGCTATATATGTTTATATACACAGGTGTCACTTCATTTCCTTCTACAAATAGCATCCTTACCTTAAAGACAATTTGAAAGTCCACTGTTCATTCCTGGCAACAAATACATAGCCTCCAGAGATTTTAACCAATATATTATAAGAAGATTCTTTTGCTCATAACCTCATTTCGTTTTTACAAGTTAGAAATGATAGTTTTTAAAGATGGGAGACTGAGGTTCAACCATGTAACTCAGGCAGGGATATGGAGAGGCCTGGATTCAAACTCATTGGAGGATGATTTCCCAATAGCATGTGCTGCTGTTTACTTGCATGCTACCTCTTACTGTACTGAAGCCTTGTGCCACACTTTCCAAAATTGCTCTTTCCCTTACTGCCCATCGCCCACTAAACTAGACCCATGAGCAAAAGCATCTTTGTCTACAATGCCACATTCTCTTCTTCGACTCTCAGAACCTGTAAACTCAATCTCTGCCAAAAGGCTTACTTCAAATCCTGTCCCTCATGTCTCAGTGGCCAAAGCTTTCTGACTTTCAGGCTTCCATAGCTATAATCCATTCTAACAATGTCTGTATTTAATACCAACAAGGCAGGCTATCATATTCTCATAAGAATTAATGATGCCAAATGATAAATCTGAGGAGGCGCACCTTTATATTCCTTCCAAACACCTCACTCTACATTTGTTAACTTTTTGAAAATGAATTGATTGACATCAATACCTCCCCGACCCCCACCCCCAAATTTGGTCTGAACACTAAATGGTTCACAAAGCAGGTACTTGTATTCAGAAGATAATTCCATTGTGCACACTGAATTGGAAAAATAATTGCCAGAAAGTGATTTTGAAGAAGAAATTTATGGCATGTAAAGGATTATTTATAGCCAAGTAAGTAAAAAAGAAGGAAGGAAGTAGATGGACACAGGGTGGGGGGGGCGTGAATGAAAGCATGATATATTCTACAATGAGAGAAGACAGTGGAAAGAGGAGGAAAGTGACAAATTGCGATGGACAAATTCTGTGCCCTTCAAATTCACATTGAAATTTTAACTTCTAATGTGATAGTATTAGGAACTGGAGCATTTGGGAGGGATTCCCTCTTGAATGGGATCAGTGATCCTATCAAAGGGATCCCCGACTTGTTCCACCATGGAAGAATACATAGGGTCCTGGAAAAGGATCCCCACCAGAATTACTGTGAATGCACCCTGATCTTGAACGTCCATCTCTCGATCTAGGGAGAATACATTTCTGCTGTTCATAAATGCCTCCATCCATGTCATTTTTTCATAGCAACCTTCTAAGCAGAAGAAGGGTGGAGAGTGGAAGAGAAGTTAAAAACAAACAAACAAAAACCCAAGGAGGAGAGACGGGGGATCAACTAAAGCAACCGAGTAGTAGAACCTCAGAAGATGGATAGTCTTCTATCTTGTGTGGATTTAAGATTCTTAAAAAAAAAAAGTAACTAAGAGCTGATGAAAGTGAGCAATGCTATCTTCTCAGCATTGGGGAGGTCCTGTGATATGGCTGGGAACCACGTAGTTGTGACTACGCTCCTGATTGCTGGGACAATGTTCCAGTACTGAAGCAGCGCCTCTGCCTGAGTGTCAACAGTTTTTGTTTAATCCATCCTATTCTTTAAACAGATTTTCTCTTCTCCAACAGAAGGAAGCAAGCACATCCGTTAATGATCACTTGGCTATTAAATGACATATGGTATCTCATCTGTTCCAAGCCTTCTGGCCAAGGCCAGAGAGGTTTACATGGTTTGAAACGATCATCAAACACTCCAGTGCTGGAGCTAATCTGGTGTCCAGAGGTAAGGATAGGTCCAAGCATGTCTTGTATAAAACTTAAAGCATTTTGAAGATGGAATGCCTTCACTCGTCTCTGGTTGAAATCCCACACTCTCCAAGAGCAATAATCTCCTTGGCTGTTTCCACCTTCATACAATTGTGGGCAGGAACATTTTCCCTTGAAATCTTCTAGGATTTTCATAGTCTTCCTGAATGTGTTCTAAGATGATCACTGGGAATTAAGACAGTGGAAAAGCCAAAAAAAGATTTGATTTATATAATCAGTAGACCTAGACCCAAAGGCATTACTTTGGCTCTTGAAACTTTAACCAAGTCATTTACTCCTCTACTCTAATAAGAAAGCCAACTCTGGAGCTGGTATTCCAACTAGTGTCTCACCAGGATCCTGAAGAATGAGAATGTTCCTTTTGTAGTGTGAAATAGAGATTTCTCCCTCCTACTCCTCTCCCCCCCCTACACTGCCCCACCTCAGTGCTGAAAGCAAACCAGGTTCTTTTTCCACCCAAATATCATGTTGCAAACTCCTATGCAATTTGCCCTCTGTCATATTCCTCTAGATCTTTTCCTGGCCTCACTAACTTCCAGGTTCTGAACTCCCATGGAATATCTGTGTTTCTCATTAATTTCCACCGATGTATTTCCCTTCTCTCTAAGTGGAATCTTGGCATCTTGAGCTTGGTCTAGATTTCTAACCTACAGACCTTATGTACATTACTGTGGTCTTGGGAGGACATTCTCCTTCGCCTCATTTCATCACTCTCAGGTAATGAACTTGGTCTCTCAGGTAATGAACTTGGTCAAATGAGGCAAGGTGAAGCCGAGCTCAGTCAGCAGCATGTCTCGTTCCTTATTCACCGGCTTGGCTTCCTCCTGTCTATCACATCTTGAGTCATGAATAGATGGAACAGACTTTTCCCCTAGATGATTGCATCACTGGCAATCCCTTGTAAAGCACCCTTGCTAATAGACCCTGGATTTGAATTCTGGCAAATCAGAAATAGTGTATTTACTGAGCATACTCTACCCAGCTATTGCATGCAAGAACCATAGGGTACAACTATGTTGCCAATCACAATTGAAAAGCAGATATGACATTCCTTTGGCAGCTTCATCTTGAAAGATGGTTTTTCCATAGCCTGAGGTGTTCTTCTCTGAGAGTCTTCTTAAACTTCTACTAGGGAAATTAGCTAACTGGAATTTCCTAAGTGGTTCCATGAGCTGTTGAAGAGCTGCATGCAAAACAGGGTTCTATGATCGAACAAAGTATGGGAGGATTTCATGCTCTACCTCCCTCTTGGAGAACTTGTACAAATACATGTAAAGCTTCTAGGAAATAAGATATGTAGAAAAATTATTTTTCTTTGTTCAAACTGTAGTTCTAAACTTGTTGATAATGACTTGTTTTAATTCAAATATACATAAGGAAGATCGCCAATCAATGGCTTTCCTTGTCTGCCTGCTCGCCAGTGAGGACTGGGGTTTTTCCACTGAGCTTCTTTCACTGTTCTACCTTCTACAGTTGCCCCGTATGCTATTTGGGCTTCAGCTGTGGTAAAGAGTAGAAGCTAGAAAGATAAGGGTTTATGGAAGATTGTATTTTCCCATCCTGTATGTTTCTATTAGTGTGAATTCCAGTAAGAGATGAACTCTCAATCAACATAGCATTCTTCTCTCTCTGTCTCTCTCTGTCTCTGTCTCTCTCTCTGTCCCTGTCTGTCTGTCTCTGTCTGTCTCTGTCTGTCTGTCTCTGTCTCTGTCTCTGTCTCTTCTCTCTCTCTCTCTCTCTCTCTCTCTCTCTCTCTCTCTCTCTCTCTCTCTCTCTCTCTCTCTCTCTCTCTCTCTCTCACACACACACACACACACACACACATACACACACACAACTCAGCAGCTTCTGCATTGTAAGAAAATTCTAGACACATGGAAAAATTACATGGAAGTTTGGTGTCCAACACTATTAGCTAAGAGTTTGTGCTAAGAGCTAGCACCGATTTCAAGACTCAGAATCCTTTAGATGATTCCAGGGCCCCTCTTTTGAACTAACAATGCTCTGTGGAGCAGAGATGACCTATTCTTATGGAACCTGGCTTGTCATCATCTTAAGCCACTCAAGTTCAGTGTCATTTGTTATGTCACAAAAGTAACTGGGAAAGCTTGGTGTGAGGGAGATAGTGCAACATGATTTGTCCTAGTGGGAGGGCTGCATTTTGATGGAAGCAATTACCAGTCAAAAAAGAATGACTTCTGACAAGACAGAAATTCTTTTCTAGTACTTGAAGTGCTACAAAAATGTACTGGATCCTTTCTGGTTTTTCAAGAAAAGCCCTTCAAATATTTATTCTATTTTCTCTTAGCATACTGTTTACTCTGTAGTTTCACTTATTCCAGAAACACTGTGGACTGGACTTCCGCTATCTCACCATTTGGCTCCCAGTCCTCTTCTTAGCATCCTTACAAACAAGCCCTTCTTTCCTACCTAGCAATTTTTCTAACTATGCATTTGTATTCATTATCTATATTATTTCACTGGCTTGATTACTTACTGATTGATTGTGTCTTGCCATTAGATTGCAATGTGTTACTGTCTTTATTCATCAATTGCCAGCTAGAGTAGGAGTAGTAATCTACCTATACCACCTTCTCATGGTTGAAGCTCACCAGTATTTCAAATGGCCTAGAGTTCAACTCTGGCAAATCTAAATCTTATACTATTTAAGCTGATCTTTTTTTAAACACAGAAATTGCATTCAATCTTTTGAAAATCTAGGTTGCAGTTTCATCTGATAAAATCATTTGTTTGGGGAACATTTAGTTCTGGCAGACACACCTTTGTTCTCAGACTAGTCTGTATGTTCCAGACATTGCTCAGACAACAGGCAGGAGTGAAAAGGACTGGACTTTTTGTGGTACTTTGTAACTCTTAGACACAGTCAAAAACTCAGGTACAATGACAGACAATATAATTAATTATCCAAGACACTTTTGGGAAAGGGGGGAAATTGGTTGCTGCTAATGATTACATCCAGGAAACAGAACTGAATAAGAATTTTCTTAACAAACCATGATGTTTAGTGATTATTTTCTAAAGCTCAAGAGATTACCAAGGAAGAGTTATAGTACCCTTTTAATTCATTTTCAGCAGTGGTAAAATAAAGAGCTTCTGATACAGTGCATTTTGTGAGCTGTGAGGGGTTTTTTCCCCCCATGTTATCATGTTATCTGTTTTCTTAATTTTCACACTGACTTTTTGATACAACTAGTGATGGTTAGGGTTTTGGCAGAAAAAAAGAGTTTGCCTGGAAAGAGTCTAACTGAAGAGAAATGAAAGATGAGGTATGAGATACAGATGTGAGCAGGTTTGTATTCCCATTTGTATGTTTAATTAGTGTGTTTTATTGATAACCTTTATTTTCAGAGAAGCTGTCGGTTTCCAGATATGTTGAAATGAAAGTAAAAGTTCCTCCTCCCCCACAGTTGTCTCTTTTATTAAAGTATTACATTTGGTGTGTTCCACTTGTTACATTTGATGAAACAATATTTATACACCATTACTAATCGAAGTCCAGAGTTAGCATCAGAGTTCACTTTGTACTTCCATGCTAGGGACTTTGACCAACATGTATTGGCTTTTATCCACTATGGAAGCAATCAAATAATGCACTATCCTAAAATTCCTGTGTTCTACCTACTCATCTTTCCCTCCCTTCTCCCTATGCCTGGTAACTACTAGCCTTTATCCTATATCTGCAGTTTTGCCTTTCAAGTAAGTTACATTGCTGAAATCACAGAGCATGTAGCCTTTCTGGACTAGTTTCTTTCCCTTAATCATATGCACTTAAAAATTTCCCATGGCTCGCTTGATGACTTCTTTTTATCTTTGAATAATAGTCAATTGCACAGACTTAAAAAAAATCCATTCAAGGATATTTTGGCTGCTAGTAATTTTTCACAATTATAAATAAAACAGCTTCAATAAATATCTTTGTGCTGATTTTTGAGTAGAGATAAGATGCCAACTCACCAAAGAGCCAGTTTGCTAGATTATGTGTCAAAACTTTGTAAGAAACTGACAAACCATCTTCTGAAGTGACTTACCAGTTTTCGTTCTCATCAATGAATGAGGGTTCCTGTCACTCTGTGAGCTGTAGACTACTTTAATGGAACCAATAAGAGATATGAGCAACTCTGAGACTGGCAACAGCTGGAAGGCTTTAACATTTCTAGATACAAAGGGCACAAGAAGAAAGGCAGGACAGACAGAGTCCTGGGAAAACTAGACCCATGAAGGATGCACCAACCAGCAAGAGCTATAATGATGGACCTATAGATAACCAATGACAAGGAAGAGGGGCCAAGCTTGAGGGTGGGAACAAGAAAATAAGTATCATCATTTCTTTTTCCTTCTGACCTCTGTTTCCTTGTCTTTATCTCCCCTTGGTTGAGCCAGGTAGAAGTTGAAAAATGAGAGAATCTATATGACATGGTAAGAGGTAACACCAGTGACACAGAGCAGGTCTGTAAAGAACAACCAATGGATATTCGGGTGAAGGTCTAGATAGAGGCAAGAGTATACATATAACCATATACAAAATTATATCCAACAGTGTACTCAATAATAAGGCATTCCATTTTACGAGCGTTGTCGGCTTTTTACCTCAGAGTTCTTAAGTGATATATCACTATTTTTTAACTGAGTGTACCACAGTCATTCAAAATACCCTTGAGGATGAGAAATCCTCATCTAATATGGCCTGTGGATTATTATTTCTCTGAGCTTGCACAACTATTTTATGCCCTGTTGTTTATTTCTTGTCAATCTCTGCTGTCTTGAACATCTGTTTTGTCCTGCCAAGTAAAGAACATTCTTATGAACATGGAAGACCCAAATTAAACATTAAAATATTCATTTTCTCTAGGCTTTGGTATTTGATTAACAGCATCCTCTAGGACACAGAAAGAGGTGGGGGAAAGGGACACTTCTGGAGAGAGTTTGGTATTGTTCAACCTTAGCCATTTTGAGCTGGTTAATTATTGGCTGTTGATAGTGTTTCTCTGTACTGCAGGAAGCTTGGCTTAATCCCTGCTCCTACCCACTACCTGCCAGCATCCCCCTCCCTGTTTATGACAGTCAAAAATATCTGAAGACATTGCCAAATGTTCCCTAGAGGCAGAATCTCCCCTCCCTCATCCCTTCTCTGTGCTTAAGAACTGTTGTCCTCGTAAAAGGGAGACACTAACTTCAGTTGGTTCAATTCCATAGGACTTAACACAAATGTGGTTGTTGTATCCAACAGGTTTACAAGGTGGATCTCAACTTATTGTGACAAAATGCCACCTTTCAGAAAATTCTGTGGGGAAAGATGTCCTTTCTGAATCAACCCATCTTTTCTACTTCCTTTACCCTACTTCAAACCTGCTTTTAGCAGATGTCTACGTTCCTTGTGGCCACATGGGTTGGGTCATTCACAATGACTGTTGTAGATTTCAAATGGCAGTAGGCATAAAAGATCAGGGTGTTCTGGGATCTCTACACTGCAGGCAATTGGCAGAGCGCATACGACTTGGGTCTCCAGCAAATCACCATTTGTGGAGCTGCAGCCTCTCCTAACTGATCATACTCACCCACTGGTCCTGTTTATCTGCCGTTCTTGTCTCAGTCTATAATACAGCAGTTTCCTTTAAGTGTTTGAGAAGGAACAAATCTTCAAACTGGCCCAGACTTTCTTTTTTACATTGGAGTCCGTTTTATTTATTTATTTTATATCCTGCCTCATTCCAAAAAAGGTTTTGAGGAGAAGTGAAGAAACTAGATGGCACGGGTCAGTGAGAAAGAAACCAGAAACGACATTCCCCAATTTAACACTATTTTCTGAAACAATGTCAAGCCCTTACAAGGATGGGAAAATAACAAAGTCACATACCGTGAAAGTCAAGGATTCTCTCTTAGGGAATAAGTGTCCTCCAGCTACTGTCCTCCCAGCACATTTGTGAGCTTAGCAGTTTGGAATGTCAACAGAAAGGGTGATTAGGGGCAGAGGCCTGCAAGAGACTTCACGGCCCACTCATTGATCAATGCAAAGAGAGAGGAAACACAGTTGGAAGTTGTATGGAAAGAATGTGCAGACTAACCACTTTGGCTTAATATGCAAGAGAGATTTCTCTTCCCTAGACATGAGATGAATTTCAACCAAGAATTCTGAGCAAGCACATCATCTGAATATAATACCATGCTGTGACAGGGAGAGAACTCTGCAACTCAACATTATTTGTCTTTCAACGCCTCCCACTAATCAACCTTACAAATACTCAATCCAGCTGGAGAGATGTAATTCATTTCATGATGTGCTTAGGGACAAATCTGGCTTGAATTTTTTTTGGTATATTGACTCATTTAAAAAAAGGGAAAGAAGGAAGGATGGGAAGAAGGAAGGGAGGGAGGGATAGAAAGGAAAGAGAGAAAGAGCAAAGGAATGGGATAGGAGAAAGAAAAGAAGAAGAAAGAGAAAGAGTGTGGGAACAGTATATAAGTGGTCTTGTTGGGAGTTTTTAGTCTGATTTTTCCAAAGAGGATATAGAATCTTGGGTTCCAAGATCCTATCCAGGGTAGGATTTCAGTCTCCTGAGAGATTTTTAAGCTTATCAGAAGACAAATGCCACAAGTTACTCAGGGTATTCTCAGCTATTCATGTCCCTTCAGAAAGGCCCTAAAGGCACTCAGTGTGCAGGTTAACAATCATCTGGACTGGGAGACCAGAGGCTTAGAGCAGCCTCAGACTCAAGAAAGTTGATTTGAAGTAAGGATGAAAGTTAGGGTAAGATGTTGACAGACCTAACAGAGGTGGAGGACAGGGTAGTTTATTTAAAGCAGCAAGAAAAATACAATGTAAGTTACAGGCATAATTTCCAAGTTCTCTAGATGTCACCTTAAAAAAAAGAAAAGAATTTTACTGAGGTACTTCATCTATCCTAGTATATCCAAAGTATAATCACTTCAAGATACCATCATATAGTTATAAAAATAATTAGTGAAATAATGTATAATCATTTTCATACTGTTTTAGAAATCTGATGCAGTTCATATAACATATGTGACTCTTGGTTACCATAATAGACAGTGTCTCTTATATAAGTTGTAATCTCTCAATAACTCAGAGTATCAGGGAAAATCTCAGCATAGCAATGGGGCAAACTTATCTTGAAAACTAGATATAATAATGGACAGCAAACAAGTTGAATCTGAGCTCCCTAGCCTGCTAGCTGTATGACCTTGGGCAAGTCCTTTTATACTTCTTTCCTCATCTATCATTTGAAGCAATTATCTATGTTAGATATTTAACACAAATCCTCAAGGTCTCTAGATTGTGAAAAACACCTATGGTAGTTATAAAGATGTACTTCTAGTGAATAGAAATATGAATAGTAAATGGAAATAGGAATAACGAAGAGACACAGTGAATAGAAAGTGGCAGAAGTTATACAATGTCACTTTTGAGACGAGATTATACAAAAGATTGCACCTTCCTGTCCTGCCTCTTCCCCCTCTGTCTCTTTCTTTCTATCCCTCTCCCCCCTCCTTGGTCAAGCTCTGGGACAAGCCAGCTTTCATGTTACTAGAAAGCCTAAGCAGTTCATGGAGAGACTTATGTGGTAGAGAACTGAGACCTGCTATCATCTCACAAATGACCTTGGAAGCTGATCATCCTCTACTTGTGCTCTGGGGATGACTATAACAAGCCAACAAGGTCACTACAACCTCATGAGAAACCCAGAGCCAAAACCACCATGCTAAACCACTCCTCCTTTTCCAACCTACAAAAACTTGAAACAGTATATGTTTGTTGTAAGCTGTTGAATTGGAAACACTTTTGTTATATAGCAGAAGATAATAAATACAATTCACCAAGAGCGGGACAGGCAAGCTGGACAAACTACAAAGCAGGTCAGCTACAAGTTGGACAATGCACAGCTGATCTTTCCATCACACCTGGGCCCTTTCAGGAAGCAGCAGTGACAGGCAGGCTCATCAGCTGTCAGAAGTAATAGTAACTGGCACTGCTTTAGCACTTCAGATCTTAACTCCTTTAATCCTTACAATGGCTTATGAGGTGGGCCATCCTGTTACTGCCATTGCATAGGGAAGAAAACAGGAGCATGGAGAAGTAAGATGGTAGGCTGCAAAAGAGAAAGCTGCAATTTGAGAATTGAATATCTCTACCTCTGTGTTGTTGTTTTTAAATAACAAATGCTATTAGGCGCAAATTAGGTAGATGTTCTTCCCCAAAGCCTACCTCACAGAGATGATAGCAATGTACCCAGAAATAATGACTCTCCAGACACGAGTTGTGGGTCCCAGGACTTCACCTTTATAGCTTACAGTTTCTCACATAATGATCCTGGCAGCAGCTACAATCAATCATACTTCTAGGTACTTCTGAGATGAGAAGATTGTCTACAGCATCAGTCTCAGCTTTCTGAGAAACAAAAAAATTCCAATGTTATAAATGATGATGGTTAATATCATCTCTATATAAATGAACTTGTTATTTTGGGAAATCAGTTTCCTGTATAACAATATAAGGGAGTTTTACATTGTCCATGTAATAGACAGAATGCTGAGTTGCATTTTTTTTTAAACTGGAAAGGAAAAAGTGATATTAAACCACAGCAGATAACCCTAAAGTTCAAGGTTTGTGAGGATTTCCTCCCAGAGAAGGTTATAAAACTATGAAGTTTCCTTCCCTGAAATTTCCCTTACTGAGGTTTTCAGGTGTCCACACTAAACGAGGAAGATGGAAAGGTTGAAAAGAAGGCAGTGGAGTTAGTTTTGATTTCTTAGAGCCCTTTAATGTTGTCCTATATAAGTCATAGAAACTCAGATGACCCCCAAATTCTCCACCTGTGAATGAAGAGGTAGAGCATGCCCACGGGAAGATCCCACAACCTTGAATAAAATTGAATGATCAAATTGAATAAGTTTGCCGCTCATACTGCAAACTAACTTATTCAATTTGACCGTTCTGAATGTCTCCTTTTCAATGGATACCAGTAGCATTCACTAATTGGAGATATGTAAGGTCCTCTCTCACCAAATCCTCAGTCAGCTAAAAGCCCAAAATTTCCCTCAGGTACAAGTATTTCTTTGTATGCCAGTTATCAACTGCTCGGAATTCCTGACTTTAACTCTTTGTTCTTCTAGAACCTTCAAAAGAGTCTGACCCAGAAAGTTCATTTGACAAAGATGAAAAATATTCCAGAGGGAAATTTTAACCAAAGTGAGATAACAAAAATCTTTCCACAAACAGAAAGATAGGACTATTTCATATTACTAAGCTGAAATGCTACTCAGAAGTTAGCAGATTCTTAGGGGTCACCCACCCCAGGAATGCAAGAAAAGCATCCTGGGAACATTCCCTCCAAACCCACAGAACTTTGACAGCCCAGGGTCACTCATGTAACGCTATTTCTGATGCCCATTATGCTGATTTACTAGCTTTCTGATTCGCACCAAAAAATAAAATGAGCTTCTACATTTATCATAAAACTTGATCATCGCAGGTGGGCTAGCAAACGGCATCTCAAAATCATATGGCTTTTTCCTTTCCCTTGAATAAATATCTCATCAGAGTTATTTCATGCTATGAAGATGCCATCCCTGAGTGAAGAGTTAGAAAGAGTTGTGTCTGTCTGTTATGAACTGGCTCAAGCTGGCTCGGCATCACAGTTGAATATGGTTTTAGGGTTTGGAGTCTTCCAATTCTGCCTACCTAGTTTCCCAAGACACACCCAAAAGTTAAAATCTCTGTATCTGTTTTCTTATGTTACATAAAAACTGACCCCTTACCTCACATTGTAAAAACAATGTGTGCTTATTATCTTGGTCTCTGTGGCTCAGGAATCTTGCCATGACTTAGCTGGGTCCTGTTTCTGATTCTCTTTGGAGATAGTACACGAGGTGTTGGCCACATCTGTGGTCTTCTCGGAAGGGATGGATAAGAAAAGATCCATTTCCAAGTTCAGTCTTGAGAGTGGGGGACCTCAGTTTCTGCAGGAAGTTCGTTGAAGGTGATCCATCATTCCTTTCCATATGGATCTCTCTGCTCTATTGTTATGACAGAAAGAAAGAGGGAGAAAGAGAAAGGAAAAGAAGGAAGGAAGGAAGGAAGGAAGGAAGGAAGGAAGGAAGGAAGGAAGGAAGGAAGGAAGGAAGGAAGGAAGGAAGAGAGATCACAGGCTTCTATAAGCTAATCTCAAAAATGACATCGAATCACTTTGGCTCTACTCTGTTTGTCAGAAACAAGTCACTAGTTAGTCTGCATCCAAGGAGGAAGGGATACACAAAGGTATGTATTCCAAGAAGTGGCCCCCCTGGGTGCAACACATCATGAACTCCTAGACTTCAACCATCTCTATGTCCATGTGCTCCTCATCTAGAAGTTTACCTACTTTGGATAGAGAACCTTTGAAAAACATTGCACATATATAGACTGTTTCCATACCATTAGCAGCTAAACAACACAATAGATCAATTATTTACATGGAGTCTCATTGTGTTTGATTTTATAAATAATCTAGAAATGGCTTATTACATATGAGCATACATGTGTTTAAGTTATATAATAATCTTATCACACCATACTATATCCGCAAACATAGGCATCAATAGGGATTCTGGAACGAATCCCTCATGGATACTACTAAGGAAAGAGAAGTAAATAGAAATGAATTCCCAAGTACATGTCTCACTGTTCATAATGAAAACATTTTAAATTGAATAAGCCATATTTACTAAGGCAAAATGAAAATGTTCAGTAATTTATGCTTTAAATTTTTTCTCTTTAATTTATAGTAGAACCAGGAATAATAGGTCATGCCTGTAATACCAGTATTTGGGAGGCAAAGCCAGGAGGATTATGAATTATTTAAAAACTCTGTCTCTAAATAAATTAATTTATTAATTTATTCATAAGAGCATTGGCTAGTCATAGTCAGGGATTACAAATTTGTGGTCCAAGAACTTTAATTTGGGCAACACAATGGTGAAAACATTTGAAGATGTTTCTACATGCTTGACCTTTGGTTTTTTGTCATAGACTCCACCATGCTCTATTGCTCAAACAGGTACATATTGTACTGATGCTGGTGATTTGCACATGGAAACCCGTGACATTCATTGTGATAATCTGAAGGTAAACCTCATTGGATCATCTTCCTTAATCTCTCCATTTCCACCAAGCCCATTTTTCTCACTCAATAAATATTTCTCAAGTGTTTCCAGGGCTTAGGGATCATCTGAGGCAAGTCATGTGACATAGATGACCAAAGGAGTTGGGTCTCATGTTATTTTATTTGTTTCATGGCCAATCCGGAGGGAGAAGAAACAACCAGAGACCAGGAAAATTCAAGAACTCAAATCTCACCTTTGAGCAAAGGAAGCCTCTTTGTGCCGTACTGAGGGTATTTTGGATTGGGGGAATTCAGGAAGATTCTTAGAAAAGAGCCTGGCATTAGATACTCAAAGAATGGTCCCAAACTACTGAAAAAATGCCAATGTGTGGGCCCTACCAAGAATCAGCTTTTCTGAATAAGTATGTGGCTAGAGCTCTAATACACATTGTTTTACAACAGTTTTAGGTGATTCTGATAAGGTAACATGCTCTAGTCCATCACTACGCATGAATGAAGAGACAGAGGGGCCAAATAGACATGATTGGTCAATTTCACTTAGGAGGTGAGTATCTGTCTTT
Organism: Dipodomys merriami; assembly: GCF_024711535.1. NCBI lineage: Eukaryota > Metazoa > Chordata > Mammalia > Rodentia > Heteromyidae > Dipodomys > Dipodomys merriami. The sequence goes on from NW_027206290.1 coordinate 64,733,720, forward strand.
CTAAAGCACCACCATCTTGAATCCTGAATAAGCAGGCCAGGAGGCTGGGCTCTCTCTGTCAGCCTGAGCTCCTGTCTCAACCCATTCTTTTGGCTCTGAGTATTATCAAGTACTTCTGTCCAGTCATGCACAGCACGTCCTACCTGGTTGTTGGGTGTGGTCCATGTACTCAGAGGTGTGCACTGGAAGAGTTAAACAATTACCAACCTTTGATGGCCTTCCTGCTCTTTAATGCCACATACCTGCCCCATTACCTGCAAGGTGAGCTCAGACAGAGGCTGTGACCACATACCTCCCTGGACACCTGCCAAAGCAGAGGGGGCTGGGATTGCTTGCCCTTCTACTTGTTTACACAATTAATGTTTGGATAATAAATCTGAACCTCCCCCAACATAACACACCCTGAAACACAGGATGGTGGTGAAGGGCACAAAATTCCTGCTTCAGGTATAGCCTTTTGAATCATCCTATGGAATGTCTAGACCTTGCAAAGACACATTGTGTGAGCAGGTGAGCAGATGGAGAAGCCGAGAAACCACTGAGCCTTTCAGAGAAAAGCTCTCAGGAAAAAGCAGTGCCTTTTAGTGTGAAAGCATCCCTTAGTGGAGCAGAATATGAATAGAAAAGCCCAGCCTTACATCATTCAGCCCCATAGGGGATTAGAGAGAAGGTTCAGAACTGTTTTCAAGTTCACCATTTCCATTGAGGAGACTGAAAGAAGCAAGAATGGAACTGGAAAACACATGTTCTTATCAGGACTATTGGATACTTTCTAAGTTACTTTTTTGAATCCTCAAGCCAATCTTCCAACATACTGAGAATGTTTGGATTCATGAAGAATGAAGGGAGGTAGGAAGATGGAGGGAGGTTGTGTTATTCCATGGCTAGACTCATATGTTACTTAAAAGAAAATGAAGAACGTGTGGCATTATAAGGGACTGATTTCTGAATTTGTGGGTACTGATTACAATACAGAAGTCTGGTCTAAACTGAATGTCTTCACAGTAGGCAATAGGGAGCCTGTGTTTCTAAAGCATCCAGCGCATTTTAAAATAATATAGACTAACTGAGACTCTTAGGACTACTTTCCATATTATCCTGATACATACTGCCATCTAATCTTAGTACCAGCCCTTTCCCCAACTGCCTTCAACTCCAATCATGTTACAAAGTGAATATGTAATTCATAGAAATTCTGAAAATCCACAATACTAGATCTTATTCCCAACCAAGAGGAGTCAAATCTTAATCATGTTGGAGTCCTCATTCTCTAACACAGAGGGAAAACCTAGTATTCCCCCACCCTCAATAACCAACCAGCTTACAGACACGCTTCATGCTATACACACAGCTTATAATTCATTTTCAAAATGAAAGATTTTTGTTTCTTCGTTTTTCCAGTGTGGAAGACTTAACCTAAGACACTGAGCCACATCCCCAGTCCCCAAATAAAGTAATGAATGAGTTCCACACAGATTATATTTTTCCAATAGGGTGGCAAAAGTATCTCTAGCCCCATACTAAAATGTACATGTAAATGTGTGACTCTCCAAGCAGTAAAGCCTAATTCCCCACTTCTGGGATCCAGGTTATGACTGCTTTGATCAGAAGAGGAAGGCTGAAGTGACACTTGTATGACTAAGACTGAATCATAAAAGACCACGAAGCTTGCTCCTTGTTTGTGGGAACATTCATACTTGAAGCTCTAAGCCAACGTGGAAAAAGTCTTACTACTCTGAGGCCATGGTAGAAAGAAGTCAGAATTCAGAAGTGACTCCAATTGGTAGTTCTGGTCATTCAGGCTTTCCAACACAAGCCCTGGGCCTTTAGATTTACAGCCCACAGTCTCCACCCTCAGTTTCCCCAACCTTTGCATGTTACCAGCTAAAGCTTCAGATACACTAGAAATATGAGCGCTCCACTCTCCCAGTGAATCAAGACTACAGATTCCATAAGAATAGAATTGCCATTTCTAAGGGGTGACCCTGTGAGTTAATTTGTTACACAGAAATATTAATTAATGAGAATTCTCCAACTCTTTTTTCTTCCTAAAAGAGAATGTCAGATTCTCTTGGAAAACCAAAGGCTGTGGCAGTCTATTTCCACAGAGCAAGGATCTAGACAGCTACTAGATCTAGACAGCTACTTTCTCAGCACAAACAAGTCTGTTGTTTTCTTGTTCATCAGAACTTGCTTCCTTTAGAAAGGGTAAATACAAGGCAGAGAATGCTCTGGGTCTTTTCTTTTAGCACCTTCTTGTCTGGCTCCTGTATGTGTTTGAGTTCACAACCTCTGCCCTAGACTGTAAGAAGCACGTAATAAATATTTGCTGAATTTCAAAATCAATCCATCCTTCTTGTTGGTTTTATGTTTATCTTGGGATTCTGTTGATAAAAGTTACTTTTCCCATAAGTTTAATAGCACTTGAGAAATCCATTTCTTTTTGTTGTTGTTGTTGTTGTTGTTCCTTCCTTTCCTCTTTCTCTCCTTCTCGCACCTCTCTCCCTCTCTCCCTCTTTTCCTTTCTTCCTTCCTTTTCTTCCTGCCTTCCTTTCTTTTCTTTTTCTTTATCTCCAAAGAAGGATCCTTTATTGACCAGAACAGGACCATGGCATATATAGATACACACATACATATACATAAGGTTTGAAGATCTGGCAGGCAGTAATCCCTTTGTTTGCCCACCACCCCCACACTCTTTTCCTGTCTCCTACACATGGAAGGGAAGGGGAATGACTGCTCCATGCAGGCCACAACTGCCTTCCTTTCTTTTTTCCTTACCTGTGAATTCATTTTGTATAGCAGAATGCCTAAAGCTAGGTAAATTATAGTGATCCGAAATTTGTTTAGCCTGTAGATCTAATGTCTGGGAAGGCTTTCTTTCTGCTTCCTAACACAGCAGAAACCGTACATGACAGGAAACCACAGAAGAGAGAAAAAAGGGAATATCACTCCCTTTAAAAAATAATTAACAAATTCCAGTGACAATGGTCTTAATCTATTCATGAAGAGTTTTCCATAATGTAATCACTAATTAAAGCCCTCATCTCTCCATGCTGTTATAATGGTAATTATATATCAATATAAGTTTTCCCTCCTTTCTCTTCCCTTTCCCTCCTCTATCTTCTCTTCCTTCCTTCCTTCCTTCCTTCCTTCCTTCCTTCCTTCCTTCCTGCCTTCCTTCCTGCCTTCCTTCCTTCCTTCCTTATTTCCTACCTTCTATACGTTTTAGTTGTATCTGTTTATATAACATACCACTGAATACTAGCTATCCATTCATGTCTCATTCTGAATATAAAATAATAAAAAAAGAATCTTTCAGCTAGAAAATCTTTGTTGCTTAGCAGAACTACTACTTTATTCAAGAATCACCTACCGCAGAAGATGTTAGGGAGTTCTTTAAATGCTAAAGTCAGTGTTTGGTGCTGTTGGCTCATGCCTGTAATCCTAGCTACTCAGAAGGCTGAGATTTGAGTATCATACTTCAAAACCAGCCAGACAGGAAAGTCTAGGAGACTCTTATGTCCAACTAACTATCCAAAATGCAAAAGTGGAGCTGTGGCTCAAGTGGTTGAGCACTAGCTTGAGCACTAGCTTGAGCACAAAACCTCAGGGACAGTGCCCAGGACCTGAGTTCAAGCCCCAGTACCTGCACACACACACACACACACACACACACACACACACACACACACACAAATACTGATGTCAGGGCCCCACCACAAACATATCAACTCCAAGAAAGAGTGCTAGTACAAAAATCCATCTGCAATTTGATCTTCATCTCCAACTTCAACTTCATCGAGCACTTCAGGAGACTAGTGCATACTGCAGGTTTTTAAATCAGCCAAATCTTCTTCAAATAACTAAGTGTAGAAGGTAGGTTGTGTCACAAAAGAACTGTGGGTTTGCTGAGATGTATCTTATGTGCCAGATATGTTACATGGATGTCAAAGAATTCCACATTTGTTGTACTAATTGAGACATTTGCTTCCTTTAATTCTTCATGTAGGCAACAAACCACAGGAATATCAGGCAGACACATGAACTTTGTCCTTCAAAGAAACTACAGATATTTTTACATTATGGTTTTCTCATTGCACCAGTTTTCTTTCATCACTACTTCAAAATTAGGACAATTTCATAGAAGTGTATTTATTCCTAGATTGCACTTTTGGAATATTTTGGTATGTAATTGGCTTCTTTTGCAGTCTCATGTATTTATGTTATGGCTCTAGCATATTCTTCAGGAAAGGTACACAGGCTGCAGCATACTGTCAAAAGCCCAGGAGCAGGCTGGGAAGGTGGCTCCGTGGTGCAGTGCTTGCCTTGTGTGCATGAGGCTCTGAGTTCAATTCCTCAGCACCACATAAGCAGAAAAAGCTGGAAGGAGCACTGTGGCTCAAGTGGTAGAGCGCTCGCCTTGAGCTGAAGAGCTGAGGGACAGCGCCCAGGCCCAGAGTTCAGGCCCCATGACCAGAAAAAAATTAATTAAGTAAGTAAGTAATTAATTTAAAATGCCCAGAAGCCCTGGCTAAATAGAGCAGGCCAGCTATGTCATAAGCCAGCCTAGTCCTCAAAAGACTACGGAATAAGCCAGGCTGCCATGTTCTATCTCCACATCTCTCCTAAGCAGGAGTGAACTGAAGCCACACTCAGGAACCAGGCTGGACATTTCTCTTGGATATTTCTAGATAGGCTGCTGCCTGTGCACTGCATCCACCAGTCTACCTGGGGGAATCTGTAATGACAGTTCTGGAGTAGGACATACAAGATCAAAGGACTGTCTTCTCCTGGAGACTGGGTCTCCGGCTCTCCAGCCTCATGTCTGTCTAGGTGTCACCAAGCCCATGATTTGAAGTCACTTAAGGACCATCCTTTTTTACATCAGTGCAAGTGCTAGGATGAGACATTCCCAGGTACTGACAAAGTGACATGTTCCTTTGAGAAGGACCTAAAAAAGACATCTAACTTGGAAGTGGCGCTGTGGCTCAAGTGGTAGAGTACTTGCCATGAGCTGAAGAGCTGAGGGACAGCGCCCAGGCCCAGAGTTCAAACCCCATGACCAACCAACCAACAAACAAACAAAAAAAGACTTCACTCTAGAAATGGCAGCGCTGGGTTACAAGCAGCTAGGCCAGGCACTATGTAAAGCCATTTATTCATCATCACAGAAAGTCTTACAAGCCTAGGTTTCAAGGTTCATGTTAGTATCTCCATTTTCCAGATGGAGAAAAGAAGCACCATAGATGAAGCACCATAATATATCAACCATTATTTAGCAACCATTAGTTATCAATAATACAGTACAATTAATAAAAGTATCACTAATGTGATAATAATTTTGACACTGATACTATCTGCCACATTAATTAATTATTAATTTCCCAGTTCTACTTATAATAGCTAATGGTGGACCAGATCGTGATCAGTGAATTATACTTTTATTATTAGAATACTGTTACCATTGCCATATCTAGATGAAGACATCCAGGGTCAAGAACTTACACAAGGTCCTGATCAAGGAGCTAGCTATTTATCTGGGGCTTTGGGGTTTGAACCAAGGCTTCTCTGACAGAAAGTCTGTAGGTGTTCCCTTCCATTCAGGGCTTCTGGTCTTCACTGTCCCACTTACATTAGTGTCCCTCTAGCTGAACACAATCTTGTCTAGTTTCAATCAAGGAAAAGTAGTCATAGAACTTTCTAGAAAAAAGAAAGAGATGGACAAACCCAGAAGTCTGAAGTCCCTGGGATTTTACTTCAGCCCACAATCCTGCACACCTCCCTCCACTATCCCTCATACCTTTTGCACTTTGAGTCAGCAACTGAGCAAAAGCCACAAAGGCAGTCCTAAGAGGTGTGGTATGACCAGGAATAAATATGGTCAGGGAATGTTTGAACCAAAATGCACAGAAACCCGACAGCCAGGATGTGCCAGGACATGCTAGCTCATGGCTTATAAAGATTGTAGCTCTTATTGTGAGCATTCCTAGTCATTTGGTTCAAATAAAAGGAACTCCTGATACTCACTGAGGGTTCACTTGGATGTCAATACAGTACTATGCAACGTTTACTGTTGGGAAAGGGCTGTGAAATCAGAAGTAAAATGGACATTTTCTTGCCCTTGAAAGTGGGAGGGGCAGGGTAGGGTTAAAGGGAGGAATTTCCCTGGCTCACTCCATCATGCCAAGACCAAGGTGAGGAATGAACCAAGCCACCTTGTAAAAAGCATGATCTATAAAGTCATCTGTTTACCTCAGCTGCTGCTGTCACACGCCTCATGTTCCTATCAAGGGTTTAGAGCAAACACCGTAACTGGCCTAAAAGAACCACATCATTTCTGATTCTCTGCTAAGACCCGATTCACTTACCAAATGGGCCTATGAACATAAAATTATGGGAGTGGAGAAGGGAGGGGAAAGACAAGAACCCTTTTATATAGAATTTTTATTCACAATGAAAATTGGCACAGAAGCCAACCACATACATTAACATAGCTTGGGTAAGTTTAAAGCTTATGCATCCATTTCTGTGGAAAAAATTGTGACTATGGAAAAAAAATCCCCTTTATTATTTTGCCTTTTCCAAAAAAGCAATGAGTTTTGGGCTCAATGTGTATCTATAGCCCTACGTTGAAATGCCAAGTGAGACCGAGCTGAGGGAGCCCCGGTCTGCAGGCAGGCAGGATCTGCTACCTAGAAAAGCAGAAGAGAGGAAGGAAGGAGACCTGCAACTCACTTCAACGTCAGATTTCATCATAAACTGGGGGTGGGGGGACTCATTCAGAGTGTGGCAAGGTTCTCCGTGTCGCTTCATTGACAATGCATGCTTCTTGGAAAAATATTTATTAAAACAAGAAAAGAGGGAAAGAGCTATGCTTCCACACTGCTCAATACATGGCACTGTAAGGAGAGTTAGAAGTCAGGAATGCAAGCAGCTATCTATAGACCAGAGTCTGCTACAATGAGTTACTTACAGAAATTCTTCCTTGGGGAGCTGTTAAGTATTTAGAAACCCAACGTAATTAATCCTAAAAATTGCCTTGAGGAAAAACATTTGTGATGATATATCATCATTTCTATAAGTTAACAGGCACTGGTAGATGCTTTGTGTGACAATCTTTCAAGGGAATAGAAGATTTCACAATTCATTGATCCAAGAAGGAAGACAGTGGATAGGTAAATGCGCTAAAAAGTTCTGTCAGTGGTTTCAGAGTACCAGCTTTCCATGCATTTTCTTCCATCTACCCATCCATCCATACAACCATCCCTCCATAGATGCATGCATCTATGCACTTACCCATCCATCTGTCCATTCTCCTATTCATCCATCCATCTTTCTATTCATCTATACATACACCTTCCCAGCTACCCACCATCTCAAGAAATATTTATTAAGTGTCCAAAGAAAAATTGCTCACACCTGTAATCTCAGCTACTCCCAAAGTAGAGATGACCTCCCAAGCAAAAAGGTAGTGAGATTACATCTCAAATAAACAAGCTAGATATGGTGGTGCATGCCTCTCATCCCAGGTATACAGGAAGCATAGGAAGGAGGGTATGGTTGGAGGGCCATCCTCTGGGGGGAGGGGGAAGCAGAAGCTCCTAAGGAAGATACTTCTTCACTGTCTATCCAAAGAGCCATAGAGGTGTCAGTCTTGGTGGGGGACACAGTACATACAAGGTCATGAAGTAGAAAAAAATCTAATATGAAGTGAGTAGAATTGTAAGTAACCACTTGGAATTAGCAACCACTCTGCTGGGAAATATCAGCAAGAAACAGAATGGCCAGAAGCCAACAACTCATTTCTATGGAGCACTTGAAAGATAATTATTGAGCACTCACTCTTAGTAGTGTCTGTTCTGACCTAGAAACTCTCTCTCTCTCTCTCTCTCTCTCTCTCTCTCTCTCTCTCTCTCTCTCTCTCTCTCTCTCTCTCTCTCTCTCTCTCTCTCTCTCTCTCTTCCTCTCCCTCCCTCTCTCCTTCCATCCCCCCCATCTCCCTTTCACACACACACATACCCTTTTTACACTGAACTCAGTGTTCTCACACCCAACTGAGAAGCTTGACACCAACAATGTATTCACATTCTGGTAAGTACGGCTCTGGGAGAAGTAATGCCAGAACATATGACTGGTATAGAAGGTAAAGGAAGAAGCAGTGTGTGGAGAGGTAATGCTTGTATAGCAAAAGGATACCAAACATCTCATGTGCTCAAGGCTATGCTGAAGGTGATGCCCAGCCAGACTGTTTCCAGCAAGGAAGAGAAATACATTCTGGCTTCTGAGAGTTGAACGGCCACACTACCAAGTAGTATTAGCTGGGAGACCACTGAAGTAGTTGCTCAGGCAATAGGACGGTGGCATACAAGGTAGAGGATTTAAGATGGAGATGACAAGAAATGGAGAAGTAGAGGTAGATAGAAAAAGAGAGGTGGGCCAGGCACCAGTGGCTCATGCCTGTAATCCCAGTTACTCGGGAAGCTGAGAGCTGAGGCTTGAGTTTCAAAAGCAGCCTGGGCAGAAAAGTCTGTGAGACACTTATCTCCAATTAACCACCAGAAGACCAGAAGTGGCATTGTGGCTCAGGCTGAAGAGCTCAGAGACAGGGCTCAGGCCCAGAGTTCAAGCCCATGACCAACCCTCCGCACCCCTCCCCCCAAAAAAAATAAAAGAAAGAAAAAAAAAGAAAAGAGAAAGAAAGGTGATAAAACTTGTATGGAGGGGAAGAATGAAATCGGAGCCTATCTTTGGAAGCAAATGATTGGGAAAGGAAGAATCACAGTAGGCCAGGTAGACGCAGGAGCCTCAGACAGGGAGCAAGCTCCAGCTGTATGCTAGATGTTGAGGGAATTGTGAGTAAACTGTTCCTGAGGTCAGCTGCCCACTCAACTTAGCTATGGGGACAGAAGATTTGAATGGAAACAGATACCAGAATATCAGCTACCTTGCCACCAATTCTCTTTCTTGTAAACTTGCTTTCCCTGTTCTTTTTGCCTTCGTTATGAAGTTTCTAAGTCTGAGATCAAAAGAAAAACAAATTTTCTAAAAACAGACGAAAATGATGTTTTTGATATTTAGAATTACAATATCTCACTTTTCTTTCTTTTGGTCAGTCATGGGGCTTGAATTCAGGGCCTGAGAGCTGCTCCTGAGCTTTTACATTCAAAGCTATCATTCTTCCACTTGAGCCATAGTGCCACTTCCAGTTTCCTGGTGATTGATTGGAGATAAGAATCTCATGGGCTTTTCTGTCTGGGCTGGCTTTGAACTGTGATCCTCAAATCTCAGCCTCCTGAATTACTAGGATTACAGGCATGAGCCATTGGCTCTCAGCTTCTCACATATTTTTTTTTAGAATAAAATTCAGCAGTCACAGAAATATCTGTGTAAATATTAAGATGGCAATTTATTTTTCAACTTAATTTTGAAAATCATGAAATAACATGAGGCTTGTTGTATTACATACCTGCAATTCCAGTACTTGGAAGGCTGAGACAGGAGAATTTCAAATTTGAGATCAGCTTGGACCCTGTTTAAAGAAAAACAAAATAAAAGGGAGGAAGCGAAGAAGGGAAGGAGGGAGGGAGGAAGGGAGGGAAGGAGGGAGGGAGGGAGGAACAAAGAAAGGAAGGAAGGGAGGGAAGGAGGGAGGGAGGGAGGAAGGAAGGAAGGAAGGAAGGAAGAAAGGAAGGAAAGAAGGGAGGGAGGGCAGGAGGGAAGGAGGGAGGGAGGGAGAGATGAGCAAAAAACATAAAGTAAATGTTCAGGTGGCCTGAAATCATGTAAGTATGCCTTGCCTGTACAAAAATTACAAGCTTTCTCTTAAATGGGAAAGTTGATGGGACAGTCCACCATGTATGGTCACTCTGTAAGCATCCACCTTTTACTACATTGACAGTCATTAAGTTGACAATGACTCTGAAGTTTTTGCTAAAAAGCTTCATAAATTTCATATCAGAATTCCTTAAATGATTTGAAAATTGAGTCTAGATGTAACAGCATATGAAGTTGTCACAACTTGACTTATTTGATGTGTATCTTTGGCTAATGATTTCTTTTTACAGTAAAGCATGTATCATTTTGTCAATCTGTTATACAAAGGATAACTCTGACCACTGATTCAAGTGTAAAAATGGACCAAAGGCTAAAAGTAAATAATAATAATAAATAATAAATGTTTCTACATCTCAAGGATGCTTCTTCATTTTATTTTTTTAGTTGTGGTAAGTAGGCAGAGAATAGAAGGTGGTTCTTGTTATTTTTCAAAACCAGTTCATCTTTTCTAATGAGTCACATTCCTGTGCCTAAGCCAAGTTCTTCCATGTCCCCACTGGCCTCCACTTTCGGAACCCCGGGTCTGACTCATGGGTCATGATCTTGAAGCCAGAGCCCTACATTTCTCCAAAAACAATTTGGGTCCCTGCACCTGTGGTGCAATGATACAACTCAATATAAATCAGTGGAAGCTTTTATGAGTTGACTAATATGTTAACACCCTCTGATCCAGAAATGGAGTTGCCTACGCTTTTTTTTTTTTCTTTAAATTTGGCTCATATAAACTTTGTCTCACACAGTGGTTCTAGGAGTTTTTAATGTCTTCTAAGACACTGAGGTATGAAGAGACAAAGAAAATGGATGGTTAATATGAAAAATTTTACTCAATTGGAGTTGGTAAAAGGTCAGTTCTTGTGGACTTAAGTCAGCTCTCAACTTTAACCCACCATTCTTGGAATTGTACAGGCTGTGTCTACCTCCCAAATAGAAGCTAGAAATCACAAAATTGGAGCCTCATAACTATACCATCTAGCCTGATTTGGAGAACTGAATGAAATCTTTATTTGCACTTATTCTTAAGGATTGTCATCCTGAGACTCTATTGGCAACAAGAACTACTTTTCTGCTATCTCAACCAAATTTCTCCAGGGCCAGCTAATTTCATTCAGTATTTTGTAGACAGGTTTTTTTTTTTTCTTTTGGTGCTGGTCCTAAGGTTTAAACTCAGAGCCTGTGCATTGTCCCTGAGCTTCTTTTGCTCAAAGCTGGTGCTCAATTACTTGAGCCACAGCCTCACTTGTAGCTTTTTTGCTGGTTAATGGGTGATCAGAGTCTCTCACACTTTCCTGCCCAAGTTGGCTTCGAATTGTGATCTTCAGATCTCAGCCTCCTGAGTAGCTAGGGTTACAGGTGTGAGCCCCAGGAGCAAGCTGTGCTTATAGATTGATTTTTTTCAACTGCATTTATAAGAAAAATAGAATCTACCTTTTAAAAATAATAATCAAATTGCCTGTACCTGTTATTAAATGATAAGGTTTTCAAGCCAAACCAGCAATGGAACTGAAATCAATGTGTTGTTACTTGGAAACAGTGAGTTGAAAAGGATAGAGAAACTGAAAGGGAATAACTATACTGATTAGTAATGTCTGCATTAGACCCAGAATTGAAAGTAGTGAATTTCAAGACATCTGTTTGCCATTCACACAGTCTTAAGCTAGAATACTAAAAATCATTTTACTGTAAATAAAGAGACACAATCCTAAGATACATTGCCTAATTGTCTCATTGTTGTAAATACTATTCTCTCTTCTTAGTCAAGAAAGCCCCATTACCAAAGTCAGGGGAAATGAACAGTGATCTGGAGTCCTTATGTATCGATACGGTCCCCTGAACATGGACATGCCAGTGACATCTAGGTTTAAAAGCTTCCATCATCCCTAATCTCTGGGCTGTATTTTCAATTGCTTATTACTTATCTTCATCTCAAGCATAGCAAAACTGGAAGAAAAATAGAGAGAGTCCTCTTAGAATTTTCTTTTCTATTAATGACATCATTATGAACTCAGACTAGAGTCTTAAAGTCATTCTTGGTTTACTTTTGACTATTTCACCCAGTCACTCACCATGTTCTAGACAGATTTCCAACTATCTTAAATCTCATGTCTTTCCCCTTGGTACTAAGTTTCTAAATGTTGCATGACAAATTGAAACACATAATTTATCATGTCACTATTTCCCTGGATAAGAGAAGCCTGGCCATGCATTCTCTGAGTTCCTTCATCATAGTGGTTCTCTGTAGGCTCCAGAGATGATTCTGCTTTCTGTGATTGTTCAAACTGTTGACAAAACCTAGTTCCTTGCCACTGGAGAACTGAGGTTGCATTTCCTTGCCAGTAGTCAGCTGAAGCTTGCTGTCAGTTCTTTTTTGGGGGGGGTCCAGTCGTGGGGCCTGAACTCTGGGCCTGGGCGCTGTCCCTCAGCTCTTCAGCTCAAGGCTAACGCTCTACCACTCAAGCCAAAGTGTCACTTCCGGCTTTTTTCTCTTTTGCTTATGTGGTGCTGAGGAATCGAACCCAGGGCCTCATGCATGCAAGGTAAGCGCTCTACCACTGAGCCACCTTCCCAGCCCCTGCTGTCAACTCTTAACAGCCACATTTCTTGTCATGGGACCTTCAAAGCTTGCAGTTAGAGAATTTCATCATCATCAAATCTCTCTGAGTCTCTCTCCCCAGGAAGATCCCTGTCTTTTTTTGGACTCAGCTGATTAGTTTCAGACTTAATAGAGATAATCACCCTTTCTCAAAGTCAACTGATTAGGGACCTTAATTACTTTTTGCAAATGCCTGAACATCAGCAATGAGATCAATGCTTAACTAAACAGCTGGGAGTTGTGGGTAAACCAGAGATATGAATGGAGGGGTTGGGGAATTTTAGAATTCTGTCTACCCGAGTCTCCATGGTCATTGCTTTATCCATGGCTTTTTTTTTCTTGGGGGAGGGGGGGTGGGTCGGTCGTGGGGCTTGAACTCTTATTGACCAGGTATGGAACACAAGGGCCTGTGATAATCACCATGGTTTCCACAATGGAAAGACTGCTACTTTTGGAGCTCATGATTGGAACAGTCTAAAAGATAAACCCATAATTCTTTAGCATACCTGACTTCACCTTCAAAATTTGGTGTGAATTTATTTTCACAGTCTTCTTTTACCTTTTTCCATTAAAATCACCCTCAATTCAAGTCAGGAACTTTTCAGTCTTCATGGGACATACCTATGTCCATTCACATTTCCATCAACTCTGTTTAAACTGAAATGTTTTCTTGTCTGCTGTTTCAGGTATTTTATTTATTTCTAAATTCCTGATTCAGTATCTGCTTCCTCTGAACACCATCCTAGCCCCTCCCCTCCATGAGGGGGGTTTAGAATAGAGGGGAGAGGGAGAAGAATAAGGAAGGGGGTGATATTGATCAAGATGCATTATATTAATAAATGGGTGCATTGAACTGAAACTCCTTGGTACAACTAATTAAAGAATTTTAAAATGATTTAAAAAATTAAGAAACATTTTGGAAAGAATTTAAAATATTGTATTATATATTTAGTAGATTAATATGTTATACCAAATATAACACATCATTATGTATGATATGTAAAATATATCATATATGATATGTAAAATATATATCACATATCACATATATATTATATTAACAAGCCATACATAACCAAGTCACACAAAAATTGGACTTATTCAATTGTCCCCATCTTGGGACCTGTTTGCATAAAAGAACAAATGCACCTTGTCAATAAGAGACAATATTGAAGTAGATTCTTTGACATCAAGAATCATTTTAAGACTTCTTTTGATTTTATATGTCCATATAAGACAGTTGGTTAGTTTTGGGGCCTGAGGGCTTTGTAGATTTTTGCTTATTTGTTTTTGTTTTTGTTTTTGTTTTTTTGTAACTCTGAGAATCAAACCTAGACCTTTGCAATAGTAAGCAAGCACTCTACCCAAAATTTGTTCCTTTTTTTAAAGACAGGATTTCACTATGCAGCCTAGGCTGATCTCAAATCTGCAACCCTCCACTCTCAGTCTCCTAAGTGCTGGGATTACCAAAAAATAAATGTGTGTTACCATGTCCATCTCATGGCATTTTTCTTGATTTCAGATAAACATCTGTAGTGATGGATGGAGAACTAAGATAGAGATGACTGGATATACATCCATAGATAGAGAGGCAAAACACATAGATAAGACAAGAATGGTAATTTAATAGCTCTGTAAATTGGGCCAGATACAGATGACTTCCATCTGTAATTCTAGCTCTTCAAAAGGCTGAGATGTAAGGATCACAGTTCAAAGCCAGCTTGCGCAGGAAAGACAGTGACACTTTGGTCTTCAATTAACAACCAAAAAGGTGGGAAGTGGTAGAATGCCAGCCTTGAGTGAAAAAAAGCTAGGAGAAAAACCCAAAGCTCTGAGTTCAAGTCCCAGTACTAGCACCATCTCCCCCCAAAAACTGTAAATTGGTTTTTTGTATTCCAAGATTCAGTCCAAGAGTTGGCTGGTCACTGCATCTTTGGGGCTGATTTAAAATCCGAATGTCTTATTCACATGAGGGTAAATTAAGCCAAGCCCTCAAACTTAATATAAGTAAAAAAAAAAACTTCTTTCTTTTAAAATTGGTTCTTCTCCACCATTTCTTCTCTACAGCTTGTGGCCTATTGCTTCCTTTTCTGTACAAATCAAATATTTCAAACATATGTCCATACTAAAAAAGCTACATTTAAAAGAATCAGCTTTATTCCTGCAAAGACATCATAAAGTAGATAAAAGTGATTTCTATTAAGCAAATATATGAACTTTTCAAATCACTGAGGGTCATATGGTAAAAACACGTGTTTTAAACAAAAATGTCCCATGTTTATCCTGCCACTAAAAATGAGCTCCTGGGCTCAGAAATGTGAGGTGCATAGTTAAGATTCCTTTTGTTTCCCTTGAGTCCTTTTCTGTTCAAGGAAATGGCCAGCTCTAGAATCTATTTCTCTTACTTGAGACTTTGCTTTTAATAGCTGTCCTTGGTCCCCTGTCACCTGCTAACCACTATACTATCGGTTGAGAGTTCAAATATGAAAAGAAATACATCCAGGGAGAAATATTCACTTTCTGTCTCCAATATCTTCAACATGGCCCAGTTTTTCAAAATTCAACTAGGAAAAAGCTTAGCCGAATGAGATTTAAACTTAACAATTACCAACAGCGACTAGAGAGTTCCAATAACTAGCAAGTCAGCAGTCCTTATATGCTCCCAGGAGAAATGTGTAAAATTAAGTCTTCCAGAGATTAAGAAATGGAGGGAGGGAAGTAAAGGAGGGAGAAAAAAAAG
Source organism: Dipodomys merriami (assembly GCF_024711535.1). Taxonomy (NCBI): domain Eukaryota; kingdom Metazoa; phylum Chordata; class Mammalia; order Rodentia; family Heteromyidae; genus Dipodomys; species Dipodomys merriami. Next base: position 64,748,887 of record NW_027206290.1, read on the forward strand.
AGAGAAAAAAAAGAAGAGGAAAGAGAAAAGAAAAAAAAATAAAACAAACCAACAACAACCATAAATTTCAAGGAAAGAAAGGACAGAAACGTTTATCTGACAGGGTGGAGGTCGAAAGGTACAGAATCTCCAGGACCTTCCCAGCGCCGCAGAATCTGTGGGGCTGATCCTGGCCCTGGCCCTTCCCAACAATGAGACGATAGGGGAATTCATGCCCGGCCCAGCTCCTGCATAGCTGCGGACAAATTTTCCCCCATATGTTTACAGAATTCCGAAAGTACAGAAATAGCTGTTGAACTCTAAGCAGTTTTTTTGTAAAATTACCCTAGCTCAGAGATGTTTTCATTCTACCCTAGGGACTCTGGGGTGAAATCTAAATAAGTGGAAAGGTTCAGCTATTTTGGAGATTTCCTGGTGCTAAATAACATTCTGTAGATTGGATGGCACACAGAAAGAGTGAGAGAGAAAAAACAAAGTATGGAGATATTTTTCACATTGGCATAAATCAAAAATGGCTGAATGTTTAAAAACAAACAAAGAAGTACCCTGAGGCTGAAACCAATTATGGAAATTCTTAGCCGAAAGGGATAATTTATTAGATCATTTATAACAAGGAGCACAACAAGCAAATGAAAACTGCTGTCTGTGACATCAGCTACCACAAACAGGGTGATGTTTTCTATTTATACGAATGATCACAATAAGGTTTGCAGAGGGCCCACGGTAGGAGGGTCAGGCCCCGGTTCACAGAATCCTCCCCTCCTCAACTCCCTGCATCCCTGTGATTTAGGAAGACAGTTGTCTCCAAGGTTAACAAGTGGAGGGGACTTTTTTTTTTCTTCTCCTGTGAGGTTGACTGACTTCATTAGCATTTAGAAAGTTTTTTTCTAAATCAATCCACTCATAACAGCACAATGAGAATAGTCCTCTTCCCCTAAGTTAATTCCTACTCACTCTCATTCATTTTTCACAATACAGAAAAAGCAGCACTTTCTCGGGGAAGCCTTCTCTGATCACAAACTCCCTACAAAATCAAGCTAAAGATGGTGGCATTATAGCTCTTAGTTCGTTTCAGTATCTCCCTAGGACTGGAATCCCCGGCAGTACAGAAATATTGCCTATTATGTTCATCCTAACCCCAGTGCCTATCAGTGAGCTACCAGATACTAATGAACATTAAAAAAAAATAAATGCAAGGAACAGAACATTTACTTGTACTTAATAAGACATCCAAGAAGCAGGTGTTTCCAGAGTTGGTTAACTGAGCAACTTATTCAGGTCAGCACACTATGTTGACTTCTCTTGGTTTTCCTTCATAGGCCCAAACATGGCTGACATAGTCATAGGCGCACACATACAAATTGAGATTAAAGTCATTAAGTAGAAAGGGAAGAAGGAACTTCTCCAATCTGTCGGCTATAAAGAAAATCTTTCCTCAGAGATCTTTGCAGACTTTCTCTTTGGCCCCTGGCTAGGATCTGGCCATATACTCTTGATCTGTTGACAAGAAAGGCTGATAAGGCAAGTGTCTAGCATTTCCCATATCTATAATATTGGATGAGATCTGCAGGCAAGAAAAAAAAAAGAGTGGTGCTGGCAAATAGCTATTACATAGAATCAAGTATCTGCCAGGAAGGTCTGGGATTATATTCATTACTTACCATTGTTTCTGAAAGACTGTCATGAGCTCTATTGTTTCACAGAACATAGGGAAAATATACTCTTTACATAGCTTTCCTTGGTCCAGAAAGGACCATGCAGGTGAGACAAAGAATTCATGAGTAGTTATATTCAATGTCTGATAAGTAACTTATTTTACCATCATAATGAACTTACACATTGTTTGGAACCTCGATCCGAAAATTGTAATCAGAAGCATGCCCCCATTTCATCTTGCCATGATTGGCTGATGTTTGTTTGTTTGGTGGCCTGGAACTCCTCAGTCTCCCAAGTACTAAGATTGCAGGCCTATGGCACCATGTCTAGCTAGTTGATTTATTTAACAGATGGCTGCTGCCCATTACAGTCGAATGATTTTCTTGGATCCGAAACAATAATATTCCATCCCATTGTTAATTCCATTATATTTCATTGTCAGTGAAAGAAGTACCTTCTAGATAAACTAAAACACCTCGTGCACACCATTGAATTATAAATGTGTGAAGACCCAAAGGGTCATAGACGACTCCATGTACAAATATTATGTGTAAATATTAGAAAAGGCAGCATTTCTTTCAGGAAATTTGGAAAGGGTTTAATTTTGAGGACTTGACGTTCCTCAAAGTAACTGAAAATATTTGATAGGATTAATCATATTTAGGACACATTCTTTCCTGTGTGTGCTGATACTTGGGCTGGAACTTGGGGCTTTCTTGCTGATAGCTGGTGTTCTACCACTTGAGACATGCCTCCAGAGTGGTTTTTTGTTGGTTAATTGGAGATGGAATTTCTCTGATTTTTCTGCCTGGGCTGGTTTGGAACTGTGATCCTCCAAATCGTAGCTTTCTGTGAAGCTAGTATTACAAGTGTGAAACACCAGTGCCTGGCCAGGGCATATTTAATTTTTTTTTAAGCCAGGAAAAGGTAAATGCTAGGTTTCCTTGTGTTCTCCAAAAGCTATATGCATCAAGCTCATGTTATTTATGCAGACTCTTAGTTTTTCTATAAAAACATTACAGTAAGTTTGTCCTATTTGCAGACTTTTAAAACAGTTTTGACTGAATGTCTACATTCATAAACAAACAAAATCAAAAGAAATTTCAAGAGCGAAGAATTGACCTTCTCATACATATGTTATGCAACCCAGTTGATACTCAGGAGCGCAATCTGTCCCACAGTCTTGTCAGTTGTGTTTACATTGTGTGATCTGCTGAGTATTTTCCTTGACTTTGATTCTATGACAGTCTGCTCCTCTAGAAACAAATTGTACCCCAGAAGCAAAGTCAAAGTTAGTTCTCTTAATTGAGGTAATAAGGTGAACACTTGGGATTGGTTGAAAGGTGGCAGACTTTAATGAAAGGTGGATGGTGCTATGGGGAAAAACAGATTCATCATCCACAGTCCAGAACTGAACTCTACCCATATGGAGAATTTGTGGGTTGTTCCCCCCCCCCAACAGTAGTCTTTTTGGAACCATATACCCCAAGATAACAAGAATCTGCTGTAAATCAAGTTTTTTCAGAGTGATATTTTAAAAATACAGATTTTTAGAACCTGTTTCCTCTCTAGATGATTTTTAGACATTTTCAAGAATCATTCACAGAATTACCCATCTGTCAATTTCCCTGATTCATCAGTCAACAGAAACACAGAAGGTGTAAGAATAATCTAAACGAACAGAGTTGGTCAACTTAGAGCATGTAGATGAAGGGCCTTTTGGTATCCATGTGCCTTGAACTTCTTTAGCCGGATGGGTAAGCTGATACATACCTTCTCAGAGTAATATTTTCAAAAGCATACAGCCAGTCATGGTGTTACATGCCTGTAATTCTAGCACTGAGGAGACGAGGCAGAAGAATCTCAATTTCACCAGCTCACCTGGGCTACACAAGTGACCATGTCTTACAGAAAAACAAAGCAAAATCATGTAGGATCAAGAAGAAAATGAATTACATTAAGAGTTAATTGTATCTATGGACCCTCCCCATTAACATCTCAGTGAACAAAAATTAACAATCTCTGTGCTAAAAGACAAAGTAACCCAAACATCTAAGTAAAAAACATCTAAGACAAAGTAACCCAAATCAGAACACAGCCATGCTTCTGGGGAGAGGAGTCAGTAATGATAACAAAAGGGCTTCAAGATGGAAGTAGGAGTAAAAGGGTAAACTTATCTCCCATCTCCTTTATCATCTATCTCCTTTACCATCTTCTTCTTGTTTTTTGTTTTTTTTTTTGGTCAGTCATGGGCCTGCACTCTGGGCCTAGGCACTGTCCCTCAGCTCTGCTAGTGTTCTACCACTTGAGCCACAGTGCCACTTCTGGCTTTTTCTGCTTATGTGGTGCTAAGGAATCAAACCCAGGGCCTCAGGCATGCAAGGCAAGCGCTCTACCACTGAGCCACCTTCCCAGCCCCTCCTTTATTGTCTGTCACACTCTTTGTACTGTCTCCTCCTCTGTCTATACGAATCAAAGTTTTCTTCCATGTTCAAAGGCATACCTTGACCCTATATCTAGCTACCATCCCCCCCATTACCAATTCGCTTCACTGAAGCATCTAGAAAAAGTCACCTGTACTTCCTCACTTCTTTCCTCCTTCATTCGTGACCTGTCTCCCATCACCATACTACTACTGCTGTAGTTTCTGACAAAGCCAACAGCTTGTGACACTGCTCATTGGACGTTCTGTTGGCGGTCCACTGGTTCAATGTCCTAACTTGCCTCTGCCTGGATTTCTCCTACTGATGGTCCTTTACAGTCTCCCCTCCATTGGTTCCTATTTCTCCATCACTCCCAAGGTGTCCCTCATCTCCAGATTCTATCCTCACCCCTCTTCCTTTTACTTTCCTTCCCACCAGATTTGTTCCTCATTACCAGCTCCACAAGCTTCCTCTTAAGCCTCCATCCTTAACATCTTGCTTATTGTGTCATTGCCTACCCGTCTGCTTCTCTTGTGGTCAGCCCTTTGGCTCACTCTTCCTCCTTCTCCAATGTGGAGACATGTTCTCCTAGGAGCTTCTCCTTCTTTCTTGGTTTGCATGGCATTGTTTGCTCAAGTTTTCTCCCTAAATACCCTTCCAGAAGCTATTCGTGTCTGGTAAGGCATCTCTCTGCATGTCCACTGAGCACCTGGAGACCAGAGTGATGTTCTCAAAATAGCTTTGCCAACGATCTCTTGCAGATTAGGAGCTCCTAGAAACTTTGTAAGACAGAACCTTTATGCCTTTCTTCCCAGAACACCCAGAAGGGTCACATAATTCTTCACCCAATCAGAATTGCTTGAAGAAAGAACCAAAAAATGGATTCAATAACAGAGAACATAAACAAATAGCTAGAAGAATCATAAACTATTGTCACTCATTGTCTGTCTCTTTGCTTAATAAATGCCTGTAAGAATTTTTAAGTAATGATATGAAATAATAAGGAACGTAGCAAAGAAAGGGTGATGATTAATCTTTTAGACATTGAGGGAAATAAAAATATAAGCCCATGTCAGCTTCTTGCTACCATGGTAAATTCATTTCACTCATTAATTAATTTATTCATTGGATAATCGTTTGTAGTGACTACCACTGCCAGTGTACATTGGGGATTTAATGATGAAAAAAATAAAGAGAGTTAACAATGAGGCGGAGGTAGACAATAAATTTTTTAAATGCATATAAACTGTAGTGAGTACATAAGAAAGAAAAATTCTCAAAGCGTTTTTGGAACAAAGGACAAATGCATTCTATTTTTAGACACCTCTGAGTCCTTGCAGCAGTGAACTTGCCCTTGTGTGTTGGTCGTAACTATTTCCTTCGTCCCCTTAACTAAAGGCTTAAGCTAGAAGTACTCTGAGAAGTCCCGACAAAGACTGTAATTATTAAACACATCCCGTGAACTGGGGAAATCACTGTCCTATCACGTTTGGAATCATTGTTCCAGACTAGTAAGTCTCAGCAGCATATTAATGTTACCAGAAGAGATGTGGAGTTATTTATCTATTTTTATGTAGCTATGTCCAGGCCCTACCCATTCTCAGACACTCTATTGATTTGAGGATGGAGCTAAGACACCAGTAACTTCTTATTTATTCCTTCCTTTTTTCCTTTATTTCTATCAGTAACTTTTAAAAATGTGTCTTTAATGTGCAAGGCAGGGTTGCGGAACCATCAAGCCCAGGCCGCAGGGGAGACCATTAAAAAGTAACCAGAGAGGATCTTCTCAAGTCTGAGAAAAGTCCTCACTTTCTGTACTCAGCCCCATTCTAGACCACATTCTAACTTCCCTACCTGCAGGAATGTCTCCCAGTTCCTCCCCACCCCCACCAAGCACCAGTCTCCATTCTCAGCATCTCCAATCGTCTAAGCCCTTCAGTGAATGCAAAGCATAAAGTATGCACTGTGTTTAATAATGGGGTTTCCCATTGGCTACATTCCCAAGTAACATCCTTGATGTCCTCCAAGCTCCTCCCCTTTACAAGTAACTTCTATCTAGGACAGGTTAAAAAATCTCAGTTTCTACTGCTAATCTTATGTAATTACATTACTCAGCTTACCAAACCTACTCTGTAAAAAGACTTTCTAAGAGAGATTTTTTTTTTCCTTGAGACAGAAAGGTGGGACCTTGACACTCCCTCATAGCCTGATTTGGGAAGGAATCTTTATCTGCAGGACAATGGCTCAAAAAAAAAAAATCCCCACCTCCTCCTTGCTGAGTTTTCCTTTTTGCTGAGCAGGTGCTCATCAGGAAACAAAATCTCATCCTCACTGATGGTACTGGCAGTGTCTTCAAAGTAGGCCAAAGAATTTGGAGCTTGTCTAACCAGAAATTCTTACCCACTCCCAAAAAATGCATATCCTGTTCGTCCAAAGGATGATAATTAGCACCTGCTTCCACCTCTCAACTCCTGTGGGATCTGGCAAGTTGCTCTCATAGTTCCTCCAGTCTGCCTTGGCCACTACTCTCTAATGAACCACACCAGTCACCTGACCTGTCATCTAATCTGCTAGAGAGGGAGTTGCAGGACTCCTTGGACTTAGGTGTGACCGCCCAAGTCCAACAAAACCATTAGGGAGTGCGGAAGGAAGGGCATAGCTAGAACCTAGCCAGGGTGGTAATCCAATTAACTTGTCAGCCAGAGATTCCTCCTCAAGAAGATTATAGCTATTGAAGCTCAGGGATTCCTAAGAAATCTCCCAATTCAAATGCTGTTAGCATATTGGGACTGACTCGTTGCCTCGATTAAAAAGCAACAGAGAAGGGGATGGTAGGGGGAAAACAATGGAGGGGGTAACAATGTTCAAGAGGAAGTGTACTCATTACCTCACTCATGTAACTGTAACCCTCTGTATAGTATCTTTACAATAAAAAAATTAAAAAAAAAAAGCAACAGAGAAATGTGTGCATAACACTGAGTCTTTTTCACTCAACTTTAGAGAATTGAATTACAAATTATACAAAGGAATATATGATTATAGTCTAATGACTCTCTGGTGCACACACATGGCATGCATTCTTTGTAGATGGAGATACTGTGGTCCAGAGAGGCATGACACGTCCACAAAGGCTTACAGGTGAATCTGTTCACTCCTACAACTGCTGTTGTACCACTATGCAGAGATGCAGGCTATAAATTCTTAATTCTAGTCTTGTGGGAACAATTCAATACCACTGTCCAAATACTTCCCTAGAATATGTTTGGGGACTGGCCTTTTCTGGGACAACTTATTTCTCTTTGTCTGAGGATTCCTGCTTGTGGACTTCCTTTGTCTGTAGGCTCTGTCTTTTTTGTTTTTTTGTTTTTTTTCTGGCAAGATAGTCACCCACATCTCCTTTCTCTGGGTAGTTTCTTTCTTGGAAATAATGACTAAACCTACTCAGACTATTTCTAAGCATAAAGACAAGGTGGTAGAGAGCCTTGGAGAGCCAGGACTTCACCAGAGCACCACCTGGTGGAACATTATAATAAATTCTAGGTAAGCAAGAGGAAGTACCCATGATACAAGGGACATTTACCAATTCTTCCATCTATCATGCCAGGAAAATAAACCTAACCCAGATTTTCAACATGCTTTTTTTTTTTTTAAACAGAAAATGTTGCCAAATAAAATCTGATTCAAAGTGGAGGGGATTATTCAACATATTCAAAACTTTTATTCTTCCCTCTTTATAGAAAGTTGTTGCTTTTATCTTCCCCCTTTAACAGTAGATAAGTCCAAACACAAAGGTGAAAGGTAATTCTATTGGAGAAATATTTGCTAACTCCACTTGAAAAATAAAAAGGACGTCAACCTCGGGGGATTTTCTTCCACAGCCAGTCCCATTATTGACAGGCGATGGCATCGTTTCTATCTCTGCCGCGTAGAGGCCGTGTAATTCTGGGTAAGTCATTGAATCACTGTCATCTGTGACGTACAGATAAGTGGAGGCAATGATCACAGCACTCTGTCGCTGCTATATGGCTTCTATACTTTATCACGTAAACTTCCTGTGTCTCCCTTTCCTGTCCCTTCAAATAAGAATGATAACAATGTTACTCATCTCTTGAGATTGTCATGGGGATTCGGTGATGTAATTTATTCCATTTTATGATACTCTCTGACCTTTGATATGACATGAGCTTTGTTTGAAGAGCTCATCAAGGTTCCTGGAGAATGAAACATGGAAAAAGTTATTTGGGAAATTGCCTGAAACACATGTGTCAAACATTCTGCATCATATCAAGTTCATGCTATATATTTAATAGTTTTAATAACTCATTTACTAGAATTAAGTAGGTATGATGTACTGATTAGACCATGAGGTTAAGGATTTCAATACATTTGTAAAATTGACATAATACTGACACCTAGAGAAATCAGGTCTCTAGGTCATGGGTAAGGGAACCAAGCCACCACCAACTTCATTTGCTTTCTTTGTAGAAAGCCCAGTCTCAGAAGTGCGAAGGGATAACTCAGGGACACACAGCTATGACAAATTCATGACAGAATAGACTAACACTTAGGATCCTAGTTTTCAGTTTTACTTCCTCTGAGGACTATCAAAGGAGAAAAAAAAACAAAACAAAAACTCTAAGGTGTTACAAGCACAAGACAAGCCTTCTTATTAGTCAATTAGCTGCGTTACTAATCTTCAACTGGTGCTCACTATATCTCAGACTCCATCTTTGCATTGAAGTTTCTCAAGCCCCAGCTACAGTAGCCATCAATCACACCTCCTTTATCTAAAAAAAAGGCCAAGCCAAAGCCCATCTCTCTGTGTGGTCAGATCTATCTGCTCTGGCAACATCTGAATCCCATGATATATGGCAGACACCATCTGCTTGAGGTTTGAGACCTCCTAGGCAACTGGAAGCATTCCTGGAATAGAAGAGGGCAGGAAGCAAGCCAGGAAGTTCAAACGACATGGCCCAGGCTCTTACCTACGCCCTGAGAGAGACTGCCAAAATGGCTCATGTATGTATGGTCTTTTGATTTTGCAAATTTTCCAAATGATGAATCTATTCATTTTAGGAAATCTGTCTCTTTCTAGTCTGACTTCTCCATCCCTCTTTCCTTTGTGTGATATGTGCTATGTGAGAGGTTACGGGTGTTTGGAGGATCTATAAAGTGAAGTGGGAAGAGTTTTCATTTGGTGGGAAATAGGTAAATGGCTCACAGTCACTTGTAAAATGTAAAATGAGTTCATATTTCCCACACTAGTGTTGGGATCGATGATCCTCAAAGACATTTCTGTTGCCTTTTATGTCAATTCAGCCAATATCATGACGGATCCAGGATGGAGAAGGTTTCAAATGTGAATGAGTCCCATTGTGCCTCACATGAAAGATAGAAGAGTAGTGGAAGAGAATAAGGTATAAATGTGGGGATCTAGAAGGTACTCTAGACTTGGGAGGTTGTAAATGCAGGAGAACCTGACAAAATACAAAAGCTCTCTCTCATCATAATACACTGTTTCCCAACATACCATTATCAATACACTACATATATATAGAGAGAAAAAGATTTCTTTTGTGTGGTAAATATTTGGAATAGAATATATGGGAATTCCTGTGTTTATACAGTTTTGTTAGAGTGCTAACAAGAATGGTATTACTTGTGAGGTAGCATATTTTGTGCATTTTGCCAATAATAAATAGAGTACATTTTGATCATTCATCCTAAATTATGCTTCTATTCTTTATTAAAAATAACAAAGCCAGATGCTGGTGGCTCATACCTGTAATTCTAGCTACTCTGGAGGCTGAGATCTAAGGATCAAAGCCAGCCTGAGCAGGAAAACTCACGAGATTCATCTCTAATTAACCACCAAAAAGCCAGAAGAGGAGTTGTGACTCAAGTGGTAGAGTACTATCTTTGAGCAGAAAAGTTCAGGGACAGTGTTGAGTTTAAGAGGATTGGCATCAAACATACCACACACACACACACACACACACACACACACACACACACACACACACACACACACACACACACACACAGAGTGATAGCACCAGTAGTTCACACTTGTAATCTTAGCTACTTAGGAGGCTGAGATCTGAGGATCATGGTTTGAAGCCAGCCTGGTCTGGAAAGTCTATGAAATGCTTATCTCTAATAGACTACCCATAAAAAGACAGAAGTGAAACTATGGCTCAAGTGGTAGAGTGCTAGCAAAAGAAACTCAGGGACAGCACACAAGACCTGAGTTAAAGCCCTAGTACCAACACAAAAAGTAAAATAGAATAATTAGAGAACCAAAGCACTGATGGTTCATGCCTGCCTGTAATCCTAGCTACTTTGGAGGCTGACAAAGGGAAGATTGCAGTTCAAGGCCAATTCCACCAGAGAAAGCTTAGAGATACCTCCTCAACCCATAGCTGGGTGTGGTGGAATGTGCTACATGTATCACAACCAGCTGCATGAGATGCTGCTGTTGGGAGAATCTTGGTCCTAGGCCAATTCAGACAGAAAACTCTGACACCATTTCTACACAAGGGGAGCTGAACATGATGGCAGGTATTTGAGATCCCTGCAACAATGGGAAACCTAAAATATGGAAAACCAGGTGCAAATCTAGGTGAGAACTGAGACTCTATCCTAAAAACAACCAGTGAAAAATAGGGCTGAAGGGATGGCCCAGTGGTCTTGTACTAGTCTAGTAAACATAAGGTACTGAATTCAAACCCAAGGAACACCAAAACAACAATAATGATAACAGCCACTGACAAGTCACAATCAATGAAACACATAGTGGAAATTTGGGGGATTGAATGCTGTTTCAAGCATATGTAACTTTGGCATATGTTTGGCAGTACAGAGATTTGAACTTACGGCCTTCTGCTTGTTAGGTAGGTGCTTTACCACTTAGTTAGGGTCTTGCATTTCTGTCTGGGCTATCCTCAGACCGTCCTCCTCCTACCAGTTCCTTCCTTGTTGCTAGAATTGTAGATGTAATTCATCTTACCCACCTTATTTTGATGAGATGGTGCCTCCTAACTATTTGCCAGACTGTATCTAACATCAATCCCACTGAGTAGCTGGGATTTGTAGGTATTTGTAGGTAACCCTTCTGGGCTAACTTCTTAAATTTTATAATTTCTAGTGATTTAGATGTTTATTTACTTTAGCTCAACAATACTCCATAGCTATTTTTTGAATCATTTTTTCATTCATTTGTATTACATAAATTTGTATGATATAAAAGCTTATATTAGGGACTAGGAAGGTGGCTCCATGGTAGAGTTCTTGTCTTGCCTGCATGAGGCATTGGGTTCGATTCCTCAGCACCACATAAGCAAAAAAAGCTGGAAGTGGTGGTTCTGTGACTCAAGTGGTAGAGCACTAGCCTTGAGCTGAAGAGTTGAAGGATAGTGCCCAGACCCAGCGTTTAGGTCCCACAACTGACAAAAATAAAGAATAAAAAGCTTAATTATTATTACTACACATAAATATCACTGGACCTCTATTTCTAGGGCAGGGGCAAAGGAAAAAAAGAAAGATACAGGTAAGAGAAAGAGAACCAGCTCCACAAACAGAAGAGTCCATCCCAATCAGATCAACCAGTTTTAATGTAATTTGACTTTGACCTTGACCTCTAAGTAGGTCTTTTATCTTTCAGCAGAAAAAGGAACATTTCCTATTTTCATCTGTCTTTCTTTACATCAGATATTTCCTTAAACAGAGGCAGGGAAGTCTGACTGTGAGTTCATCTTGCTAATTCATGTTTGGATGCTTAAAGGCATCCAATAACCTCCATTTTGTTTGGAGTGTGGGCTGGATAGTGCAGCATTGATGGGCATTTTCTTTTGTAGAAGTAAACCATCACTTTCCTCTAACAAATAAAAATCAACAGGATTTAAAAAAATCAGTAAGATCCCCAAAAGTGAAGAGTAGCTAATCAAAGGAGACTCTGCTAGCAAATAAAAACCAGCTCTTTAAAAGAAATATTAAGAAAAATTGTAGGGATATTGCCATTCTTCAGTTTCTCCTTAGTGTCATTAAAAATTTCTCTCCTGTGGCCAGGCACCAGTGGCTGAGATCTAAGTATCATGGTTCAAAGCTAGCCCAGGTAGGAAAGTCAATGAGACTCTTACCTCAAATTAACCAGTAGAAAACCGGAGTGGCACTGTGGCTCAAGTGCCTTGAGCTGAAGATCTCAGGGACAGCATCTAGGCACTGAGTTCAAGCCTCTTGCCCAACAACAACAACAAAAATTATCTCCTGTGGGTGAGACTGTTGAAAGGGGTGACATGAATCAAGACACATTGTATTCATCAACTGCTTTGTTACACGTCAACTCCTTTGTATAACTACTTTAGATAATAATAATTTTAAAAATTCCCTCCTGAATCTACTCAAGATGGTTATAATGTCATTCCTAAGGAGAAAATAGGATATAGTTATAAAATAACAATGTGCACCATCCACACAATTTTATTCTGACCAAACAAGAATTCTATGTCTGAAAGCTCATGCTGGTGAAAGGAAGCTTGCTAGACTCATAGTGGCTTCACCGGGCTCTAAGAGATATTTCTCAATTACTTATGCAAGAAGATAACAGGGATCTCTAGGCTATGAAGCAGCTGCCACACCTAGAAGCATAGTCAAAGTCTGATGATATTATATGTACACTCACAATAAAATAACCTTGTCTGTTTCAGATCTCCTGGCCACTGGTGACTACTGAAAGACTATGGCAAGTTTTCAGCCGAGCACTATAGCATGGGAAGGGTGAATGGCACATGCCATTGGACTGGTTGGTAGACTATTGTACAGTGTAAGATATTCAGATATGAGCGATCACAAGGTAAAGAAATATTCCCTGAGGTTGAGCAAAAGAACACAAAGGAGTTAAGAGCTGTCATCATTTGGGTTGGAGCCAAGATCTGAGACAGTTGTCATAATGAAGCTTTGAGCCCACCCAATGCATTTCCACTTTGTTCAGAAGTTCTGTGAATATAAAAAGAATATCCCAGTTTGGTGAAGGAACAAGCTCCTCAGGAACTTCTTATTCCTTGCCTGTGGTTTCTCTGAGAAGGACAGTTTCATGCTTTATTATCTCCCTTAGTCAGCATAATTGAAAGAAATAGAAATCCATTCAAACAAACAAAAGTCCTGAAATCATATTCACCAAAAACAATGAATGAATTGTGGCTGTATATAACTGGTAATATCCTCAAACAAAAGATTCCAGAGCCAAAATCATTCAAGGCAGAAACCATAGGTTCCATTTTTACAACAATGCAAAACTAACTTTCAGTGTACGAAAGCTGTTGTCATTGTCTGGAGGACATGGACCAAATAGAGTGATCGACATGGGAATAAAAAGATGGTCCTTGCATTTCTCTAAAAACAAAGAGGTAGCAGGCCAAGAAGGCAATGCAAATGATATCCCCTGCTCCTTCAACTTTCCCAAAGTAGGAAGTGAGGGCAGGGTGTCAATCAGCCGCTACTAGCCAAAAGCCTTTTTACTGGCACTAACTCCTCCCTCTCTCTGGTCTGTCAATCAAATCTTGAGCTCTGAAGAAGCTAGGCTCTTGTGTCTTAAAGCCCATCAAGTGCAGGGCTCTCCCCAGAGAGTAGGAACCCCACAGAATCTCACAATTCAGCTAGAAGAAACAGAATACTACACAGATTATAAGCATTGATAAAATATGTATCATTGGAGAACCCTTCCTAAGTAACAAACAGAATCAATCTAAGGAACATTGCACCATATTGGTGGAAGAAAATGAAAATCCACATACACAGAAGGGGAGATACAGATCACTATGAGTCACTGATCTAGGAAGGATGCTGATAATTCATAAACATTTAATAACTTTGCACAGTAAACATAAACCACTTATGTAGCCATATCTGCCCTTCACCTGTGGTATAGAACTAGCAAGGAATTTAAAAGTTCCTTAAGGAAAAGACAAGGGTACCATGGGGGAAAGAAGTAGCAGCTTTCCATGGGAGTACCTCAGTGGACCAGTGAGTGACAGAAAGTGAAAGGTGTGTGAATGTTGTACATCATCTTCACTCTCGAGTACATGCATGCTCTGTTAGCAACCAGCATCACTACCAATGTGCCCTCCCACATATTATGGTTGTAAATGCATAGTTATAATTGGGTGGGGAATGGTATGTCACAGGTAAGGGCTGGAGAGTAGAGTTCACATCAGATTGTTTAGTGGTGGCTTAACACTAGATAAAAAACCATGTCAACACTCTAGACATGTCATTCTGCCTCCATATGTCTTTTAAGCTATTAAACCATAGATACAAAGAAACTGAGCCATTCCTTCAAGAAGAATAAAGTTTTGGTGACAGACAGCAGAAATCGCAGAGCTAACAAACAGTACAACTGAATGTAACCAGAATATTGGATGATTTGTTTACTTGCCCTTAAATTCTTCCTTTGCCCTTCCTCTGCAAGCTCCATGTCTTGGACTCTTACCAACTGGCTTCTGGGTTAGTGTAGTTAATGAAAAGCACCGAGGCAACAGGAGAGTACATGGAAGGAGAAGCCAGAGCGGATAAGGTCTCTGGCAGTATCCATGACTCCTCTTTGATCTTGTTCCCAATGGGAGAAACCTCTGCTATCATTATCTCTTGTGGGTGGCTCTGATTCTTGGATTCCGATAACTCCAAATCTTCCTTCTGTCCTTCTTGTCTTACTAGAAGAAGTAGCTTCAAGCTATTGCCTCTCTGGTCTTTTTCTTTTTCTTCCTTCCTTTCCTTCTTTTTTATTTCTTCTTCCTTCTTTCCTTTCTTTTCTTCCTTCCTTCTTTCTTTCCTTCCTTTCTTTTTTGTTTCCTTTCTTCCTTCCTTCCTTCCTTCTTTCTTTGTACAAAAATGTCATAATTTTAGCATTTTCTCTTCTTACATCAAGAAACGGAAGTCAATCATTTATTGCTTCTCCTCTTCATATTTTCTGGGTAAGTGCTTATTCGGTTCAAGGTTCAGAATACTTAGGTCACTGTGATTCTGAGGTGTCCAGAAAGTCAGTCTTTAGGGTTTGAAATCTTTAGGCACTTGTGCTAAAAAAGAGAAACACTAGCCCTCCATCCAGCCCAGCTCCAACCTCTGCTTTACTGACTTGAAACTCAGGATCAATCCCAGATCAATAAACAACTCTAGGTTAAGACCATAGTCAACCAGAAGGGAAAACATGTGAGATATGTCCATCTCCACAATGACACCAAGTACTTTTTATATTAATGTGCATTAGCTATACAGAAGGGGATTCTATTGTGACGTGTTCACAAATGTATACCATGTATTCCAACCAATCTCCCCGCTCTCTCTCTCTCCCATTTCCCCTCTCTCAATCTTAAGAATACATCATTCCATTTTCCTCTTTGCCAATAATGTATTTTTACATCTTGTTAGCCCAACCCCACACTAGTACCCTCCAACAGAGTTTGTTTCTCTTTTTCCTGTCCCCAACCCCTCACCGATCAACATAGTTGCAATAGATCTCAAAATTATTCACCTGCTATCTTTCCCTTTCTCCTTTCTAAATATGTCTTATGAAAAGCTGTAGAAATGGAGATGTGAGGCAGGAAGTGGAATGGGAAGAGTTGGGAGGAAAAAAAACAGTTAACAGGTGGCCACAAATGGCCATGCTACGTAACCAAGTGTAGAAATCTTTTTAAAAGTGTGTATGTATGGAGATCAAGTATGGTAGAGCATTTCTATAATCCCAGTTACTCTGGGCCAGGGTCTGGGCAGTGGAGGTGGGACGGGGATCACAGTCCAAAGACTGGGTCAGAGCTTAAGCGGTAAATCACTCATCTAGCCATTATGAGGCCCCGAGGTCAATCTTTTATACCACAGAAAAAGAAGGAAACATACACATAGCTATTGAGCCTTTGTGATCCTCTCCGAAGAATATGCTCTTTTGATCTCACTGTGTATGAAAGACTAGAGTCCTGAATAATTTACCATGTCCCAATGTACTATTTTTTAAGCATCCAGTGTGTTTACTTGTAGATTTATAGGCACATTCTAGCTACCACTACTGAAGGAAACCATGATGTTTCTCTTGGTCTGGCTTATTTCACCTCTTCTATATATTTTTTCAAGTCTTTCCATTTCCTTATGACTGGTACAATATCATTCTTTCTGATGAACTCTGGGAAATGGAAACAAGAAGTTTTGTTTGTTTGTTTGTTTTGTCCGTCATGAGGCGTGAACTCAGCTCTTCAGCTCAAGGCAAGTGCTCTACCACTTGAGCCACAGTGCCACTTCCACAAGAAGTTTTTTGTTTGTTGGCATTTTTTTTCTTTTCCTTTTGTCTTGTTTGTTCATTTATCTTTCTTTGGGAGGGTGAAAAAGGGTACAGAAATGATGGACCAAAGGGTGAACAAATATAACAATAATACTCACTGGACACCATGTTGAAAAATGAATGATACAACTTATGGGTGGGAGACAGGAGCGGAAAAACTGGGAGATAGTAAGGGAATGAGTGACATTGTTCAAAAAGAAATGAACTCTTTAGCTGACTTATATAACTGTAATCCGTCTGTATATCACCTTTATAATAATAATAAAAATGCATGAAAGAAGAGAGGAAGAAGGTGACATTAGAGAAAAGGAAAGGAAAAAGAAAAGAAAAGAAAAAAGAAAAGAAAAGAAAATTTTAATTTAGCTTTTTATAGTATTAATTGGGGCTAGAGGTATAGCTCAGTGATAGGTCCACAACACTTCAAAGGAAACATTAGACACTCTAATAGATTTGTTCTGTTACAGCTTTATTTGTGTTTTCTAATAGCTAAAGCTCTGACTATCTTTCAAGTACTTATTTACCATCTTCTATATCCTCTTTGGATATCTTCAATTTTCTTTTCTATTTAACTTTCAGAGTTCTTTTCATATTCTGGATACATGTCTTTTGTCCAATACATATTTGTATTGATCCATGCTTATATTTATATTTTTTTAATGAGTATCTCGAGGCAAAAATGCTTTTCCTTCCCCTTCCTTCCTTCCTTCCTTCCTCCTTCTCTCCCTCTTTCTCTCTCTCTTTCTTTTTTTTTTTTTTTTTTTGATCTGTCATGGGGCTTGAACTCTGGGTTTGGGCACTGTCCTGCGCTCTTCAGCTCAAGGTAAGCGCTCTACCACTTGAGTGACAGCACCACTTCATTTTCTAGTGGTTTATTTGGAGATAAGAGTCTCACAGATTTTGCTGCCCAAGCTGGCTTTGAACCATGATCCTCAGATCTCAGCCTCCTTATTAGCTAAGATTTCATGTGTGAGCCACTGGCACCCAGCTTGCTTTTCTTTCTTTCTTTCTTTCTTTCTTTCTTTCTTTCTTTCTTTCTTTCTTTCTTTCTTTCTTTCTTTCTTTCTTTCTTTCTTTCCTTCCTTCCTTCCTTCCTTCCTTCCTTCTTTTTTTTTTGGTGCCATTCCTGAGACTTGAACTCAGGGACTGAGTACTCTCCTTGAGCTTTTTCACCAAGGCTATTTATTGCTCTACCACTTTAGCCACACTTCCAGTATTTTCAGTGTTTAAATGGAGATAAAAGTCTCACAGACTTTCCTGCCCAGGCTAGCTTCAAACCTTGATCCTCAAATCTCAGCCTCTTGAATAGCTAAGATTATAGGAATGAGCCTACAGCAACCAGCAACCATTGCCTTTACTTTTTATAAGGTATAATTTTTTAATGGATCATATTTTTGTTCTTATACACAAATGACCTTTTTATTCTAGTTAACAAAAATTCTCTATTTTCTTGTAAATCTTTATAATTGACTATGATATAAGAATTTGGAAAAAATTATCAAAAGTATTCCATGTTGCCAATTGGCTATATGGAATTTATAATAGAGAATACTATGTATTATAATTATGTTATATTCTAATTAAATAATACATATTTTAAGTATATAATACCTTTAGCATAGTAAAGTTGATAATAAGTATATAACACACATGTGCACACACACACATACAAACATACATAATTTTCTTGGAAATCTGTCAGGTACATTAGATACACTGGTGCTTTTGACTATGGTTTTAGTTCTATTGGCCTCATTTGCTGGTTATTGAACTTCATGTGAACTGATTAGCTCTCTTGACTTTGGTTTAATTATATGTTACATGGATAAATGATTGTAACATTGGTTGACTTTGCAAGGTTGTTCTTTTTTTTTTATCACATTATATCATCTAGATTTTAAATAGGCCTTCAAATAATACCTGACACACAATGAACTTCTAAAAAATGTCAATTCATGATGGCTACACAGGATTATGTAAGAATGATTGTGTCTTATTCAGTACAGCTTAAAGGCTGAAAAGGAAACACTATGATTTAGATTAATTTCAATCCAAGTAGTTTAAAACAAAAGCTTAATATTTTAAAAAGAAGATCGGACTTATGGAAGGCATCAAGAAAATTCCCTTGAGTGACAACCATAAATTACTTCTGTAGTACTTCATTGTCCACCAAGAGTACGGGAACCAGCAGCTTTCTTAGGTCTTGATGGTCAGCAGGTACACCAGAGTTGACTATCGCATTTCTATTGTGATTTCTCATTCATTCAAGAGATGTTTTTGTTTATGGTAAATGTCAAAGTAACTTTTCCTTCTCTTGAAACATCCAATTTAACTGACCTCTGACTTCTTGACCTCATGGGAAGCTGACCAGCCCAAGGGAAGTATATAGAACTCCTCTGCCTGGTGTTATTAACCTGTAACCAGCAGGAGGGTTGCTTTTCCTGTTTGCCAATTGCCTTTGTACCAAAATGTTCCCTCCCCTCAAATACCCTCTGAGCCTCACTATAAAGTGGGGGCAAGATAACAGGAAGCCAGGAAAACTGGTTTATGCTGTGGTCAACAGGACAGAAGTTAATGTGTCACCACAAGAAGGTTCAGAAAGACAACATTGAGATAGCACAACCCTTCCCCATGATTTTGAACAGCTCCAGTACTTGATATTCACTCATAGAACTGCTCCACAAATACCCAGATGTCTACATTTGCCACTATTCATATTTGTAGTTGTATATACTGTATATGTATTCACAGTCATTTTTGTAGACATATAAGGCTACATGTGTCTTCATGGAAAGATATTTTAATGACTGGTTTCATTTGCATCAAGCCCAGAGGATTCTCTAGGCCAGACAATAGCCCTACTCTGTATGTGCTTAAAGGATTTTATATTTAAAGGATTTCTTAGCTTTATGGCACTAAAGACTTAGCCAAGGTTTGCTTTTTATTGTCAAGAGCCTCAGAAGAAACAAGATATATCTCTGGATAAGAGATATACTCTCTGGATGTGATATAGTTAATCTACTAGCATCTGTCATAGACAGGATGTGAATCCTGTCCTCACTAGCAGTTTTTATATTAGATAAGTATGTTCTAAAAGACTTATTATTACTATTATTATTTCCATGCCATTTCTGGGGCTTGAACTCAGAGCCCGGTTACAGTTCCTGAACTTGTTTTGCTTAAGGCGAGCACCCTAGCACTCTACCACTTGAGCCATAGCTCCACTTCCATCTTTTTATTTGGGGGGGGGGGGTTGGGGTAGGGCAGGGTAGTTAATTGGAGGTAAGATCTCAAGGCCTTTCCAATCGAGATTCTCAGATCTTAGCCTTCAGGGTAGCTAGGATTACAGGTGTGAGCCACAGTGCCTGCACACTTTTTTTTTTGTCCACATAGAATCCTCTCTCTTTTTTTTTGGTAACAATAATCTCAAGTTGTACTTCAAGAACCATTTCTTCTATCAGTCCAAGTTAAGTGGAGTTGACCTCCCCTGGTTCCATGGATGGATACGTGTGTGTGTGTGTGTGTGTGTGTGTGTGTGTGTGAGAGAGAGAGAGAGAGAGAGAGAGAGAAAGAGAGAGAGAGAGAGAGAGAGAGAGACAGAGACAGAGAGAGAGAGAGACAGAGAGAGAGAGGCAGACAGACAGACAGACTTTGTCCTGACCAATCAGAATACTGTATCATATTGATCCCCATTACCGATTCAGAATTAAACACATGAGTAATTCAGGCAATTATACTCACATACTTTTGCTGGAATCTATAGTCCTTACATAAGCTTGCTAACCTGATCAAATGAAATAATAGGGTCTCTGTGCTATCTTTAACAACATGCATAGAAACTTTCATAGAATGAAGCCAGCAGAAACAGCCAGGGAATGTTGAGAAATAACTTAAAAAAAAATCACACTCGTCATCTACAGCTCTGATTATCACTCCTGAAATTCTCTGCTTGAGTTTCTGTCACAATTAAAAGGATGTTAACTCCCTCCCACCACACACACAAGCAGATGTTTATTGTAATATCTGATTGAAAAGAGCATACATAGTTTTCTATCTAGGGATCGATCCTTACTAAGAAGGTTAGTTTTGCTGTTCTCTTTCATTTGTTTTGAACAAGGATATCATGAAAAGCTATTCGAAGAACTTTGATGACTGAATCACATACACAATATCTACTTGTCCAAAGAAATACATTGTGAAACAGGAAAATCATCATGCATTTGATGTATTTTCAGTTCTTGAGGATAATTGCAAACATTCAGTAGTCTAGAATCTAGTTTTCTTTCCGTAACACATACTGAGTTTCTTTTAGAAAATAAACTTCAGCCAGGCGCCAGTGGCTCAAGTAGTAGAGTGCTTGCTTTGAGCTAAAGAGTTCAAGGACAGCGCCCAGGCCCAGAGTTCAAGCCCCACAACTGATCCCCCCAGAGAGAGAGAGAGAGAGAGCGAGCGAGCGAGCGAGAGAGAGAGAGAGAGAGAGAGAGAGAGAGAGAGAGAGAGAGAGAGAGAGAGAATAAACTACAACAACCTTCTAGTTTTGGCAGGCAGGCAAACCTAAATCCAGCTTCCTTCCTCTGTTTATAATCCCCAAAATACAAATTTTACATTTGTCCTGACAGGGCTAGGGGCAAGTTTGGGATCAAACATGATCCACACAGGGACTTCCATTGTTCTGAGACTTTACATTTTGATTAACCCACAACAGGTAAATATAATGGATAATGGTTGCTTGTTTTAAATAAGGAAACTCATAGGAATTTTTTTCTTCATATAAAAATAGTGCTTCCAACTTTGTCTTGCTACTAACCAACTGATCCTTAGAGGACCATCATTGTTTTGCTGAAAGCTGACAAACTCTCTGTTTCATAATCAATCTTATAATCCTTTTTCTAGGAGCTTCTTTCATTCATTGTTTGCTCCAACTCACCCTTTTCTCTGCTTAAACTGTAGAGATATTTCATCCTTCCTCCTAAGTAGGAATTCCTTTCAATTTCTATGTCTCCTTAAAGCTGGTGGCAGATCTAAGTACCACCCACTCTTTTAATACTTCTAGGTAGATTTCACTTGAAGATTTAAGTTTGTTAAAATTAATTTGGCAATGCCTTCCTAACTTCTTCTATAATTTGACTCCAATTGACATACGATAATTTTAACACTTTATGCTTTCATTATTTTGCTCAAGAAAAAGAAAAAAGAATGAAGGATAGTAGATAGATAAGCCAGCATTCTAGTATGAAATAAAAGCTTTTGCCTAAATGATCAAAGTGAGTTTACTACTTCTGTTGTTTAACCAGAGTATGCTTGCTTAATCTTTTTGTTTTTCTTTTTTGCTGGTTCTGGGACTTGAACTCAGAGCCTGAGCTCTGTCCCTGAGCTTCTTTGTACTCAAGGCTTGGTTCTACCACTTGAATCACATTATTACTTTAGCTTTTTCTTATTAGAGATAAGAGTCTCTGGACTTTCCTGAGATCCTCAGATCTCAGCCTCCTGAGTAGTTAGGATTACAAGCATGAGACACTAGCACCCACCACTGGTACTAGGCTTGCTTGCTTATCTCGATAAGAGTAGTGAACTATGGCATTTGTTAATAAGAACTACTACAGCAGAAATTCACTAAATCTAAGTTTTTTCCTTTCCTGGCCTATAAATAAGATATTTGTAGCTTCTTCCTCCACCTCCTTTGTATACATAAATTGTATAAGGAAGCTGTCATTGTGACTTTTCATTATCACTTGCCCTTACCTCACTCCCATCTTGTTAAAACAATTTTAATAGTTTGTCTGTTTTCCAGTCCTGGGGTTTGAACTCAGATCCTGGGTGCTGTTCCTGAGCATTTGGGGCCCAAGGTTAACACTTGGGCCACAGCTCTACTTCCAGCTTTTTTGGTGGTTAATTGGAGGCAAGAGTATTGCAGACTTTCCTGTCTGAGCTAGCTTTGAATCAAGATTCTCAAGTCTCACCTTCCTGAGTAGATAGGATTGATTATAGGCATGAATGACTGGTGCCTGGCTTTATTGCCTTCTCCTTTTTATAAAATTAAGTATATATTAGGGAAGATGGATCTCCCCCCCATCTCCATTCCTAAAACAATTTTAACTAGTTTCATTGTTCTTTTTTTTCCCCCATAAAGAAACATTTCAATTTGATGTAGTCTCATTTGTCAATTCTTATTCTTGTTTTCTGGGCAACTGGAGTCCTATTCAGAAAATAATCCCCTGTGCCTATGTCTTACATGAGTTTTCCCTAGTCTAGACCAGAAGAATCATAGGAAGAAACACAGACATGTGATCTAAATAAAAGTGTTGCCATTTAAGTCAGTAACTTTTAAGTCAGCTAGCTACACTATAAAATCTAGCTGTAAAAAGAAATAAGCTAACTGTAAAAGCTAAACATTCATTTGAGGACATAATCACTTATTATTTTATACTGCCTTCCAACTCTTTCATGTCTAGTCTTACCAAATGACATTTGTAAGTACTTAATGGAAAAACTGCATTATGTGCATTTTTAAAAAGCAGTCCCTAATTGCACCTGAATGGTACAGTATGCACTGTAGAAATTCAAATTTTTTCAAATGAATTAAATAAGGTTTTCCATAATACTCTGGTCATATGAGTAGTATATATGGAGAGGAAAACAACATTAATATTAAAATACTGACAGCATCTACAGGTATTAGCCCATTATCATGTTATCCCAGTGGCATTTGCTCTAATTACAACACCCTTCTTAGTAATGGAAATACCATTCTGACTTCTAAAGAAATTACAGAATAGCTACAGTAATTCTGACTCCCTTAAAATACCATGCCAATGTTGGATCAAATAAAGAATGGCCCACAGGGAACCCCAAAGCAACATGGAAATTTATTGGGAATCTCAGCTCAGTTTCCAAATGCTAGAAATCTTTCAGTAAAGGCAAACAAACATTATCCATATCTATGTGAATAAATAGATAGGTGATAGGTAGATATACATACATGCAAACATACATACATACATACATACAAACAACTACATATCAGTTTCTCCATTAACAACCCTCTCTGCAAAGTGTTCAGTGTACAGCAGAATTTCTTTATGTTGCCAAGCATGTGTCTTAAGGGGCTCTAGAGATGGAAGAGGGGGAATAGGCCACAGCCTACCTCTAAAATCATCCAAAATCTCAAATGGAAAAAAGTTTGGATTACCATCATTCCATACTGGCATTGTATTAACAAAAAGAAAACCAAATATACGACTTTAATGAGAATAGTGACATTGAAACAGAAAATAGCACTTCTCTTTTTTTAAAAAAAGCAACATTGTTATCTAAAGGCTCATAGATGACTTCAATTTTTTATAAATGGTTGTATAAGTTAGAGTTAAACCAACTTAGCCCTTGCAGATTAAGAATGGTCCAAAAACATTTTCTTTATTCCCATCATGATTATTCTCTTTAATATTGTTAGATATTACACCACATATCATCATTTATTGTATTCTGAGTAGATTCAAAATATAATTCTATGTATTCTTTAATGTATTTTGATTAATTAATTAAACTAATTAATTAATTTTGGGGCTGGAACTCTGGGCCTGGGCTCAAAGCTAGTGTTGTACCTCTTGAGCCACAGCTCCACATCCCAACTTTTCTGGTTAATTGGAGATAAGAATCTCACACTTTCCTGCCTTGCTGGCTACAAACCTTAATTCTCAGATCTCAGCCTCCTGATTGCAGGTGTGAGCCACCAGTGCCTGACTTCTGTAATGTATTTTAAACGAATTCCCTAAGGAAGCAGATATTTTATAGATACATATAATATTATATATTATATATGTTACATATCATACATTATATACTATATCTATAGTATATAATATATATTATATAATATTATTATTATATATAATATATAGTATTATATCCATATTATATATTATATTATAATATATTATATATGTTATATATTATATAGACCATATAGTATATACTATTATATATACTCATATATACACATATAATATACACATAATATTTAACATATGTGTATATATAATATGTGATCTATATTATATATATGAGGGCTCCTTACCTCTCAGCCTTCTGGGTAATTCAGATAATAGGCATATACCACCAGCACCTGGCAAAAATATTTACCTCTGTAACATGTGACATGTGAATGGGATTGGGAAAGATGGGAAGAACAATGGAAAAGGTGACATGACCAAAATGCATTCTATTCATTAAAAAAAAAAACTCTGGGCTGGGAAGGTTGCTCACTTGCCTTGCATGCCTGAGGCCCTGGGTTCGATTCCTCAGCACCACATAAACAAAAAGAAAAAAGCCAGAAGCGGCACTGTGGCTCAAGTGGTAGAGCGCTAGCCTTGAGCTGAAGAGCTGAGGGACAGTGCCCAGGCCCAGAGTTCAGGTCCCACAACCAGACCCAACCCCCCCCCCAAAACCCCAAAAAACCCTGTCCAAACTGCTTAATTTTTTAAAATAAAAAAGGAGAAATATAATTTAAAATGTTGCAATGTCCCTAGGCCTCTAGGAACATACTTCAAATTAATTTTCTCTTCTTCTCTCCTTCATCCACGTAGGTATACTAAAAAAGTCTTCCACCTAACTCTAGAAGGAAAAAAAAAAAACCAAACCTAATTTCTCGTCTTTCAATCTCCTTAGTATAAATGCTCCCACCAACCCAATGTCACTGAATGCATACAGTTGTACACAGCTGTGCAGTACACTACTGTGAGTACTGCTTTCCCCACACAGCAACCGCTGTGATCTGAGCATGCTCCTCAGAGCTTACCTGCAAGGAACCTAATCCCCAGTGCAACAGTGTTGGAACTGGGGATTCACGAAAGCTACTTAGGATTAATGCTATCCCAAAAGGAGCTTGCAGGAGTGGGTCCTCATCCTTCTGCATATTTTGTCACGTGAGGCACAGAGAGTTAGCCCCTTCTTTGGCTCTTCTTTCTGTCTGTCTTCTAGCATGTGAGAACACAGCAAGGAAGCTGACCAGAATCTGGCATTTGATCTGAGATTCTACATTCTTCACAACTACAAGAATATGAAGTTCTTTTCTTCCTAAGTTGATTATAGCAGGACAAAATGGAGGCAAATAGGCCCCACACATGTCAATAACATCCAAAGCCTATATAAAAGTAAAAAGAAGTGATACAATTAGGAAGTAGTAACTTTTTCACATTTAGTTATGTTGTCTTAAAATAATTCAGTTGCAGGTTTATATAAGTGTTTGATAACTGTTGTGTACAATAACCAATTGAACCCCTGTTCCCAAATCTTAAACATTTAGCATTGCCACTATTTTCATTTACTTGAAAATCAGATGGAAAGAAAACAGAGCTTCTCCTAGACCTTGAGAATGTGGGAATCAACACTTCAATTAACTAATGATCCACAACTTTCAGCCTTGGTTTATGGTTATCATGTTTAAAAATGCAGTTCCGAAATGAACAGGGGTGTTTTTAGCTGGTTCTAGTCCTATTAATCTTGCTGTCACCTGGAGCATCGCAGAGATATAGTATTCCCAAGAAGAGACTCTTGGCTTCCTTCAGCCAATCTCAGGAAGTTCCTTCTCACAACTAACCTAAGTCCCTTTTGCTGCAGTGAAAGCTCATTCCCCTTTGTACTGTCTTTAGTGAAGGTGAAAACACCTGGCTACCATCCCTTCATTAGAACTCTTCACGTAAGGAAATGAAACACCCCAAACCAGCTTCTAAATAGGTTCAGCTGTAAAAACAGGCTCTTCTTGAACAAAAACAAACAATAAATTAAACGGAATTGGGAGTTGAGAAGTACTGCGTATTTCACTCCAGGAAAACACCTTGGGCAAGGTTTTGCTCTCCTCAGCGTTGAGCGATCAAAGGCACATTTTCCCTGGAAACAAATTCAAGGAGTGAAACAGATGGGATTATTAATCAAATTGCTGTGTGTGTGCCATTTTACAGAACATTCTTAAGCAGGAGGCGTCCTGGGCTTTATCTTGTAATGAGATTGTAAGATCTTGGCAAAATTCACATTGCCTTGTGTGCTCACGCCTTGCTTCTTATGTCCAAGGTATTTTTGTCTTATGAAAAAGAATGCAATAAATCAAAGTAGCTGTAGAAGCCACATCTTAGTTGGTACAAGTAGGTCAGTAGAAACTAAGGAGCCAACTAACGTTCAACAGTAGGCCACACACATTTGAATGCTATGCCTCTAATCTCTGGTGACATATCTTAAAAACAAAAGAATGAACCCAGTTGATTGCATCCCTAAACTGGTCATTTGTGTGGGTGGATTTTCCTTTTCTTTTTCTTTTTCTTTTTTTCAACCAAAGCTCAGTCCTGCTTTCAAACAAAGAGCTAGAGAAATTATGTGATCTTGTCAATCTCTCTGTGGATGCTCTCTGGCCTTTCCTTTGCTGAGAACATATCTCCAAAGGGTTAGGGCTACATATTTACATTATGCTATTTGTGATGAGCTAATGTAGCCTGTCTGACTGATGCTCAAATACATACTCTTCAAAAGCTATAGCAGAAGTTGAAATATGACAATCAACATTTCATATCTAGCCTGAACAGATAGATTGAGTGGTCTTCACAGAGCCTTTGTCCATAGACACTTATCATAGCATTTGCTCTGCTAGGTGTGTTTCTAGGCTTTCTACGCTCTCTTCTGTCTTTCCCCAAAGCTACCAGCCTGGAAAAGTTCAAGAGATGAAAGGCAAAGCCAAATCTGTGTCCTGCAGTGTAAACTTAACATGAACAAGAATTTGATATTGAGACTAAGAGATTGGATAAGGCAAATAAAGAGGATTTACCCACCAGAGAACTGTTGCCAAAATGCTGTTTTCCTATCATAGACTGGAGTGGGAGTTGTCAGAATCCACTGACATTAAAGGTTTGGGGTCCCTGCAAGAAAATAAACCCAACAATTTATCAATGGTATTCCCGTACCAGTCCAAAGACACTCTTTAGCAGTTTCTAGAATTTACTTTTCTCACATTCTTGCACTAAACAACAGAAAATTGGGGGAAATTCTTTCTCATTTCAGACTTTTTATACCCTCTTCTTAAGTGATTACTTATATCTGTTATGTCTAGGTATCTATATATTTACATATAAGTCATTGTTATCTACAAATAAAATTTATATGTTGCTCATTTGCACTGAACAATAGTAGCTAATGTATTTCTTCAACAGTCTGTCCGTTGAAAATTAAATTTTTATGGTTGTTACAAAATGATGTACACCTGTAATCCTAGCTACTCAGGAGGCTGAGATCAGAGGATCACAATTCAAAGCCAGCCTGGGCAGGAAAGTCTGTGAAACGTATCTTCAATGTTCAATCAAAAAGCCAGAAGTAGAGCTGTGGCTCAAGTGATAGAATGCCAGCCTTGAGAGAAAAAGCTAAGGGACAGCGTGAAGGCTCTGAATTCAAGCCCCAGTATCAGCACCAAAAAAAAAAAAAAAGGCACAAAAGAGGTTTTTCTTTGTTGTTGTTTTTAGACACTATGCATTCTTTGTTTCTTTTGTATGTTCTTCCTCCTATGGTATATCCCCTGTCAGCACTGTATTTGATTTTGGTACCCTGGTATTATATATACATTTATTTAAATTTGGGAAGGGAAGGGGAACAACAGAACGGTGAGACAAAGGACAAGGGGAGAAAGTAATGCAACACCAACACTCACAAGACAATATGTTTGAAATGATGTGGACAACTGGGGGGGGGGCATATAGGAAGGGGAAGTAGGAGAAAAATGAGGAAAGGGATAACAGGTTTGACAAAAAATGTACTTATTACCTTACTTATGTAACTGTAACCCCTCTGAACATCACTTTGACAATAAAAAAGTACTTATTTCCACTAAATCACTCAAATGGCAAGTTAAAAAATATCTGAAATGACCTTGAATCATTCTTACCCAGAAGCAAGGCTTACTTATCTTTGAAGAACTTCCTTACAGACATCTTCCCATGGATAAAACAGAGAGTGAGTCAATGAGAAGAGAGAAACATGGGAGAAAACAAGGAAGGGTGACCTAATTGTACCGCCATCAGCATTTCTATGCATGGGAACCATGTTAGGACATTTTGAAAGGAAAATTTTGACTTGAATTTTTCTTGACTTCAAAGGTGAAGGGGAAAATAAACAACTGAAGAACTGTTCCATTTCAGAAAAAGAATGTTTCTTCCAGAATGTGTCCATTCTTAAATTATATCTCTTTAAAGAACAATGTGTAAAACATAAGCCATTAGATAATATCTGCTGAGTCCTCCTAATGAAAAAATGTGGAAACTAGCATTCCTTATTTTATTATGTATATTATTTTTATATTTTTAATGTCATTTTCAGTCTGTTCTGCAACACTAACTTCAAAAGCTGGTTTTTATTACGATAGTTAGATAACACCAATATGTTATTTATCAAAAATCTCCCAGGATGGTGGCTGTTTCTGTGTTGATTCATGGACTGAATTAAAGCTTTTAATATTCTGTTGATTTTGTTTGCTCTTGAATGTGTCATTATTTGAATTAATGCTTAAAGAATGATTAGCTATGATTTCCAGTTCATTTTTCTCCTCCAAACCCTGGGAACATTGTTTTACTGTAGATCTTTTGAGAAATTCTGACTTCTTCACAATGAATAAAGAAGTGTTTGTAATTTAGTGTTTTCATGAAGATTTGTCTTGTTGTTGATTATTATTCTATTTGGGCCTTAACAATATGTACCCACTGGATCTGAAGATTTAAATCTGGTGGGGAACATTCAGGAATACAGTCATGACACAGTAAACTAACGCTCTCAACGTTATGGAGCTAAGAAATGGCAGGGTCTGAAATGAAACCTAGCTGTCTGATTCCTTGACTCCCACGACCACTTCATACAGAACAATTTATCCAGTTGAGCTAGTTCACCCATTACCTGCTCTCTAAACCAGTTAGTCAGATGCCTGTGACTTATGCCCAAAGATGCCTGCATTTGGCACGTGCTAGACACTCCTCAAACACATTATTTGGAAGTCACAATGGAGTGCAAGAATAAAAGATTGAGGTTCATTTGCTGTTCCACATGCTTGTGGAGAGGGAGAAAAATGGAAAGGGAAAATGTATTAGAGCAAAGGAAAGTAGGGGGAAAAAATAAGGTAACTACCATAGGACTTTCATCCATTACTGTTCATGTCAAGGACAGCAAAGCTGAAATAGTTTCACCCCCTAACTTCTTGCCTGGACAATGTTTGCCCTAACCAGAACTTCCCATGGTGGTCTCAAGCTGCTTTGAAATCTCTGGTCTCAGCACAGCACCAATCAAGAGCAGATCCTACAGGAACCTGACAAAGTCAACCCTGTAGAAAGTCAATGTAAGTAGCAAATCTCAAGGTGTGATTGGGCAACAATAGCCAGTTCCTGTACCTAGCTCTCTCTGGAAAGATCTAAAGAATCAGGTATCCTGAAATGTCCACCCTCAGAAGTCATTGGCTTGACATTGTCACCTCAAAAGGCCATTTACTGGCAGGAAAGAATACACCCGCCAGCCTTTGACCTATGAAAACACAGTAGACTCACAAAACTGGAAGAGGATGTAGAGAACAGAGGATCTGCCTCCTCCTTTTATCAGGTGAGGCAGCTGAGGATTGAGTTTTGAAATTAGTGAGCTGTATAATTAATTAGAAAGCAAAATACATAGAAGCATGGGACAGAGAGACCTGAGAATCGGGACTGTAACAGGATGGTGGGTGCTGTAGGTAATTCACCCAGGTCCCTTGTACTGGGCAGGTGTTCTCGTGCTTCATGTGATCTGGCTCTTCCTACTTTTTCCAAGTTGTTGCTATGAGACACCAGCAGTCACCTTACACAGAAGCTCACAGTCCCTGCCTCGGGCAGCCCACAGGCATTGACTGAGTCACGAATATAAGAGAACACCAAGAGATACACCTCGATGTGCTGTCTCAGCACACGCACACTGTGCAAGTCCACAGGAATAGTGTTCATGGCCACAATCCAGCCTTTACATTCTCAAGAACAGAGACGAACACTTGCTCAGAGTAACAACTGTCCACCTGCACTGCTGAGCACTTGAAATATGGCTTGCCTGGGTGGGGTTTGCAGTGAATGTACAATAAACAACACATTTCAAAAGACATTCACAAATGGAATTTTAAAAGATCTCATGGTACTTTTGTATCGATTGTATGTTGATATGATCAGTTTTGAAAAATACGGGGTAAAATAAAATATATTACTAAAATTAATTTAGCTGATTTCTTTTTGACTTTTGTACTGGTCCTGGGGCTTAAACTCGGGGCCAAAGTGCTGTACTTGAACTTTTTGTTCTCAATGCTATCACTCTACCACTTGAATCACAGCTCCACTTCTAGCTTTTCGGGTAGCTGATTAGAGATAAGAGTCTCTGGGACTTTGCTGTCCAGGCTGGCTTTGAACCACAGTCCTCAGACCTCAGCTTCCTGAGTAGCTAGAATTACAGGTGTGAGCCATCTGTCGGTCACTTTGTTTTTGGTTTAGTTACTAAACAGAAGTTGCCTGTTTGGCCCACATTATATTTGAAAGGGACAACATTGGCTTAGCTGATGTTGACATACAGGGCCATGGGACATGGTAATCATTACCATCAAGTCTTTACACGAAGCTGGGGCCTACTCAACAGCATAATGGACCACCCTGTGCACCTATGGAACCAGGCTGAAGGTAGGCCACAGTTGCTTGTATTCTCACAATACCTGTAGGGATCTGTCCTCTCTGTCTCATCCTGCTCCCTCCTCCCAACTTCATCCCTTTCTTCAGTAAATTGCATGTGCCTGAGTTTCAGTCTCAGATTCTACTTTAGCAAAGCCAATCACAGACCGAAAAAGAAAGAAACCAATTCATTGGCTTACTTAACCTTAGTCTAATGGCAATGCTGCTTCCAGAATAAGCAAGAATTTCTCCACGCACTATATTGTTTCCTCTTTCCAGTGTTTCATCCGAAAGACACACAAAATCCAAAATCTATCCCTTCCTAGTGTCAAAGCAGTTCTGTGTTTAGGTTTGCAATGCTGCCTGGTGACATACTGAGCATTTATTTGCTGAACCAACCAGGACAACTGAACTTAGGCATTACCTCTGATGTGAGGCATACTAGAGGCCAAACACGAAGAGCGTTAGCCACACAGTCCTCTTCCAATTCATAGTAAAATGATGCATCTCCCGTTTTGTTTTTTTTTTAAATCAGTGTTATACGTGGAAACTTCTAGAAACCAGGATAAGGTACATAAATGAAAATAGGATTTTAGTTAAAAGTCAAACATGTTAGGGTCATGTTTGGGAACTACAGACTGGAGTTTCTCTAGGTCAGAGTGGTCACCTGAAATCTCAGGACTTGTCGTGACAGCCAACTGATTAGATGAACTTAAATCTTTTTAGTCTTTCCCAGAAAACACCTTGTCGGGATTAATCTCTTTTCCTTCTACTTCTCTCAGTTTTTTTTTTAAGTCCTCAGCAACCCATGTCACCCCCATGGTGGTCCTATATCCCCAGTAAAGGACCAGAACAGTGACATAAGGCAGGAAGTACAATTAGATTTTAAAAACAAACAAAAAAACCTAGTGACTAAACTGAGTCAAATAGGATAGATGTGGTAAAGCATGCCTGTAATCTTAGCTACATGCAAGGCATAGGTAGGAGGATCACAAGCCAAGGCCAGCCTTGGACAAAAACTGGAGACCCTGTCTGATAAAACAAAGCACAAAGGGCTGAGGGGAGGGGTGACGTGTCTCAAATGGTAGAGCACCTGCCTAGCAAGTAGGAAAGCCTGAATTTAAATCCCACTATTACATTTTTTTAAAGATAATCAGCATGGCGAAGAGCAAAAGAGCATTCTGGACATCAATTACTCAACTCAGAAGTGACTTGTCACTTTCACTCAGCACTCATTGGCCAGAACTGGTCTCAGGGAAAGCTGGATGTGTGAAGTCGGGGGATTTAGTAATGCTATCAAACCTGTTTGGTTTTCATTATTGTTTTTGAGACAAGGTCTCTACACAGATGGGGCTGGCCTTGAACTCACACCTCTCCAGTGTGAAATCAAGTGCCTTTCATCTGACCACAAACATCAAAAATACTATTATTTCACTGTATGATCAACATAAAAAATTGTTCCTAAGATAGTTTTACATACGTCGCTTTATGGTCAAAACCTCAGAGCTTCTTATCACCAGTGGCTTCTGAATTGGTTAAATAAATTCTACACAGTAACCGGAAAACAGCAACAACAAATTAACCTGCTTCTTGCTAACTTGTTTGGCCACAAATGAACGAATGATAGAATGAATAAAAGAAAGAATTTGCTGCTACATGCCTACCTACAGATTTTTTTTTCTTTAGATGTTTAGAATGATGCGTTTTCTTAGAGGTCTAACTATATGTAGATGACTTTCACTTTGCAAAATGCTACAATTCCAGGAATTTCAAGTGGTCCAGATTGCATAGGACATACTGAGAGGCTAATACAAATCTATTCAAACTTAGGGAATTCAAGCACCAAACCAAACATATTCTTGCCAGGGCTGCAGGTGGGGGGCTCAGGGGGTCCAGAAGAGGGGTGGGAACATAGAGCCTAATAAAAGGCTGTTTGTTGAGACTTGTGGGAATGGAGCCCTTTTCTTTAAAAAGGTTAAACAGAATGCAGGGCCACTGTATTTCAACAGGCTAATTACCAAGAGTGACTTTGACCTTTTCCGTTTCTGCAGATTTATGATAGAGCTTTTTTCCTTCGACACGGCGCAGGGCTCTGTGAATCCAGGTTGAGTGTAATCAGGTGTGCCTCCAGTGGAACCCTTTTTTGACATAAAGGCTGCCTGTGTTTCCCAGCACGTCCAGGGAGAGTCACAGGGCAGAAGGCTGAACACCAGGCTGTTGTCTGTCCTCTTCCCCAGCACCTCGCCCTTCTGAGAACTGCATTTGTCTATAGATGGCTCTCCTTTCCAAGAACCACATGTATCTGTGGAGTTGAAGGGTACACAAAAATAAACCATCTTCATCTTGGAAACGTCAACCAGATCTGTGTGTGATTGAAGCCCTGAATTTTACCAGAGGCTGGTTAATCTAATAAAGCTCTTAATATTATTGGGCTTAACCAGGGGGAAAAGTTTGAAATGCCTTCTTAGAGCCAACCGAGTTCCTTTGGGGAGTTAAAGTTTTTCAGGTGGATTTTCTTTGCCCCCCCCATCCCTACCCCCAACACAATGTGCTAATTTCACACTAGATGTCTCATTTTTCTTAGGTCAGTCATTTATACTTCTGGTGGTCTATCGTGATGAACTCATTCTTCCAAGCTAGATATACAGACTCAATGACCTTGCCGTTGGTTGGTTCAGTTTCTTAGTGCAAATGAAGCACACTCATCTTTTTTTTTTTTTTTTTTTTTGTCGGTCGTGGGGCTTGAACTCTGGGCCTGGGAGCTGTCCCTCAGCTCTTCAGCTCAAGGCGAGCACTCTACCACTTGAGCTACAGCGCCACTTCCGGTTTTCTGGTGGTTTATTGGAGATAGGAGTCTCACGGTCTCTCCTGCCCGGGCTGGCTTTGAACCGCGATCCTCAGCTCTCAGCCTCCTGAGTAGCTAGGATTACAGGCGTGAGCCACCAGCGCCCGGCTCATCTTTTTTTTTTAAAGTCCCAGATGAGCTTGCTAACTCAAGGCAGTCACTTTGTAAAAGCTGCCAAGCCTAACAAAGGAAGAGAATCTGGTAGAGAGCAGGTCAAAGAATCCAGCTCCCAGAAATCAATCCATACTCCAAAATACAACTCAAAGGTAGATAGTATTTTTAATGGATGTCAGGGTACATATGTAATCAAACGCATAATTGAAATTCAAGCTTATAGCATGCCTGCCACTACAACTTTCTCTCAAAATTACCTTATTCTGTTAGAGCCAGAAATCACATGAGATACAAGTTAGGTTTTTGGAGACAGTGTCTGACTGTGTAGCCCAGGTAGGCCTTCATGATCTTCCATCTATTTCCTGAGTACTAGATTCCAGGGATGTACCACAATACTTGATTTCTTTACCCAGCCTTTCCTCTTACAGTCATCTGGTCTTGTATGGATTCATTTATATTAATTAGCCAGAGTGAGAAAGATGACAAAATATTCATCTGCAAAGTAAAACTGCTGTTCAAGATTGCCAAGTTAAGGGACACATTCGTGATTTGGGATCCTTTCGACTCTTCTTACTTTTTGTTTACATGCATTTGTGGGGCAAGCTGATGTAGATTATGCACCAATAAAGGACACTTCAATCTGTTGATAGGAAAGAAGGGAGAGCTTCCTTTCCCTGTTTTGACTTTTCAACATAGCCAAACTTGTTGGGAAAAATAAATGGAAGCAGGCTTACTTTGCTACTTGTTCTATTTTTTTTTTCTCAGATCAACATTTAAAAAGCAATGGAAACAAGAGACCATTAATCCCAAGAACTGAATAATGACACCCACATCTCCCCCCGGGGAAAAGCAAAAGTCTGTATATTTATAATCATGACAACTGACAGCAAGAGGCTTTAAAACAGCTCTTCCCTCCCCCGCCCCAGCACTCCCATGGTTGGTGTTGGAATGGAGTTGGAAGCCAATGAAGTTCCCTTGATAAAAACGTATGCATTGTTCCTATGGGTCTTAACCTCCATGGGCTGCCGCAGTATCTTCTGTCTGAAGAAGTTGCTTTCTTTTCATCAAACACATTCCAGAAGTCAACGGTAAAAGCACTGTCGGGAGAGAGAGCAGATTGATCCATTAACTCTCACCCAGTTCCTTGGCTGAACCCTCACTTCACATTCCAGTTTGAAAGATTTGGTGAGTTATCAAACAGGAAGCCAGCTCTGGAAGGCATTGTGTCTTCAGAGGCCCTTGCCAAGGCCCCTTCTGGTAGCCCGTGCATCCTGGGAAAGGATGAGTGTCTCACTTCCTTAACAACATGTTCTTCAGACTCCCAAACTCAGCGTTGTCTGCATGATGGGGTGGGCAGAGCCCGAGGGAGTCCATATTCTGATTAAGTAGAGGGTGAATATGAGCTTTCCCTTTTTTTGTTGTTGTTGTGCCTCTAATAAAGAAACCCAGTAGATAAAGGGCCATGTCTATGAACTGTATTTTGAGTAGCAAAGAGCTGAAGAAAATAAATAAATAAATAAAAATCCACTTAGGAATCTAATAAAAGTGAAGGCAGCTGAATTTCTCTACCCATGTGAATTCAGGCTTCAAAAGTCAGCCGACAACGCATAAGGCATTCTTGCTAGATGACATGGAGTTGGGTGCAGTGGGAAGAAATTCGTTAGAAATTGCCAAGTGTGTGGTTAATTCCAAACACCTACCGCTTAAGTGTTGTGTTGAACAAGCCACTGCTCTAATCCCTGTAGGCTCAGTGAGAAGGAGAAATCCGGGTGAGAAAAAGGCATGAATTTCTTAGGTGAGAAAACTAACAGGGGACAATAGCTTCCGTACTTCCCACTCAGACCGAGGCTTAAAGGACTGATGCTGATTTCCTCGGCATGAAGCTTTCCTTTGGGGTGACTTTCAAGATCAGGAGGCATTAGCAGACCCCTTGGAGGGGACACTAACCAGGGTGTAGCCTTTTAAGGCACCATTCCATGTGACTAAAAGGAAGATGAAGGGTGAGATCCAAAACACAAGTAAGTTCTGCCTTGACAGATCTGAACTTGTGGTAAATTGCCACTCTTCTCCATAGTCCAAGTTTTGCTTCTCTCTCAATCGAGCAGCCTGGGGTAATTTTCTGCATGTAGTTTTAGTTTTCTCAAAGTAGAGCAATCTCAAACTCTTTAAACTCATTGGTTGTTTTTCTTTGCTTCTTCTTCTCTTCTGTTCTTGCCCTTGTTCTTCTTCTTCTTCCTTTTCCTCCTCCTCTTCTTCCTCTTCTCCTTCACCTCCTTCTCCATCCTCTTCCTTCTCTTCTTTCTCATCCTCTTCCTCGGCTTCCTCCTCCTCCTCCTCTTTTTTTCTTCTTCTTCTTCCTCCTCCTTTTCTTCCTCATCTTCTTCTGCACCTGGGCACTCTGAGTTTTCTTGCTTAAGGCTAGCACTCTACCACTCAAGCCACAGTTCCACTTCTAGCTTTTCAGTGGTTAATTGAAGATAAGAGTCCCATGGACTTTGCTGTCCAGAGTGGATTCAAACTGTAATTCTCAGATCAGCCTGTTGAGTAACGAGGATTGCAGGCATGAGCCACTGGCACCCAGCTCAATAGTGTTTTCTGTTAGGCAGATCTGGTCCCGGTGCTGTACATGCTAACTATATTATTTCAGACACTGTACATTATTTCTACAAATGTCATTTTCTCTTCTGTCAGATCAGAATATTATTATTCTTATAATAATCTTATGATGATATTATTCTATTTCTGTGACTCCTAATCTCATGCATAGCTCATAGAAATTAATAAACATATCAATGTGTATATAAGCAAA
The DNA here is from genome assembly GCF_024711535.1 of Dipodomys merriami. Lineage (NCBI taxonomy): Eukaryota > Metazoa > Chordata > Mammalia > Rodentia > Heteromyidae > Dipodomys > Dipodomys merriami. The sequence goes on from NW_027206290.1 coordinate 64,785,740, forward strand.
TCAATCAACCTATCTATTCTTCCAATTGATGCAAAAAGTAGAGCACCTTTACCTCTGTAGCAACTTGAAATTCTACTGCTATAAGAGCAAGCATTCGAGATGTTGGAGGATTTCCCTCAGTAGCTCATTTGATGGCTGGGAAATATTTTAGGAGGGAGAAGACCATAATTTAAAGTATCCTGACATCAATAAATATTTCCTTAGCATTTAGCTGTAAGAGCTCTGAATCCTCTGTCTGTTCAGAAATTTCTAATTTAAAAATAATGTGGTGCCTTGGGAGTTCGTGAATCCACACGAACGTCAGAAAGACCAGGTACGGTCATAGTTTTCCACACTTAGAGAGACTTACACAACTCATTTCTTTGTGAAATGAGGAAGCAAGTCCAGTAGGTCTCCCTGACTCCCCTCTCAGCCCCATGTCTCTTGGGTTAGAGTTTGAGGATGCTCAGAAAGAACATTAGCCCTGAATAGGGGCAAGCAGACAGGATTGTCATTAGAATAAACCACCTGCCCAACTGTCTGCATGACAACTTCAGTATTCCCGCGGCTGTGTTCCTAACGGCCTTCAGCATATATCCATCCTCCTAGATCTTCTTGAAATGGTAGATTTGGATCCAACGTTCATTGCTAAGTATCTGGAGAAGTACCTAATAATTATCCACGGAGGAGTTTCAGATAAGTGCTGGATTGAAAAACAAGGGTTTTCTTTCGTTGTTGTTGTTTGTTTTATCTGTTTACTTCCGGTTCTGGCTCAAAGATGGATCACTTCTGGGGAGATTTTTCAGCCTCTCCTCATCATCGCACCCTACCCCTACATGGTATGACTCTTCCTTATGTTACACACGAAAATGCAAGTGTTCTCTGGCTAAGAAAAAGACAACTAAGACATTTGCAAGTCAATGGATTCAAATGACAATAGCTTTGCTTTTCCTCTACCCAATCAGCTTCACCACCTCCAAACCTTTCTCTTTTCTATTCTCCAAACTGCAGCCAGGGTATTTTCAAGAAGTAATGCTGCTTACATCACTGTCCTACTTGAAACCCTTCATTAGCACCCTCCTGCCTCCAGGCTACAGCTTGAATGGCACACAAAGTACTTTGTGAGCTGTTTCTGCTTATCTCTCCACTCTTGTCTCTCAAACACTTTCCATTCTTCCTCCTTCCCTTCCCTTCCCAGCACCTGATTCTGCAATATGGTGAGCCTTGAGACTCTGGGTATTGCTCTCAGTGCACAGATGGCCTGACATAGTAGTGGATCTTGTCCTTTCAATGCTCATGCACTTTGTGATCAAGGCTAACTTTTCTTTAAGGTGTCTGCGTGTACATCACTCCCTGCCTCTCCTATGTATTCCCAAATCCGTCTGGTGCTACCTACTTAGTGGCTGATGGTAAAGATGATGTGTTATTCATGGTTATATTCCCATCTAGAATGCTCTCAGCCACATAATAAGGGCTCTGCATTCCACATGGTAGAGGGTCTACCAATGTGTGCCAGAAGAATGAATGAATGAACAAATGACTGTATACGAGAGCAGTAGTTCTCAAACTGTGCTTCAAAGAACAGCAGCAGCATTTCCACCTGAAAATTAGTTAGCAAATCAACTTCCCAACTGTCCCTGCAATCCTAGTCAATCAGAAATGTTGGGAGTGAGGTCCAACAGTCCTATTTTTAGCAATCCTTTTAAGTGATTCTGAGGCATGCTAACCTTGGGTAATCACACCTCCTTGGAGCCCTCATGCTCACTCATCTTTTGATGCTGATGCAGTAGTGTTTTTCTGAAAAGGTTTGAACTGTCCCCAACTCTTAGCAATTGTGTGCTTTGGTTCTTTCTATTCCATTCAGATGGTGTGGAATCTAGCATACTTCTTCTTCTTCTTGTTTTTGCATTTCTTTTTTTTTTTTTTTATTGTGAGAATACCGTACAGAGGAGTTACAACTACATGGGCAAGATAACAAGTACATTTCTTATCAAGCATTGTTGACTCCTCGTTGTTTCCCCTTAGCATACTTCTTTAAAGTCCTTCAACTAAATTTTGCATGCAGCTGGGATTGAAAAACATCATCCTAGATAATCCATTTCCTCTTCCTCTTCCCACAACATAGAAAACTATATACAAAATGAGTGTTGCACTGTGGCAGGGCCTGTGGCCTCTCCCAGGACAGCATCAGATCCAGCCTAGCAGCCAAATGCTCACTATTTCAAATGTAGTCCATGGATCAATAGTGTCTGTTCCTATTGGTGGCTTCATGGAACCTCAGCTGTACTCAGATGTGCTGCATGAGCATCTTCTATTCAAACAACATCCCTAGGTGATTGGTGTGCACAGTAAAGTTTAAGAGGTACCCGTCCCGGAGAGGAAGGGAATTGAGCATGACTTTAGAGAACCAAGGTAAAATCATGTTTTCCAAACAAAATCGTATTTTACCATCCCTCCATTCGTGTATTCAGTAGCATATGCTCATGTGACCTGTCATCAGCTCTCAGAAAACATCTGACCAGAAATGTAGTTCTCACAGTCATATGGCTTCTTGGCTCCTTTCCTATTGTTGAGTAGGAAAGATTATATAGCTACCTAAGTGTGTTTGAAAAACCCAATCCATCCTGAAAGATTTATGTGTATATCAGTGAACCAAAAGCATTATAGATTTCTCTGGCCTAATTACATTTATTGAGCACTTACTGTATTTCAGGCAGCATGCTAAGTACTTCACATGTATTAATTTACTTAATATTCCTAAAGACACTAGTAATCAGGTGCCATTATTATCTCCATTATGGAACTACAAAAAAAAAAAAAAAGACAAGTATAGAAAACCTAAACCCAGCTCTTCCCAACCTACAGATTAACCATGAGACTAAACCTGAGACTAAACCCAACAACTACTCTAAAAGAACAAAAGGTCCAAACAACTATTCTTTAAACATTAGTTTAAAAGTCCCCGACTGTCCCTGCAACAATTAGAAGAGCCAGAATTAAATAGAATGGTTACCGTGCCAACCCACAGAAGTCAAATATAACCAGGCAGCAAATTAGAGTAAACATTTAGGAATCCCTTGCATGTGGCACACGACTCCACCCACCCTTCTTGGCACAAGGCAAGACGTTGATTATATGAATCCCGCTGGCATTTCTTGTCCTTATGCGAGTCATCTGGAGAATCGTCTGCACTGCCGAACGTGAACATGACCAGACTTATCTGAGTAATTTGGAATGCTATGGCGATGACTCAATAGTGCAGATGAGGGCAAGAACTCCAGCTTGTATCGTCCCCACCCTAACCCTTTCCCCTGTTTCTGTTCAATCACCTGGTAAGATGGATGGGGAGAAGATGGCTGCCATGATGGGCGTCACTAAAGGTCCATTCTCTAAGGACGGGGATCTCCTGCAGCTCTAAGTGACCCATTGGCTTAAAAGTTGTTAACTATAACTAACTCATAGACTCTGGAAACGCTATCTCATCTACACAGTTTTTGCCATGCAAGATAAGGCACAGGAGGGAGGGGAAAACACCCAGATGCCTATATTTGGAGCAGAATGTATACCCTACATTTGCCAGACAATCAGTTGGGCTCATCTCTCCCGGCATTCCATTCCACTGACTGTCCTCCTTTAATACAATGAGGTTTTCACACGTTAACCCAATTTGTAGGCATGGGGTCTCCCATGAAAATTCCCTGAGCACTGGTCAAGAGGTGGGAGCCACGTACAGTCATATGGTCCTACTTTTCACTGTCAGAAACACTCTTGTTGCCTGGCAGCTTCTGACAAAAGAACTCCTGGGCTGTGGTCAGAGTACATCAACTGACATACATTGATGGAGCAACTCGGAGACATTCCTATTTGCATTAGGGTTTGCAGTCCTGTGAGCATATTGCTAAGAACATATCAATGTCTCTAATGCATATCACAGATTTGTTTGTAATAACCCCAAAGAGCTGTTTATAAACTCACAAACATTATTACCAAAGCAAACTTTTGAGATAATCTTGTCTTTCCTTCAGGTGGAGAAATTGGGCTTCCAAATAACTTGACTATTTGCCAATATTATGTAATAAATGGCAGAGCCAAGCCTAAAGTCTGAGTTTTGAGTACCTTGCCAAGTGCAAGTTCCACCAATGGGCTAGACCATGGGCTTTGGCTAGTGAGAAACAGAGAAGTCTTTTTAAAAACATACCTGTCCTGGCCATATTTTCCGATGTGCTGATTTAGTAAAAATTTAAGCTGTGGCCTAGGAATCTGTATTCTTAAGTAACTTCCTGAATACCTTGATGTATACTCAAGGAATGGGCTCAACTGATTGAAATAAATGCTTGACTCAAATGTTTCCTAAACCCGTGAAGAAAAATCATGAGGTATTCTTAAAGAGACACGGTAGAGCTTTGAGTTGTTAGTTCTTCAAATTTCTACCAGAAAAGTGGCACGTGTTGACTTTCTTGAAAGTAGGATATTTTTCTTTTGCTACTCATGAGAACATATGCCATTGTTATACTCATAAAAGTAAAAGGACTGGATCTAAAATCTCAGTCTGAGATACACTTAGAATGGAAACCTTACATGTGTACACTTTTTCCTCCCGAGTTAATATATAGCGGAATGATCCTAGAGAAAATGGTGCAGGCATACACAGATGCTGTGCTAGAAGAGGACCCTCCTACTCCTGAATCAATGTTTTCTTCTTATTCCCCTTTCTACTTCTCCATTCACCTCTGCTAAGGCCGAGTTATTTACTGAGATATCTCAGTCTTGCCTTTAAATTGGACCTACTGTTCGGCAGGTAGGTGGGTTAAGAAAAAGAGACCACCCACCATTCCTCATAGTTAACAATTCTCATTTCAGTCACATATCAACATCTAGATGCAACATTCCTGATGTTTCAATAAATGTAAGATTTTTAGTTACTTGTTTGTACATTTGCTTGAAACGATCTCTTTGTAAGAGAGGTGATATGCTTAAAAATAAAGGATTTTGAAGGACTGGGAAGGTGGCTCAGTGGTAGAGCGCTTGCCTTGCAAGCAAGAGGCCCTGGGTTCGATTCCTCAGCACCACATAAGCAAAAAGAAAAAAGCTGGAAGTGGCGCTGTGGCTCAAGTGGTATAGCACCAGCCTTGAGCTGAAGAGCTGAGGGACAGCACCCAGGCCCAGAGTTCAGGCTCCACGACTGGACCCAAAAATAAATAAATAAATAAAGGATTTTTCAATACTATAGATTGCATTGTTACAGAAATATCTGAGGAAAATTGTGAAGCTATGTGAGCCTGTCTTTATGGGGTTCAAGACTAGTTTCTGTACCGAAACCTTCTCTGCTCCATCTCCTTGGCCTTTAAGAACTTTTTTTGAGGAACAATCAGGAACTCATTAGACATCAATGGCTGACAGCAAATTAGAAGACGACTAGCACTTGAGTAATAGCACTTGAGTAATTTTGAGTACTTAGTAATGAAAGTCTCAACTAAAAGGTGACTAATAATCAGCCTTTGTTTAAAAATAAATTTATTAGGGAGACGAAAGTTGTATATTGCTTTTATTTCCCACTTTCCTTTCTAGCCATCTACTTTTGGAACTTATCACTATTCATTGACATGATAAGTAGGAGCTAAAATCCAGTCTAGCTCTTGCCATCTCCTTCCATTTTATAAAATTTTATCTTTATTTTTATTTTATTTTATTTTTTGCCAGTCGTGGGGCCTGAACTCTGGGCCTGCGCGCTGTCCCTCAGCTCTTCAGCTCAAGGCTAGCACACTGCCACTTGAGCCACAGCACCACTTCCAGCTTTTTTTCTGCTTATGTGATGCTGAGGAATCAAACCCAGGGTCTCATGCATGCAAGGCAAGCACTCTACCATTGAGCCACCTTCCCAGCCCCTTCTCTTTCCCTTTTATGGTCTGAATACCTAGGTAATTCAAACAGGGCTGGAAGGTTATTGCTCCAGATTTTTAGCAATCTAATAATCTCCCTTCCTTGGTCACAGTGATTAGTTCAGAATTGTTCCTGTGACTAGGCCTGGCCAATCAAAATGAAACACCGAAACTTTGACTTGGAAGAAGGAGGGGATTGTGAGGTATTGGAGAAAATAGTTTTCTTTTGTTGTAATGGACAGGAATGATAAGGTTTGTCCCTTTGAGGACTGGTAGCAGCCACATTGGGGCAATTGGACAAGTACAATACATTGGCATACTTATTGAGAGGAATTATAACTTAATTTATTTAAATCTAGAGCTGCTTGTATTATCGTATTTAATGGTTCTCTCTCTTAGCCCTACCTACTGTTTCCTCACCTGTGGTATACATTAGACAGCATGCTCCATTACCTTAAGTACTTCAGCATGAATATCCTGAGGGAAAAGAACATTGTCTCATTCCCTTAAAGAACTTTAGTGCCATAAAAAATGCCAGGAAGTTTAACATTATTACAAGACGATTATAATAATACATAGGTTATAATCACAACTTGCCAACTGTCCAAATAATGACTTTTACAGATACTTCATTTTCCCAGCTCTAAGTCCCATCCACAGGCTATGTAGTTTATTGTCATTCCTTGTTAAAACCCCCTCAAAATATGTCTTTGTTTTATTTTTGTCTTTTATGGCGTTGACATCTTCCTCCCATGGAACTTGGGACCACAGATGTGTGCCAGCTTATTTTTTGAGCTAGGGTCTCCCCTAACTTTTACCCAGGCTGGCTGCAAACAATGAACCTTTCATCTCTGCTTTCAGCATGAAGCAGGGCTGAGATTACAAACATGAGCCACTATACAGTCCCTGACAGCCTATTCTTTACATTCTCCCTAACTGCCAAAAAAAAAAGGTGGGGGAGGGGGCGGAGAAGAAGACTAGAGGTTATTTAACTCTGATATCAAAGGAAATAAGAGGTATATTCATGTGAATGTATTCAAGCAAATAATCAAGAAGAAGCCATTTTTCACTATCCATTTCAATGAAATGGATAAGATCAGAATATTAGAAATGGGAGTTTCCAACCAAGAAGAGAAATCTACAACAACCACTAAACATTGGCAGCGACACAGTATGTGAGGGGTAAAGTGGGAAGAGCCATAGATCAGGAGCCAAGAAGCCAAGATCCTCCTCACTCACTCTCTGATTGATCTTTGGCGTGATGCCCAAACTCTTTGGAGTACACTTTCTTTATCTATAAAATTAGTGAGCTGGATTAGATTCTTGCTGGTGCCCCTTCCAACTCAGTGGGCTCAGATCTACTTCATTCTGAGTCTGATCAAATAGCAGACTGGCAACAGTTCAGAGACAGGGGCTATCAAAGTGCACTGAGATAATGAGAAATTCTACTTGAGAGCCAGGAGTGCGGGTGGGGAAGGGGACCCATGAAGAATACGAAGGAATTTGGTAAGTGAAGGGAGAAAGAAGGAACCTGCTAAAACAGAGAACAGTGCACTGCATGCTCACTCAGAAATGAGCACACGTACAGGTTGGAATTGGAGACCGAAGCTAACCAACGGTTTATAAACAACCTGTCCATTCTGGCCACTTTCAGCTATCTCGAAAATTTCTGGGATGCACTTTGTGAATACACATGGTGAATATGGTGGCAAATATGCACACAAAAGAAGTGGTGGATTACTGTGCAACTATTAATTTGCAGAGGTTTCATAAGAAGTGTTTTTGTGAGTGTGTGCATGTGTGGGTATGTGGGGTGCACATGGAGCACTGGTAATGGGGCTTGAACTCTGGGCCTCAGCATTGTCCCTTAGCTTTTTTGTTCAAGGCTAGTGCAATTTTAGCTTTTTGTTGCATAACTAGAGATTAAAGCCCCATGGACATTTCTGCCTGCACTGGCTTTGAGCCAAGAGCCTTAGATCTCAGTCTCCTGAGTAGCTAGGATTATAGTTGTGAGCCACCAGCAGGGACTCAGCTAGAAGTATATTCTTTTTCTTTTTTGGGGGGGTCTGGTCATGGGGTCCTGAACTCTGGGCCTGGGCGCTATCCCTCAGCTCTTCAGCTCAAGGCTAGCGCTTTACCATTTGAGCCATAGCACCACTTCCAGCTTTTTTTCTTTTTGCTTATGTGGTGCTGAGGAGTCGAGCCCAGGGCCTCAGGCATGCAAGGCTGAGCGCTTTACCACTGAGCCACCTTCCCACCCCACTGTTTTTTCTTTACACCATTTTGCTCGTATGTCCACATGGGAACTTCACCTATAGAAAGTAGTTTTCCCCCAGCATAATTAGCCATCCTTTCACAAATCAGAAGAAAACAGCACTGTCTAGACACTTTTGACTCTTGTACAGATTGATTTTCTCAGTAATACAGATGACAATTTTATTAAAAGCTCATCATAGGTTATATGTTAGACTTTTAATCATTCTTTTTGCAGAATCTAATATTTCCCCAATTTTTTACCTAGTAAAATTAGGTCCCCAAAAGAGCTTATTAACTTGTCTTGAGCTGGCATATGAATCCAAAATTATTCTTGTAACTTTATATTAATTTCTACATATATTTAATTGGTCCTTATAAATAATACTTTCCTTTGCAGGAGGGACTGTGAAAAAAAAATCTAAAGACTTCACCCCAAGCAGATCTGTCACCATTAATTAGACTGTTGTCATCAACATCAGTCTGGTACTCTGAGGGGAATGGATGTAGGCGAAAAAGAGGTGATAATTAGAAAATGTGGAAGAGCTACCTGTGTTGTAACTCAACTGCTGAGATCATTTGCTAGTAATTTAGTGCTATTTACTAGTAATTTAAGATGCCTTTACATGGATCTGGGACTTTATTCATATTTGGGCCCAGATAAGCTATCCTATGGATTTTGGCAATCAAACATCAATTCATTTTTACAGATCATGGAACTAAGTTTACGTACAGGTAACAGAAAGTATGCAGAAGGAGAATGACTTAAAGAGAACAAACAATAAATTCTTTTTACCCCCTTGGCAGTTTTCAAAAATTGAACTTTGTTTCATAACAGCAATGCTTATGGTAAATGTGTACTTTGAGGATGTGTGTGAACTTTGAGTGTATTAGTTTTCAAAAAAGGTTTCATATCCTTTATAGTGTGTTAGACTTCTACAGATTGAGTGGAGGAAGATTATAAATCTGAACTGGGAAATTGTTGTACATTAATGTCTGTCAATTTTTTTCAAACTTATGAATTAGATTTTCTGCCTTTCTTTCTTCTATTTTCTCCCTCTTTCCTTCCATTCTTCTTTCCTTCCTTTTACCCTCCCTACCTCCTTCCCTTCCTTTTTTCCTTTTTTCCCTCTCTCCTTTTTTGTATTTCTGCCTGTCTTCCTTCTTTCTTCCTTTTCCTACTTCCTGCCTCCTTTTTCCCTCCCAGCTCTCTCTTGCCTCTTTATCTAATTTTACTCACTAGAAAAATTGAGTATCTAGAAATGTTCTGCACTGACCTACAAAAGAGGTAGTTCATTCTACAAAAGCATGAACTGAAATATGGGGAAATTATGAGATTCAAGAATTTCATTTTTATAAATTTCAATTTTATAAATAAACTAGGATGATTGTCCTCTCTAGAGTATTTTATTATAATCAGAGCATGTGGAACAACACCTATGTCTTCCATACAAAATCCACTTCAAATACATATTACTGAGTTTTTTTAAAGTTTATTTCCACTTATTAAAACTGATAGCATTTATTACACTGCATTTCAGATTTATATAAATGGACTTTAAATTTCCATTAATTTTATAGTAATCACTTTTGTTCAAGTAGATCAAAATTTCCAGAACTTTATTTTCACAATCACTTAAGATTTGATTATTCCTCTTCCCCCTGAGTCATAATATCAAACAGTACTAGTTGAACTGTTATGTATGCTGAATTCATGGATTATGATTTTCTTCATTACACTCATTTCATTTGCCCATTAGACTGTAAAACAACTCTGATAGGACACTGATATGTAAGAATACTGCAATTATGCCATCTCTTTATTATTTTATAATTAAGCATTTTGGTTACATACGTACATGCATATATACAGTCCTGCATTGCTTAAGGATACAGAAACCTTGGGAAATGCATCCTCAGGTGATTTCATTGTAGTTCCATATTATAGTATATATTTACAAGATTTAAATGTCCTGGCCTACTACACACTGACGTCATAAGGTCTAGCCGATTGATCCTAGACTATAAACTTGCACAGCACATTACTATTTTGAACACTATCTGTATTTGGAACATCATAGTATCTAAACATAGCTTGACGTAGAAAAGACTCTCGTAGGAATTTTCAGCTCTATTATAATCTTCTGAGGCCATCATATACATGATCTTTTGTTCATTGAAATGTTGTTAGGTAACACAGGGCTGGATATATTTTCCTGCAAGGCAGTGGTGGCTATGTTTAATGAACTCTTTCTGTCATAAATGTCTACTCATCCTTTAGCAACTTTGCTTTTATCATCTTCTTACCTCCTATGAGACATCTGTTCCTCACAGATTCAGCACAGTGAGGCCTTTGCTTGGATCACATTCAATGCTTGAGATCGATAAGACAAGGTTGCAATCCTTCAGCAAGTGACAGGCCAGGAAGGATACTGACAGGAAAACAAACACTGTAACATACATCGGACAGTATTGTGTACAAAATACGATGGATGTTTACCAGGGCTATGAAGGAAGATTTAGAGACAATGTTTTCCTGAATGAGCAGAAGTGTCAAGGTCACCTACAATGACATATGAGAGAGAGACTGTGCTGTCAAAGCTAGAGATCTCAATAGAGGGCAGATGATGAAACTCTTTTATCTTTGTGAGCAAATCTGAACTTGATTTTATAGGCAGTTAGGCACCATAAAAGACTGTGTTTTTTTAAAAGTTGGAATGTTACACTACCCACCCCAAGATAACACCACCCACCTGACACCCCCAGAAACATTCTTCCAACCTTCATTGTATTTTCTCTTCTACAGAATTTTCCCCACTCAGACCAGCTGGTATCAGAATGCCTCCCTTAACATGGGTCAGAGCACAGCATATGGAAAATTCCAGAACTCCTTAGCAGAGCTTTGCGTCCTCTCTGCTGGTGTTTTTTTTTTTTTCCTCTGTTCCTTGTAGTCTATGGGAAGGTGGCCCAGGACTTTGAACCAGAGCAGCTTCATCAGAGAAGAAAGGAAACCCATCTACTGAAATAGATACTTTTATACCATCCTCATTTAGTGATCTGGTGAATCACTCATGAAGGATCTGGCCCCCAGTCCCCACTCTACTACTAACCCCAAATGTCTCCTTTGGTGAAGGATTAAAAGCTACAGGTAGATCAACTTCCTTTCAGATTTCCATAGAACCCAAGAGCAGCAAGTAGCTTCAGAAGCCCAGAGGAATTGAGTCTCCCCTTCTACTCATGAACAACAGCATCAGAGACCCAAGTCCATGAGGTAACATGCCCAGAGGCCTGTTTACTACTGTCTATCTCCACTGAGGCCAGTCTGCAACTACCCACATCTTTTGCCATAACCAAGTTTCTTAAAGTCTATCTCTGCTTCTAACCCCGTTTCTTCTCAAAAAACAGTAACCAAAGTCACCTTGTTACAACTTCTAGGCAGATCCAATATAAATGAGGGCGGTAGTTAACTACCACTGAGAATTGAAGGGTCCCAGGAGCTGAAAGTTCCATGGGACGTGGAAGACAGGACAGTTGTTTTGTCTCCGTCACCCCAAAGTTTGATAAGCCTTGTCTGCCAAGCAAGGTGAAGCTACTTGGAATCACCAAGCATTTTGGAGAGGCCCCGCGCCACCCATCAGTCCTGCCCTTCTTTTCCTCTTCTAGGATCATCTCGAATGTAAAAAGGACACAAGCTTGCCAGAGAGGGCAGCTGACCCAGGTCCTCCAACAGGCAAAAGAAATACCAACTGGAAACAAAACTGAATACTGCCATCTACTGGAAGCAAAAGGCACATGGCGGAAGAAGCTCCAGAGGCAAGCAAGGAAAACAAGTTAATTGGAAGAGAGGTCTAGCAAGTTAGGAGGAAAGACAGAACAGAGGAAAGGAAATAAAGGCTTGTGACATGGTTAAAAAAAAAAAAAACAGAGGTGCATTAGCAACCTTCAGTTGTCTTTAGGGGGTCCCTGTCTCTCTTCTCATGTCATTTTTCAAAGGCAGAAGTAGAGATTTGAGACATTTGCTTATTGTCCCTCAGCTACTTAGTAACAACACCCAACACTAGACTTACTCAATTCTTTTTTTTTTTTGTCGCCCGTGGGGCTTGAACTCTGGGCCTGGGCACTGTCCCTCAGCTCTTCAGCTCAAGGCGAGCGCTCTACCACTTGAGCTACAGCGCCACTTCCAGTTTTCTGGTGGTTTATTGGAGATAGGAGTCTCACGGTCTCTCCTGCCCGGGCTGGCTTTGAACCGCGATCCTCAGATCTCAGCCTCCTGAGTAGCTAGGATTACAGGCGTGAGCCACCAGCGCCTGGCAGGACTTACTCAATTCTTGATGTACTGTTTTTAACATCACTACATACATATACCTAGAAGTAGAGGCTTTTGTAGCTGCATTTCTAATTCCTTAGAATCTATGCATCTCTCGATCTGTCCACCTATAGAGGAACAATTATACTTTGTTTTAGAGATGTGGATAGTGGTTCAATGAGAAGATGATAAACTGGCAGCAGAATCATTTCTGGATGAGATGTATGAAGAATTGGGGGAAGGGGTAAAAACTTGAGGGAAGGGGCAAGAGGTGAAGAGCTGTATCTCCTACGGATCTTTCATAACAAGTAGAAGCTGTTCCCACCAGTTACTCTTTGTTCTTTGTGGCATTCTGGTGACTTGGACTAGCTCTACAGTGGCTGTAGGTCTCCTAAATGCTGAAATCAAGAACACCCCACTGAATCTATGGCTCAATACATGCACAGTGTTTGTGTTCCCATCACCTGTAGCTTAGACCACAGCTGCAGCCTCTTCTCTGGTCCTTCTGTCCCTGATCTTGTCTATTATCTACAATGGCAGCCAGAGTCATTCTGTTACAGCCTCAGGGCTCCAAATCTTTCCCAAATCCTTCTTTTATCTTACTCATCAGCGAGTGAAGGTTCTTGACCTAAAGATTTCCTGCCCACATCATCTAGGGCACATCCTCTGTGCTATGCCTATGATTGGCTCCATTTCAGGTACATTAACTTCCTCACCTCTTCCTAGATTTCTGGCCAGATAAATCATCATCCATTAAGGCCTTTGCTCCAGCGGTTCCCTCTATCGGAAAGGTTCCTGTCACAGAGGGCCACACAGACAACTTCCTCATCTCCTTTGAGTCTTTGTTCGAATGCCCCACACCCTTTTCTTTCTTTCTTTCTTCATTTAGGCCACCCACATTTCTAATGGTGAGCTTGTAAGGTCTGTTACTGTGTTTGTGTATTTCCATGGCACTTTAACTATATTCTGTAATTACTTATTGTCACATAGTGGAACAAAACAAAGACAGCTGAGCAGAGGACAGAGAAAAGGGCAGCAGCCTCCTCCATTCTCAAAGGACACAGAAGTCATTTCTTTTATGATCCTTAGCCCCAAGGGTCTATTCTCTTTTAAGATCCTGTTTGTTGATCACAGAATGTTCAGGTAGGGGATGGAAATGATTTGGGAAGTCAAGCTGGCTTCCAACTGCAGAGAAGGCTGCCAGTATATAAAAGAGGAGGATGGGAGACATCCACAGTTTTGTCTCCTTTAATTTTTAGAATTCCTTATCGATCTGAAGCAGTGTACAAAGGGCTTTCAACGCAGCATGTCAGTTTCTTAGGACAGTGCCTCCTGACCCATGTGCTCCTTTTGCCGTCCTCACTCATCTCTCCCGACCCACCAGTCCCTCAATTTACCTGGTTCTATTTTCACAGAAATGCGTTGAATATTAGGACTGCATTCATTCACCCTTCCTTTCTCTATCCACCGACTCCTTTCCCCATGACCCTCCCCCTCAACACATGTTTCAGCTTCCTGGTATTCATTGTATCAAGCTGTACAATAGTTGTCCAAAGGAGTTACACCATTTGAAAAACATGGAGTGCTTCGGGAATTTGTATGCCATCCTTGAGCAGAGGGCCATGCTAATCTTCTCTGTATCCTCCCAATTTTAGTATATGTGCTGCTGAAGTGAGAAGATCTCTTTTCTAAAGAAAAAAAAAATCAAACAACAGGGCTGGGATGGTGGCTCAGTGGTAGAGCGCTTGCCTTGCATGCTCGAGGCCCTGGGTTCAATTCCTCAGCACCACATAAGCAAAAAGAAAAAAGCCGGAAGTGGCGCTGTGGCTCAAGTGGTAGAGCGCTAGCCTTGAGCTGAAGAGCTGAGGGACAGCGCCCAGGCCCAGAGTTCAGGTCCCACAACCGGACCTAAAAAAAAAACAAAAAAAAATCAAACAACAAAATAATTACACATATTCATGGAATACCATGTGATATTTTTAACATTTCTATATAATGCCCAATGATCAAATCATGATCATGAGCATATCCACCATCTCAAACCTTTATCATGTTGGGGTTTTTTTTGTGTGTGTGCAGGATAATTCAAAATCTTCTCTAATGGCTATTTTGAAATAATAAACAATAACTATAGCCCTCCTCTGCCACAAAACTTGATTGGATCCAGCCCAAATCTTTTCGGTGTGAAGACTGAAAAATGCTAGTCACTAGGAACCCTTTTCATCAGTGGGTGCCAGGAACACGACCCTATGCCACACAACACACAATGAGCCCCTCTGCCCAGGCTCCTCTCTTTGGAGCTCAGCCCTGTTCTCTTTCTGACAGTGTGTCTTGAAGGACTAGTGACTGTCCTTTCCTGGGGCCAAGGCTCTTCAAGATTGCATCTTGAACATCTAGGACCTGAGCATTCTCTGCCCAGACGGATCTGAGTCATAACTAATATGCTGCAGGAGTCTCTTTCCCAGTTTGGTCCCACCAAAGGATAACGGATATGAAAAGGTTCAAGAGTGGGAGAAGTGGGTGGGGGAAGGGACAGGGCGGGGGGGGGGGGCTGTTGCTTGGAGATGGGACTGGACAAAGCCAGAAAGCAGGAAGGGAAGGGAAGGGAAGGTGACAGGCCAAAGGATGGAGTGTTTGCTTTACTCTTGTTCTGGCTCCACAAATGTGAGGGAGGTAATAAGAGTCTGATGTAGATGACCACAGTGAAGGGATGTTTTAGGAAGAAAAACTTAACAGTCTGGCACTTGCTAGGGGCTGCCCTACCCCCTACATCCCCCCATTTGGTATCTCGGGCTGCTTTTCAGGTCCAATAATTACATGTTTGGCCAAGGGATGGGATAGGGTAGAGCTGAGGTAAAGTGGGTGAGGCCCTCTGGGGAAAGATTGTTAGGTGTTCAAAGCTGCAAAAGCCCAGCCAAGTACAAGGAACAATGTTTGGCAGAGGAGGAGAGGCGGGGCCCCCTCCAGGCTGCCAGGCCAGGCCAGGTGCTGGGTCTGCTGTGGATGTGTGGGCACGGGTCCCCACACTTTCCCCATGGGGAGCCATTCTCTGGCTCTCTTCAAGTGAGAGCTGAGGTAAGAACACATCTGGGGATGCAGCTGACCCTTAGGGGGGTGACCTCATCTCTCCCTCCTGTTCCATGAATTCAGAGTGGCTTTGGGAATCGCAGCCTTTGGCTCAGTAGCTATTTTAATAACATGATCCTTCGAAGCAGCCCAGGCTCTGTCAGGCTGAGCTTCCCTTGCCTATTGGAAGACACAGTGTGTCCCACACCGTGCATGCTTCTACTCCTGAGAAAAACTGGATGGGACAGAGTCAGATGTTTATAACAATCCTCTTAAGAGGGCCAGTCAGGGTCCCATGATAAATATTTTCATTCCTTTTGAGGGCATATTTTCAATTGACCTAAGGATTTCCCACTAAGCTTTATCTCTCAAAGGTTCTATCATTTACCAATCTTAGCCTGGGGAAGAAGAACTTCCCAACGTATGACTTAAACCACAGCAAGCGCGTGCTGGACTACATACCTTGAAGTATGGAGTCCTTTGGCTGGGTGCCATTACCTTTGCTTTCCTCCGTTGTCCTACGCTGCTACATAGGTATTTCTGTGCTGCTCAGGGTGCTTCATAAGAAGTGGTACTCCCTGGTGAGTGATTATGTTGCAGCTACCCAACCATATAATCAAGGGCCCTGATAAATTCTGTGATCACTGTTGGGCAGTGATGAAGTGGGATTTGGTGCATCTTTGTGGGTTCTAGTTAGGCAATTAGGTACAATTAGAACATTCTTCCAGTATTTTTGTTGGCTTTTGCTTTCTTTGAGGCAGTCTCACCAGGAAGCTCACACTGGCTTGAAACTTACTTTGTGGATCAAGAAGGTCTTAAACTAGTAATCTTCCTACCTCAGCCTCCGACGTGCCTAGATTATAGGTGTGAACCACCATGCCAGGCTTTGCTTCTTCTTCTTTTTTTTTTTTGAGTGTGGATAATTATGAGCTATCATCATTCTCTTTGTACAAAGATACAAAGTAGGTCTGAAAATTTCAGAACATTGAAGATTCTTTTTTAGGGGGGAAGGATTATTATAAACTTGGCATAAAAGCATATATTCAAATATCTCAATGCGTACATGGAGAAATGCTTTTAAAACTCTTTCTTTCTGCATGTGGTCCGGGGCCCAAGAATGGAAGAGCTAATTCTGTACACCAAGACAATCACTGGCAAAGAGGAACCACTAAAAATATGCAGGTACAGCGTGAGGAGGTTAAACTTTAGAAGAGAGAAGAATGGAAGAAAAGATTCTCAAAGGGCATGAGAGGTGCTAGGAACCTTCAGCTATTCCCAAGTGGATAAGAGCCTCCTTGGCTAGGCAAATGGCGAGCAGGTGTGATTACAGGAGGCACTTGGTCTTTGGTGGTAGCGGGAATGCTTCATTCTGGCTCCACTAGATCTCCTGTAAGGAAAACAAATAAAGCAATAAAACCATTGCTTAGGTAACCAGGAGAAAAACTGGATGGGACAAAGTCAGATTTTTACAACAGTCCTCTTAAGAGAGTCAGGCAGGGTCCCATGATAAACATTTTCATTCCTTTTGAGGGCATATTTTCAGTTGACCTAAGGATTTCCCATTAAGCTTTATCTCTCAGAGGTTCTATCATTTACCAGTCTTAGCCTGGGGAAGAAGAACTTCCCAACACATATACTTTTTGAGGGAACAAATGACTTAAACCACAGCAAATGATCACCCAAAGCACTGGGGAAGAGAAAGTGTGCTGGCTAATCTTGATTGTCAACTTGACTGGGTTGAGTGATACCTAGGAGATTACTAAAATGTGCGTCCTTCTGAGTGTGTCTGATTAGCTTCTGAGGTCTCTGACCCAACTCAATGGTTTAAGCCACTGATGATTTAGATTTGGGGGAGAGACTATTAGGTCAGAGGATGCTAGAATTGTGGCAGGTGGGGCCTTCATCCAGGAAGTAGATCACTGGAGTTGAGTCTTTGAAGGGCAATCTTACCCTGGTCTCATCTTGTCTCCCATGAGACACACACTCCCACTCCAGTTCTGTCTCATCTCATCCCCAAAGCAGCGGATCTAGACAACCTTGAGCTGAAACCTTGAACACTGTGAGCCAAAAATACATCTCTCCTCTTTTAAAATAATTGGTCTTAGGCTCCGATTGCATTGACAAACAGCTGAATAACCCAGAAAGGAAGGCAGTCAATAAAGGGCATGCTTTCCAATACATTTCCACTGCTAGCAGCTGGAGATCCATTCCATTAGACATCTCTGTGAAGAACACATGCTGTAGAGTTATCTTGCTTATAGAGCAAGTGAATTGAGCTGGTCATTGGTTGAAGGATTATTTCAGAGTGTTTTAATTTTTAGCACTTCCAGCCATCTTGTGCAGGTGGTGTTTACAACTTCCTGTAACTCCAAGTGATCAAAGTGGATCAAAGTGACTTCTACTTCCCCAAATCTATCAAATCACTCCCCCCCCTCTTCTTTCTTCCCTTTCTCTTCCTTTTTCTCTCTTCCTTTCACTCTCCTTCCCTCATCTTCTCTCTTTCCATACTAAAAAGACCCAATTTAAGTCTCATGGACTTTTCCTGCCCGGGAT
Organism: Dipodomys merriami; assembly: GCF_024711535.1. NCBI lineage: Eukaryota > Metazoa > Chordata > Mammalia > Rodentia > Heteromyidae > Dipodomys > Dipodomys merriami. The sequence goes on from NW_027206290.1 coordinate 64,803,776, forward strand.
GGCTTCGAACCACGATCCTCAGATCTCAGTCTCCTGAGTAGCTAGAATTATAGGTGTGAGCCACCAGTACCCAGCTCCTATACTATCTTTGCAAGACTTTTAATTTTAGGTAGGTACATAGGTAGGTAGGTAGGTAGGTAGGTAGATAGATAGATAGATAGATAGATAGATAGATAGATAGATAGATAGATAGATAGATAGATAGATAGATAGATAGATTATATCATGTTGTATTTGTGAGATTCATCCATGCTGACCAATTCTTAGTATCTCATTTGTGGCTACACTGAACCTGATTCACTCATTCCATTGTTCATGGATGCATAGGTAGTTTTAGGGTTGGAACTATTACAAATTATGAATTTATGAAATTTCTTTTTCGTGTCTTTCATGCACTTATGTAAGCATTTGTGTTGTATGCATGCTGGTATTGGGATATGAACTCAAGGCCTTGTGATTTTGATTGGCTTGTTTACAGCTGTTGAGACACACCTCCAATTCTAGTTTTTTGTTGGTTAATTGGAGATTAGAGTCTTGAGGATTCTGGGCACCTGTGGTTCATGCCTATAATCCTGGCTACAAAGGAGCCTGAGATCTGAGGATCAAGGTTTGAAGCAGGAAAGTTTGTGAGATTCTTACCTCCAATTAACCACCAAAAGGCTGGAAGTAGAGCTGTGGCTCATATAGTAGAGTTCCAGCCTTGAGCATAAAAGCTCAGGAACAGTGCCCAGGCCTTAGTCCAAGCCCCAGAACAGGAACACACACACACACACACACACACACACACACACACACACACACACACACACACACACACACACACACACACACACACACACACACACACACACACACACACACACACACACACACACACACACACACACACAGTCTTGAGGATTTTTTTCCCCTTGGTTGACTTTGAACCCTTGTCTTTAGATTTCTGATCCTAAGCCTCCTGTGTAGCTAGAACTATAGGTGTAAACCATCAATTCCTAGCTGTGCATACCTTTTATTGCTGAGTCAAATAGTATGTTCATCTTTTTTTTTTTTTTTTGGGGTCCGGTCGTGGGGCCTGAACTTTGGGCCTGGACACTGTCCCTCAGCTCTTCAGCTCAAGGCTAGCACTATACCACTTGACCACAGCACCACTTCCGGCTTTTAATTTTTTGCTTATATGGTGCTGAGGAATCGAACCCAGGGCCTCAAGCATGCAAGGCAAGCGCTCTACCAGTGAGCCACCTTCCCAGCCCAGTATGTTCGTCTTTAGAGGCAACCTGAATACAAATGTTAGGTTTCTTTCAGTGAACTCTCTTTCTAGGGTCTGCCCATTTAGACAGAAGTCTAATGGACCTTCTGATGCATGCTTTAGGTATTCTAAGTTACTCTTACATAGAAAGCAAAAGCAGGCTCTGAATATATGCTACCAATTTACTTCTATTCACGTATGCAATTTTATACCTTTGTGCCAAATGTTAAAAATGTTAAAATGACGTAGACCAAGTCTTCAAAGAGGGAAAAATACATCTAAATACAAGTGTTGTTGTTTATGTCATGCTGTAGCCAACATCTTTCCTGATCCTGGCTTGTTTGGTTTAGTAGATATATTGTCCATTGCCCTTAGAAGCTGTTTGATTGTTTGTGTTTGTGGTAGAATTGGAGCTTAACATAAGGCCTTATGTTCTTGCTTGTAGTTGTTTTTTTCACTCAAGGCTGGAGCTCTACTACTTGAGTCCCACCTCCACTTTCCTAAAAGCTGTTTTTAATCTATCCATTAACTTCAGAAACAAATGTCTTCAAAAACATCCAGATGATTAAAACCCAATTGGCACCTTCCTATCATTTTGGAGCATGAAATGCCTTCAACTCACACTTGTCTTGACCCTGGTACCCCTTCAAGGTTCCTTTTTTCTTGTTGCTCTTTCTGGTAATCTGGGCTTTATTTTTGCTGCTATTTTATGCATCAGAATTTTAGGATGAGGGCAAGGAAGGCAGTCACAACCCAGATTACCAGGCCCTCCTCTGTGAATCTCTAATTCAGTTAAGATTGGGTGAGGCCCAAGAACTTGCATTTCAAATAGATTACCAGATGATGGTGAGGTGGCTGAACTAGAAGATATACTGTTTCATTCAGTCTCTGTCTAGTAACATTGAACTATCTCTTCAAAAGAAGGTATTGTGTCTAGCCCAGCTGTTTCTAATTTTCTCATGTTGGATTGCACCCATCAACCAGAAAGTGATAAAACATAGCAATTTTTAAAAAATGGCTAGACCCATGTCCTGCATCACTTTAAAGAAAACAAAGCCAATGATATAAATAGTTAAAACAGGTCTTTCCCCAATATCCAGGAATCAAAAGCTTCTTTTTAACTGAGAGTTATATTTAAAGGAGTTTTCTTTACATTTTGGACATATTTGGGAATGAAACGGAAGGTTCTTGTACAACGCAAATCTCCCCCCTTCCATCATTAAAAAAAATATATGTCATTTATGATTGCAAGCCGGTGAAGCCAAATTTATTTATAATTCTCAGTAGCGTTAGGTTCTGGGGCAATCTAAAGACACAAACCTTCCTTTGTTTATCAAGTGAAATATCTGTTGAATGTACATTTTATGCGTATTTGTCCAGATATGGTCAAAACAGCCCAAACTCTCAGCTATCCGGGAGTGTCCTGTGATGTACAGTAGATAAAACAAACAGGAGGTGGAAGTCCCACCACAGTGTTAGTGGTGTACAAGAACCTGGTGTACAATGGCCGCCTGAAGTTGTAATGTGCTGTTCTCTAGTAAAGTCCTGTTTATCCACAGTGGCAGGGAGGCGTGGAAAGGATTTCTCCCCCATGTCTGAGATATAGCAGACAGAACTGGATCTCATTTCGCTATGCATCCTCAGGGAATGACTGCTTCCATGTATGGGAAAACTACTGCTTTTGACTGAAGATAAATTAAGCCTCCGGGTTAGAAGGAAATCTTGAAGGTCAGTATTCAGATGATAAAAGAAAATGGAGGCTTTCCTAGTTGTGGTGGAGGTCACTGAAGAGGGGAGGTTTATCAGCTTTCCAGCCACTGTGCTAATGAGCGATAAAGAGCTCTAATTTGAAGACTCCCTGGAGCTGTTAAAGTGTAGGTGAAATGCAGACCATTCATCAGCCTTGCAACAATCTCTCTCCTCACACAAACATAAAAGCAATTTTGGTGCGGTACGATTTCCCACCCAAGAATGAGAAGAAACCAAAAAGGGAACTAAATTAGACTATTCCAAAGCCCAACTAAGTAAGTACCAGGAAATAGATACTTGCAAGAGAGGGGGGGAGGACCAAAGGGAGAGGGGTAGAAAAATGAAAGGGGTAAAAGAGGGATTATGGAGGCAAGACTTCATTGTAAACACCACCAAATTGAGTAATATAAGGGAAGGGGTGGGTCAAAGTAGGGTGAAGATGTTGAAGGCATGACACAATCAAGATTCATTGTACAAAAACATGCCTTGTTTGAAATGAATTCCAATACATGAACACAAGAGGTTTTTCTTTGTTGTTGTTGTTTTTAATGTACTATGTGATTTCTTGTTGCTTTTGTGTGTTCTTCCCCCTGTGGTTTATCCTCTGATGTCACTGTATTTGATTTTGGTACCCTGGTATTGTATGTTCGTTTATCTGAATTAGGGAAGGGAAGGGGAACAACAGAATGGTGAGACAAAGGACAAAGGGGGAACCAACGCAACAGTGACACTCAGAAAAGAATGTTAGAAATGATCTGTACAACTAGAGAAGGAGATTGGGGGGAAGGGAAAGTAGGAGAAAAATGAGGGAGGAGGTAACAAGTTCGATGAGAAATGTACTTATTACCTTACTTACGTAACTATCACCCCTTTGTACATCACCTTGACAATAAAAAAATAAAGTGCTTCGTTAAACGGAAAAATAATTAAACACATAACCTAAATTTTAGATAAGTAAGGGAAGAGGTGGGTTGGGAGGGGGTGAGTGAGAATGTTGAAAGGAATGACATTGAGCAAGATGCACTGTATTCATAAACTGCTTTGGTGAATGGCAAGTCCATTGTACAATTACTTAAAGATGCTAAAAATACTCAAAAATATTTTATTACTACTTTGTGTGAGATAATATTCTAATCATCATTTACTAGGATTTAGTCACCTGACATAATCCTCATGATAGTGCCCCAATTTTCCAAATACAGTGCCATGTTTACAGATGAAGAAATAAGGGCACACAGTGATTTAATGCTGTAACATTTGTGCCTCAGTTTCCTCATCTGTAAACAAAACTAATAGAGGACAGATTTTTCAGTCCACAGGTATCTGACCCAAACTATTTTTTTCCTGATTAGAATTGTTTATGACTCATGATCAATAGTATATGTAAAACTTTATTTAGAGACTGTTCTTTTCATGGAATGAAATTCCAATGCCGTAGAATTTCTAAGCTAAGCACATATTGGGTGAAGGCCCAAGGTTACTCTTGCCCCTTTTCTTAACACAAGGCTTACCCTATCCCTTTCTTTTCCCCTGGATCAATCAAAAATAATTGGACAAATTACCATGTTGCTTCAGTCTACTGAAAATCCATTGAGTGGGAACTGGGGTAGCTGGGTCTGCTGTGGCACTGATTACCGTGTCACTTAAGGTAAATGACTGAATTCGTGTCATGAATCCCATCCATATTCATTTAGTGAACAGACTCAGTAATGACACTTCCATGTTTTAGGGCCTGTATTGGCCAGCTAGATGGAAGTAGGTTTACGCCACTTGCAAGGCACTCATTGGTTTAGGGAGGCTGTTATCAAAAATAGATGGACAAGAATAGGGCAATTTAGAGTATAAAAGAAACAGTGTAGTTTGGGATATTTTAGGTCCACATGTGAAATACATTTAGAAATATGAATCTTGGGTTCCAGGGATGAGAATTCAAAACTAGAGATTATGGTTTAGAAGTCAGAAATACAGAGACAGTATTTCAGTCTGCTAAAAAAAAAAAAAAAAAAAAAAAGTATAATTACCCATACAACGTAGCCAATCACTGAAGCATTCATCTGGTCATTATTCCACATGTGTTTATTGGAAGTCCTCTTTGCACCAGGCTTTGGGTGAAGTTTAAGGAATGAATAGGTCTGATTTAGTCTGCTTTTAGGATTCATATGAAAATTATAATTTTTCTGTTTTAATTATGTTTTATTATTTAAGAGGTTGTACAAAGGGGTTACAATTCAACATGTCAGTTTCTGAGTACAATGCATCTTGACCAATATTGTTATTACAATTAAAGAAAGCAATTTTAAAATAAAAAAATTCAGTTTGTCATTTGTACTAAGGAAGGAGTTGAAAAAACTAATGAAATAATGAAGATCTCTCAGAAGAGGTGAGATTTAAACTGAGATGTGTGTTAGCTTTGGCTCTCCAGAGAAACCAAACCAACAGGATATTGGAAAAAGCAAGCATGGAAGAGGGAAGAAGGAGAAAACAAAAGACAGAGAAAAAGAAAGAGTGGAGGAGAGGAGAGGAGCAGAGAAGAGAGGGAAATTTTCATAAAAATATTGAAATTAGCTCATGTAGTTATAGGGGCTTAGAAATTACAAGATCTGTAGCCAGGATTGCTGAGGGAGTAACTTCTAGTTCCAGTCCAAAGGCAGGCGAGACAACTAGTATTTGAACTCAGGGAGAATCAAACACAGAGAGACAAATCCCTGTTCTTAGCAATTTTGTTCTCTGCAGATCTTCAGTGGTTTGGATGAGGCCTACTCATATTGGGGAGGTCAGTCTGCTTTGCTCATTCTATAGATTCAAATGTTAAACTCACCAGAAAGACTCCACAAATGGGCCCAGCATTTATTATGTTTAACTAAAATATCTGGGCACTTGATGGCTCATGCAAGTGGATTCAATGAACCATCACAGCCCAAAGAAAGGAAAGGCTAGCTTAATCATACTGACTGCAGTAAAGAATGTTCTGTGGGACTTGAGACAAGTGATCAAAGAAAGGTCTTCAGAGAAAATGCATTCACTGTGCCAAAGAAATTGAAAAGCAATGACTTAGCTGCACAAACAACAATAAATAAATAAAACCTTGGGAAGAATCTGAGTCAGAATTTTAACAGTGGTAGAAAAATCAACGAAGGACTTTATAAGTAATGAATTATACTTTTATTATTACCTTGTATTTTTTCCATGTTGCACAATAAATTAATTGTATAGATCAGGTCTGAGACTAGATAGAATGAAGATAATTTTGTACCTCTTGCTTGACAGGAAGATTTGAAGACTGTAGTGACATGAAAGATGCGAATGAATTCTGAAACACTAAACAAGCAGAAGTCACATTATAGAGTCTATTAAATCTCTGCAGAATCATTTCTTATCAAAAGGCATCTTTCTTTTTTTTCTTTTCAACAAGAGGAACTAATTTATTTAATGAATGTTAATCTGTTTTAATGAATGTTAATCTCACCTTGCATAGCAGTTGCAATAAAATCCAAAGTTAATGGTTAATATTCTTTAGTGTTTTGAATATATTGTTACCTTTTTAGAGTCATTTGTTGCCAATGAGAAATGCTAAAAGAAAATGAAATTAAATTTCTTATGAAGGTTATCACCTAGACAGGTAAACTTTATCTTGTGTTAAGAAAACAGCATTAGCCAGGGGTCAGTGGTTTACTCTTATCTCCAATTAACCACCAGAAAACCAGAAGTGGTGTTGTGGCTCAAGTGTTAGAGCACTTGCCTTGAGCTGAAGAGCTCAAGAACAGTGCCCAGTCCCAGAGTTCAAACCCCATGACTGACCGCCCCACCCCAAAAAAAGAAAGAAAAAGAAAAAGAAAAGAAAAAAACAGCAATAATGCATTTTAAGGATTATAGGCTACTTTGTTCAGCCCACCTTCTGAAAGAGAACCCAAGATTGTCTAAGATGCTTTCCTGTGGCACCAAAGTCTTAAAAAAACGAGACACCTATCTTCAATCTTCCTCTATTACAGGACCTGTGCATTTTCAGTTAATAATAAATGGTGTTTCATAGAAAAAATTCTTTGCCATCTTTCTAATTTTGATAGAGCTGGGGAAAAGTAACACACAAGTCTCTAGCAGGTGAAGTTAGAAGAAACTGTGGAGTTACTTTTTTTGGCGGGGGGGGGGGGGGGGGGAGGAGATGGGTCTGGTCGTGGGGCCTGAACTCTGGGCCTGGGCGCTGTCCCTCAGCTCTTCTGCTCAAGGCTAGTGCTCTACCACTTGAGCCACAGCGCCACTTCCGGCTTTTTTTTTCTGCTTATGTGGTGCTGAGGAATGGAACCCAGGGCCTCAGGCATGCAAGGCAAGTGCTCTACCACTGAGCCACCTTCCCAGCCCTGTGCAGTTACTTTATAAAGATTTTGTGATGTCTCTAGTGAGTGATGCAGTGAGAATAGAATGTAGTAGTCTTTTGACTTCTGAGTATGAGCTCTTTCCACAACTCTACAATGCTCTTAAGACTAAGAATCACTACAAGACATATTTTGCTCTTCTGAAAATGGATCGGGCCCTGTCTCCTTGCTTCAGCAGTGTTCTTCAGAATAGAGATAGCCTAACTGTTTTTCTAATTACAAGAATACAGCCAAGTGCAGGTGGCTCACACCTGTAATCTTAGCTACTCAGGAGGCTGAGATCTTAGGATCTGAAGATCAAAGCCAGCCTTGGCAGAGAAGTGTGGGAGACTCTTATCTTATCTTATCTTATCTTCAACTAACCACCAGAAAACAAGAAGTTGACCTGCTTTGTCTCAAAGCAATAGAGTACTAGCCTTGAGCACAAAAACTTAGAGACAGTGAAAGCAGGGGTTATACTGTGCTTTCACTGTCTCTAAATTTGCCCATATAATTGTAACTCCTCTGTACAATATTTTCACAATAAAAAATCAAAAAAAACCCTTAGAGACAGTGTTCAGGCCTTGTGTTCAAGTCCCATGACTCTCTCTCTCTCTCTCTCTCTCTCTCTCTCTCTCTCTCTCTCTCTCTCTCTCTTTCTCTGTGACCACCCTCTTCTAGGCATCTCTTATGCTCCCTCCCTCCCTCCCTCCCTCTCTCTCTCTCTCTCTCTCTCGCTCTTTCTCTCTGTGTGTGTGTGTCTCTCTCTCTCTCTCTCACACACACACACATAAACACAAACTAATTATAAGAATTATTCAAAGTAAAGTGTTTTATGATAAGCAAAAGATTTTTTTCCTTTTTGGTTCCTTTTTACTTTTACAACAGGTTGGCCATCACACCTAGTTGCACAATTGAATCTAGTGCAAGTTGCTTAGCACAGACCTGGAACTGAATTTGTTGCATGCAGAAATCTCATTTCTACCTGTTTGAGTCTTTGTCAGCTTGCCACCAAAGGAGCAAGGAAGAAAATAAGAAAGTTCAAGAATTCATCACAGTTGTTGAGATATATAAGAAAAGGCAAAAAAGAAAAACTTTGCCAAGGTATTTAGTGCTTATATGCAGTTTTCCATGTACAGAATATTCATTTTATATATTTCCTGTTGAGTTCTTGGCATAGACAACACACTTAAGATACTATTATCAAAAACCTAGCTATTGCTGGGCACCAAAGGCTCACACCTATAATCCTAGCAACTCCTAAGATTGAAGTCTAAGGATTGTGGTTTGAAACTAGCCCAGGGAAAGAACATCCATGAAACTCTCATTTCAAATTAACACCATAATCAGGCACTGGACTGTGGCTCAAGTGGTAGAGCACTAGCCTTGAGAAAAGAAAGCTCAGAGACAGTGCCAGGGCCCTTAGTTCATGACCAGTACAACAACAACAACTAAATAAAACAGATTTATGACCTCAACTTACTATGCCAATTAGGTGATGATATTATCAAAATTCAAATCATAATTTATATCTTTGATTTTTCTCAAAGTCTAATTGTTTATCTTTCTTTTCTAGAATTGATTTGTATCTCCCTCAGCAGTGACAGCCCAGTCTCTGGCACTGCCCTCTCTTCTGTTATTATAATAGCCTGAAAATTAGGATTCTTGACTCTTTTGGATCTTTTATCAGCCAACAGCCGATTGATGTTATTAAATCAATCTACTGCTCAACATGCTTCAATGTTTCCGTTCCATTAGAAGAACAGCCACAGGATTCCACTTATTCAAGATTCCCTTCCACTCCCATCTTCTCTTCTCTGCCTTGCTAAGCCCTCATCAGGCATACCACATGCAAATGTTCTCAAAACTTATTAAACACATTCCCACTCTAGGGTATTGGCATGTTCCATCGTCTCTACTTGAAACTGTCTTCCTCTGTAATATTCAGTAAATGCCAAATTCACACATTGAAATCCAATGTGATGGTCTTGGGATTCTGGGTCTTGGGGAGGTGATGAAGTCAGGATGGAGGATGGAGTGCTCATGAACGTGAAACATGAGTTTTTGCTCATGTTGCTCTCTGCTTCCTACTGTGTCAGAATACAATAAAAATATGGCCATTTGCTAACCAGAAAGAAGAGTGCCTTTATCAACCCACTAGTAGCTTTGATCTTGGACTTCTTGCCTTCTAAATCCATCAGAAATGAATTGTTGAGCCACTCTGTTGGGGTTTTTTTTGTTGTTATTACAGCATCTGGAACTTACTAAGACATTTCATCTTTATACGTAGCTAATTCCCTTGCCTCCTGTAGGTCTTTCCCAAATCCACATTATCAGTGAATCTACCCATGAAACCCACTTAAGATTCTCCCTAGCTATCCTCAGCTTTAGCCTTTGGAATAGAATGTGGAGTTCACACTAGATGCTTTACTTTTATTTATACTTTTTCTATAAGAACATAATTTGGCAAGACTAGCTTCACAATAATACTTACTGGTTGCATGGATTGATGGTTGATTTTTTTTCTCCCCCAAACACCACACTAGTTGATTTATGCACATCCAATTTAATTCTCAAATAGTTTTGACTTCATTGGTCCAACAGGCAAGTTGAAAAACAACAGAAGAAAATATCATCCCAAATTCCCTTGGCTCAGCAGAACTGGAAACTAAGCCCATGGCTCCTGCTCCTACTCCTTCATCCTCCCTTACTGTAAGAGTAAGGCTGCTTCATGAATAGGAAGACATATAAAACATGGCTGAATGAAGCATACTTTCAGTATGATATGTAAATCTATTCAATATGGCTCATGGTGAACCACAGCTCAGTATAAAAGAAAGCAGATCTCTCTCTCTCTCTCTCTCTCTCTCTCTCTCTCTCTCTCTCTCTCTCTCTCTCTCTCTCTCTCTCTCTCTCTCTCTCTCCTCCCTCCTCCACCTTTCTCTCCCCCCCTCTCCCCCCCTGTCTTCTACTTCACATTGCTACTTTAAATCTCAGGTAGTTATCTGAAGTCTATAGTATCACCAATATATAGGTATATTAACCTTAGGCATCTACCAGTTTGTTGTATATGTACACATATACTTTGTGGTTGATTCTTCAGGAAATATGTACTCTGTTCCAGATGTAGTAAGACACAACTTGTTCATGTACATAGGCCTTGATTTTCTTACATTATCTGAGCTTCAACAGATGCTTAGTGAGGTCTTACTCCTTATTGAAGGATAGATTTCACAGACAGGTTCAAAAGATGTGACCCTGTCTTCTGATCTGCTTGCAGACATTCTTTTGTCAGTGATGTCTAAAGCTATCTGGGCAGGATGTGTTGGGAGAAGTGGGTTAAGGGAGTGGATTCCTTTCCACACTTGATTGTAAGACACCCTTGGGTCATCCTGGGTCAAGGAAGTGAGTTGAAGAGGCATATGACATTTCTGACCCCCTTTTAGAGGCATATGACATTCCTGACCCCCTTTCAGCTGAGAGACTCAGTAATGATGATGCCATTAAATACATGAATGGTGAGGTGCAGGCTCAACACATTCCAGCACATGGTGAGCACCTACAGTATATTAAGCTGTATGACAAGCACAAAGAGGGTTACATTATTGCATGTAAGTTGTGATCTCTGTCCTCATGTCATGTGTTGTATTGTTAGAGACTTCTAACAGAAATCAAGTGATTACTTGAACATAATCTAATAGCACACAGTACAAACATGACACATTGTGGCTAGGCAGAAAATAAACAGGAAGTTACACTCTAGAGTTTGGGGAGGAGTTTACACAGTGAAGGTTTGGCCTTACCGATAGTTAAGTACAAAGATTTACAAAATGAGTAAATCCATTATTTAGAATTTAAAAAATTAACTTTTTTTTAAGAAAAGGTAAAAATTAGTAAATCTGAGTAGGAGAGACACATCTTTTTGCTTGCTAATGGAGACATCATATGGCCATTTAATAGCCCTTAAGAGAAGCTAAGCTCCTACATTTTCCCCCATTAATCTAGAAAATTATGATAATATTGTCCCCAATAGAGACAAAAGGCATTATCCTTTACCACCAGGGAAGTTATAAAATGTGCTCCTAAATATCTCATGCCAAGAAACATTTCCACATAGATGATGTCTGCAGGAATGAACTGGAACACACTAGTGATGTCATCTCTGACTCATATTAAATAGATTAATGAAGCATTACTTCATTGAAGAACAAAAAAAATGTCCTGCCTATCATAAGCCAAGTATGAACATTATAAAAAGTAAGTGGGTGTACCCTCATAGATGGTACTCCAAGGACTCCTGTAACAAATCTGGGGGACATTCAAACCAAGTCAGTGACATCTCAAATTTTTATTGTGGGAGTCATGATTTGAAATGGACTCATGTTTTAAATCTGGGGGAAAAATGAAGCTAACTATAAATCTTCCTATCACACCCATCTATCCTCCATTTCACTGCAGCATCTTATAGGATAGCATTTTGTTGGTAAAATGAGGCTCCCCTCATTTTACTAAGCATATATGCTTAATTGAGTGCTGGTGACTCACCCTATAATCCTAGCTATCCGGGAGGCTGAGATGGAGTTCAAAGAACAATCTATAAAACTCCTTCTCCAATTAATCCACAAAATGCTAGAATGAAGACATGACTCAAGTAGCAGAGCACCAGAGCACCAACCAACAAGGAAGCTGAAAGAAATTCCCAAGTTCAAGCCCCAGTACCAGCATGTGTGTACACATAAGCATAAGTGCACATGCACATGCACGCGCATCCACACACACATATACACACAAATGTATGGGCTTGTTTTACTGCTTAGTATGTTGAGAATCCTGATAAGCCTATCTTTGATAGTGACAAAAAGTATCATTATTATTAAGCATACTATATTACATATAGTATAATCATATTATTAATTATATTATATTCCTAAATAATTATCTCAGTTCCCTGAGTAAAGTTCTGAGATGAGCAGGTTTTAGGAAATAAAGGAAATTACCATGCACTGATGAGGGAAATCTTTGAGTTTTTGAACTTTCTGATCAAATTGCACTTATAATCTTATTGTATTGAGGTTTATCTCACTTTTGAAGATTGACATGAAGGTAGAAGGGAATATTGGAGATTATGTTCAACAAATTTAGAAACTAAGGGGCCTCACGGTCTTCTGATTGGATGCCTGAAAGCAAAACCTAAACCAGCCTGGTACATGTGGCTTATTGGGGGAGGACCAGGAAGTAAGAGGAGGCAAGGGAAGAAGCTGAGCTGGCTAGTTTAGCCTCAGCCAGATCTTCTGGAAAGCCAGTCCTACCTTGGTACTGATTTTCTTTACCCATATCCAGCTAGTCTTTGACCTTGGGCTGCCCCCCATGGGGAGAAAAGTATAGTGCTATGAACTCCAAGACAAGCGTCTTCTATTTGATAATTATTCTCCAGAGAAAAGACCATCTTTGAGCCATTAGTAACAGATATTCTTAGATGACTGATAAGTGCGTCAGCCTGGTAAAAGCGTCCTAAGTTAGAAATCAACAGCTTCTACTCCACTCATTCTCTCCATGGTCTGGGAAGCTACTTGATGAGAGCTAGCTAGGAAAGCCTTCTTGGAAAAATGTGAGCCTTATGGGATAGGTACTAATTTAGTAAGCAGAAGTCTATTAGGAAAGTATCTATCCTTGTTCTTTTGATATCAAATAGTGAACACTGCTGGCACCTGACTTTCAGTTCTGGTCTTCCCAACTCGTCCCACAGTAATGACCAGCTGCTGCCCATGACAATCTGTTCTCTTTTTCCACAAAATACAATTGTTAACTAGGAAGTGAGCACAAGCTGGGCCTCTCCTACTTCTTGTAGCTGGGCATTGTTATGTAGTGGGAATTAGTTAGCAGAAATGTATTTGCTATTTCCCAGCCAAGGCTGTTAGAGGCAGACATCCTTCCTTCTGGCTGTCTTTGTCATTTGTCATACTGCCCTATTGGATTCAAAGCCACAAAATGGAAGGAGTCTTGGTGACCCATTCCTTATGCTGAGAAGCACCATCTGACAAGGAGAATCTTAGACATGAAAATTAGACTTACTATGCCATTTACCAGGTTAAAACTTTCAGTTGTCCTTACTGTTAAATTAACAACAACAACAACAACAACAAAAAGAAACTTTGCCAGAAGAGGCGAAGCAGCAATATCTCTTCTAGGGCGATACAACAAATATTTCTTTTCAGGTAATGTCTTGAATTATGCTCACTTTTCTTCTGTGCATGCTGTGCTTTACTATGGACTACTCATTTCCTTGCAACAGTGGTCAGATTGCATTTCCATTTCCTTCTTTTGGTTGTTCAGAATTTGCATTAAAGAGAGTAGCATTATCCACAGCATGTGAAAGAGGCTTTGATTTTTCTAGAAATAATTCTCTATACATAACTCGTTATAGTAGGTATGTGCCTGTTTGTGAGACATTATAGCACTTCCTTCTATCAGGACATGGAATTCAATATTCTTAGTGTTAGAGGTATTGAAGGTACCTTCCTCTGCTGTTCAGGCAAGAAATGAGACCTTATATTTGTCAGCCCTAATGAAAATGAAAGTTCATTTAGAGATACCCATAAGGCTCATGATAACTCTACAGAAAGACATAGCTTAGGGATTTGATTCATTATTAATTTCACACTCATTGTCGCATTGACTATGTTGGCACACAATGAATAGTATTATTGAGTCAAACTTAATATCAACTTTTACCATTCCATTTACATAAGCAGGTCTCACTACTAAAGCCAGCGAATAGATGTGACAAATGAGATTACCTTCAAACTTGGATACAAGTAAAACACATATATGGAATAATTTTAAAATAGCTTAGAATGACAATGACAGATCTTTTACATTTATAAAGCTTGTGGGTGATTAAAAAATATCAGCATATCCTTACAGATTTGAGTTTCAATCAGGATACTATGCTTTTAACAATAATTGCAGGCATTCAAGTAAAGATCCCACTAATAAAGTAACATTCAATACTGGTGATAGCTACTTCCTAGTTTTAATTCAGATTGAATTTGAACCAGAACATATTATAATATATATTATACACATGTATATATTTATGTATATATGCATATATATATCATAGGTCTAATTTTATGTTATATGGTCCATATTCACATGAATTTAATAGGAATTTAATAGGAAGAACTATTATGTACAGAGACAGGACATAAATCACAGGAATCAGCCCTCTCCGCAGAAAGTTCACAAGGAACCTCAGCCTTCCCCCCTCCTGCCCCAGAGCTCTAATAGCTCATATTATTCCCAATATTTCTATTAGATTCTTAAATCTATCAATAAAATCAGTTACTGGCACTAAATATGAGTTAGGCCAATCAAGAGGCTTTTAGTCTTCCAGGTTAGATATTCTCAGGCAAACTAATTAAGTTAGAGTAACCTGTTGGGAAATGAACTGGAAAAGAATTATGTAACTGGAAGCAGATATCATATTTTCTCTGCCTCATAAAGGATGTTTTTGTAATCACAATTTGCATTCCACAAGACACTGGAGTTTTATCACAGTTGAATTTAACCATGAATTATACAAACATGTAATGTGTTCCCCATCTTTGTCCCCCACTGCTCACATCACTGCTCTCTCAAACCTGTATAGCTTTGAAAAACATGTTTTCTGACATTCAGCTTGTCTTTATAAAGGTCTATTGGGGTAATCCTTGGTGTCTGAGAAATGTACCGTGACCGCTTTTTGACCCACTGACACAGCTGTAGGTTTTACCATTTCCCTGACTATAATGCCCTGGATAGCATTTCAAATACACAGAGTCACAACCTTTATTGTTTGCCAGATGGGCTGTGAAATGTATGCTAATGTTCATAATAGGATTATACAAGGTTGTTTATTGTCTGAAAAATAATATGAGCATTATCCTCTATGTGTTTTTTTTCCCCTCCCAATGGGTTTTCCCTTTACTAGGTATTAAGAAGTCTAATTTTGATTAAGTAAATATCGGCTTTCAGCTTTACAAATGATAGTTCATTTAGGCACCTACTTTAGTGGTATTAAAGTTGGAAAACAAGAAGAATTAGCTAGGAAAACTAAAGCACAAAGGACATATTATAATTTATCACGATGTATGACAACTAGCAGCAAGCACAGTTTGTACTAGAATTGAATATAATGATTCAACCTATGTCTGCTATGGGACAAAGAACCACATATATATTATAAAAGTGACACTTTTAACATACAAGTTATAGGGTATAACTATAGCACCACTCTCCTTCATACACTGTGTTCTCTGTTTTGTCTACAGATCTCCAAAGGGTATTTCATCTCTTTTCTAGTTTGAGTTTCCACCACAGATAGATGCTGAGTTGAGACTAGGTCCAAGTGCTTTTTGGGGAGGGATTGGTAAGTCTCACAGTGAGGAATTAGGAAGCAAGATGAGGAAAGAGGCAGGTTTCAGAGTGTGACACACCTAGGGCAAACAGGACACAATCTCATGGGGATTACCTGGAAAAATTTGTGGACTATGCCTTATAATTGTCCCAATGAGAAGCATCAAGAATTCCTCATTGGTTGAAAGACAGTCCTGGGTAGTACATATTTATACCTGACCTATCAGAGAAAGCTGTCAGGTAGGATGTTGGAAGTCAGAGGCATGCCCAGGAACTCCACAGTGAAGTCCATTGTAAATTGAGGACCCACCGTTTCTGTAAATTATACTGGAATCCAGGCTTGAAGATTTGACTACATCCAGCTGGCAACTGGTCCTGTCATTCATTTATAATAAATGCTTTTGTAATGTTTAGAGATTTGGGTCAAACACTATGTACCAACTTAACTGGATTTAACTGGAGCTGAAGACTAGATTTCCATTTCCTTACATAAGACAGATATGGAGTGGGAAGGTGAGGGGAGCACATGAACAGAGGGAGAAAGGATGAGCAAATACAGTCATATCCAATGTACATTGTATACAAGTTGAACTACATAACTTGAGGGTATGGATGGGATGAAGAAAAAGGGGGGAGAATGATGAAAGAGGTGACACTGATCAAGAAGCATCCTACTCTTACTCTGACTTGTGTAATTAAAACCCCTTTGTACAACTACCTTAAAAATAAATAAATATAAATTTAAAAACATATCTGAGAGGGAATGTTCAAGGATTTTTTTTATAGTATGTAAGATTTACTCCCAAGAGCATGGTTAAGAAATGGGCAGCACAATGGAAGTTCTCGTGAGAGTCAATCCTGTTATTTTCTAGGAGGCAAGGATTAGGGATATATTTGATCCTAAAACCCTCAGGGAGGAGCTGCTTTTCAGCTGTCATGTCTTCAAACTCATCTGCATTGAACTTGGTAAAGCCCTACTTTTCTGAGCCATACATCTTCTGCTTGAACTTGGCCTTGTGTAGGACTTCAAAAATGTGTTTCTTATTCTGCAACTTGGTGACCTGGATCTGCCAGGAACCCTGGCCACTATATTCTGGGGATTCCCAAAGGCACTTTGTATCTCTCTCTGGTACCTGTCAGCTCCAGCACAGGACATCTTGTTGATGTGAATTATGTAGAAAAGGTGGGGCCACACTGGAATAGAAACACTATCATTGCCACAATGTTTTTTTTTTTTTAAACCAGGGACTTATTGGCACAAATGCATGCAGCCTAGAGGGCTTTGGGGGAGAGCTGCTTATATTCATCTGACGCCATCTGGCCACGAAGCAGG
Source organism: Dipodomys merriami (assembly GCF_024711535.1). Taxonomy (NCBI): domain Eukaryota; kingdom Metazoa; phylum Chordata; class Mammalia; order Rodentia; family Heteromyidae; genus Dipodomys; species Dipodomys merriami. The sequence goes on from NW_027206290.1 coordinate 64,820,853, forward strand.
AATTCATCCACTTTTGCCTTCTTCCACCACAGGTCAAAGATGTGGATCTTGGCAACAGGGACATCTGGGCAGGAGCAAGACTTTGGGTACAGCTTGTTCTTATAAGACTAGTAACATTGGGTGGGGCCATGACCTGTGGCAATACCAGAAACTTTGGTGACATGCTGAAGGAAAAGAGGAGTTGCTACCAAGATTACATATGATAGTTGTTTCACAAACAAGATCTGAAATCATCCTGGCTTACAATAAACATACCACAGATTTTAGGGTTCTATTTCCATGTCCCACTCCTTTCTTTTCCTCCCTCCTTTAGTAATAACAACACTGATGGATAACAGGCTGGAAATCCGGATGAATGTTGAAGTGAATGAGGGTTCCTGAGACTATGTCTTCAGGTCCAATGATCCACCAAAAGATTTTTCAGAACTCAGAAAAGCTGTTTTGCTTATGTCATGGTTTATTATGGAAAGATGACACAGATCAAAGTCATCAGAGGACAAAGGCTTAGAAGTAGTAGTCTAGTAGAGGTATAGCTCAGGAAGAGCGCCTTGTTCTCCCAGCAATGATGTGTGTCAATGTCAGCAACATGCTGTCAGTCAAGGAAACTCGCTCAAAACTTGGTGTCCAGGGTTTTACTTCTTCTTTCTTTCTTTCCTTCTTTTTCCTTTCTTTCTTTCCTTCTTTTTCCTTTCTTTCTTTCTTTTCTTTTCTTTCTTTCTTCTTTCTTTCTTTCTTTCTTTCTTTCTTTCTTTCTTTCTTTCTTTCTTTCTTTCTCTTTCTCTCTCTCTCTCTCTTTCTCTCTCTCTCTCTCTTTCTTTCTTCCTTTCATTTTATTTATTGGAGATTACGTAGGCATAGAGAACCCATGACTCTGACTACACAACCCAAAGTTCTAAGAATTATAGGTGATATCTCAAATGAACCAAATGGCAATTGAGGGAGATTTCAGAGACATTTTCAGTGAACAGAGGAAAATATTGAAGAGGAAAAGAATGTATCATAAAAAAAACTATCAATGGAATTGCTCACAATAGAAAGAAATTCTGTTTCAAAAGGTTCATGATGGTATTTATTCAAGGATGTTTAATTTGTTAAGCCCCAGACCAGCCATTATACAATAGAAGGGTTTTAAGAGCAGAACATCATGGTCCCATTCAGGAAAATGTGTGAAGATACATAAGACAGTGGTTTCCAGAGCAAGGAATCATCATGAGATTTCATACTTCTTTTAATTGCATTGGTCTGAAACACTAAAACAGTTTTCAGTGCAAGCCAGAAATTGAGATACATACATACATACATACATACACACAAATTATTTAAATTTATATTTAAATTTTCTATTAGCCACACTTTTAAAACAGAAAGGAACAAGTTAAAATTTGTTTCAACAATATATTCCCCTTAATCCAATATGTCCAAAATAGGATCCTATAATTAATATAATAATCATCTTTTTCTCCAGTAGTCCATGAGCCTGGTAAAGGCTTCCTATCTTTGCTGCTTTACTAAACATCACCAAATTTTAGGCAGAACATAGACGTAAAAAACCTCTATTTACCCTATTTGGTATCAATCACTCGCTTTTCCTTAATGGCATTTGCCAAACATTTTATCAGACTCTTTCACATACCATCTCCTGCACAGAAAGTACCATATTAGACATTTTCCTGATAGAGCATTAGAAAAATGAATTCAGAGAAGTGTGGTAACCTGCTCAGGCTCTCAGAGCTGGGAATAGGCTAAAGGGTCAAAAACTTCAATCTGTTTCTCAGCGGAGCTTTCCTGTACATCACTCCTCAATAATATGGGGGTGAAAAGAGTAATGGCTTAGAGCCAAGGTGAACCTTGGGACCTAAAGTGACTCAGAAAATCTTGGTAATAAAGGGACAGAGCTAGCAGCCTTTCAGCGCTCACTCCTCCAAAGGGAAAAGAATGAAAGCCCTTGGAAAGATTTGCAATTCCATTACAGCCTTAGATCTTATGATAAGATGTAAGGCCACCACCTTACATTGGTGAAGAATGAAACTATTATTTACAAGTTATTTCCAAACACATTTCAATTCATGAAGTCGCATTTCATGTTAATTCCTGGGAACGTCAAGCAAGTCTCCGATCATCTGAGGAAACTGTACTTTCAGTACCCAGACCATCCCTTGAATCAGCCTAGTGTTTCCACATATTTCAGGGCATCAACCTCATGAATATTTTTCACTCTCTACCAACCTGGGGTTCTAAAGCACACTACTGAGGAAAGTGACTTGGTCACAGGTTTTGACCCTTAAAAAGCACAAGCAATTGATTTCTTCATCAATTCAGTCTCTCACTTATTTATCCCAGAGCTATGGTTTTAGTCACTCCTGGGTGTCCCATTTTGCTGGCTTGTATGGGATTGACTTTTCATAAAGCTAGCACTTTTTTTTCAGTGCTGAAGATTAAACCCAGGCCTTGCACATGGTAGGCCAGAGCTCTACCACTGAGCTCCATCTCCAGTCTAAGTTTAGCACTTTAGTAAGTGTTGACATATCATTTGCTTGCAAATGAGTCAAAGTTATATCTCTTGTCACTTTCAGACTTTATAACACATTCTTCCCCCTGCAGGGATGAAGAATAAGTTGAGTGGGACTAGTTGTGGAAAAAAGTTCAAGAGAGTATCTTGTGGATTATTACCAATATCCTATTTCATATCTTAGTGCTGGTTGAAAAGTTGTGCACACTTTTGCAAAAATTCAGTGAAATGTGTTCCTCATGACTTGTTCACTTTTCTGTCATACTTCAATACAGAACAAATTACTTCGCAATGGAAATATAAGGTAAATATTTGATATTTAATTAAGGAGAATCCAGGTTCATTTTCAAGAGTGGTTTCCTAGCCCTGGCTGCACTGGCTCATTACTTCCTGTGTGTCTTTCACATAAATATTGATTTTACTAATTGTCACATGTTAAGGCAATGAGCCTAATCCTGGAGAGAGGACAACTAAGTTGCACCATTCTAGAAGGTAGGATTTACTTTTAAAGAGTTATACAGAGACATGATTGATGCAAGTAAGTTAACTATATTTAAAAGAAGCAATCTGAAAAGTTTTAATGTATGCATATATTTATAAAACAGCAAAATAAAGACAGAGAAATGCACACTATGCTCAGAAGGTTCTGCTTGCTACTTTATCATCATTCTACCCTGTTCTTCTATCATCATGGGGTATATACTCTGGCTTCTTTTACTTCATTTTGAATTTATCTCTATGTTTGTATATAATAATGATTTATTTGTTGTGATTTCAGACCATTTCATCATGTGGATACATCACAATTTATAGAGCTATTCTCCTCTGGACAGACATGTACATTATTTCTAGTTGTTTACAATCACAGATAACACCACCTTTGAACATATTCTTAAAAGTCTTTGTATTGATGTATGGTTTCCCTTCTCTTGAATAAATAACTAGAGGCGAAATAGTTAATCTTACTGTGTGTGCATTTTTTAAAACACTTGTTTGAAAGCAATTGACAAGAACAACCATCACAGAAGTCTATCTACACTAAATCAGGTGCATGTTATTTACAATTGGTCCTTTCCATTTTGCTTTCTGAAAAACAGTCCTATTACCCTCTGATTATCTGGTTATCCTTCCTAGGAAAAATGTCAAATCAGGAATGTTTTCTATTGACTTACTATTATCAAATATGAATAATTATTATGTGTGCCCATACTAAGGCTTAAACTCCAGGCCTGGGTCTTGCCCCTTAGTTTTTGTTTTGTGGTTGTATTTTATTTCATTATTTTATTTTTTGCTCAATTGGAGCCATACCTCCACTACTGGGTTTTTTTTGGTAGTGAATTTGAGGTAAAAGTTTCATAGACTTACTTGCCTGGTCTGGTTTCAAACCATGATCCTCAGCTCTCAACTTCTGTGTATCTAGTATGACAGGCATGAGAAAATGTTGTCTAGCTTTTCTATCAATGTCTATATTTGAAAAAACACACACACAAAAATCTATTTCCCTGCAGATATCAGGAGGTCTTCTTTGTAGTGAGTTGCAAATGCAGAGGAGTCTGTCTCTGGATTAACATCTGATTCTGACTGGTTTTAGTTTCCAAATTCCCCCCGAAGAACTCCAGTTCTTTCTCTCATGGCTTTTTTTATGGCTTTTTCATTGTTAATTTAATTTTTAAATTTAAATTATATTTTAAAATAACCATTCCTCCTCCACATAATGTTATTCCTATTTTCTGAATAAAATAGAACGTCGATACTAACTAAAGACTGGGCAGCACTCTAAAAGCCTTCCTTTAATAAGCCAGAATTATGCAATGTATGACCTAACCTCTCCCCACACTCAGATACTTGCTCACGGATTAGAAATTTACTCTACAAGAGGTTTGTGACTCCCCCCCCCCCCAAAATCTGGTGCTGGGCCTCTGGACCCAGGTCTAGCTCATTTTGACCTTCAACCACTGAATGATGGGAACAGGATGTATACAGTTCCAAGGACAGCTGATAACCTCATCGATCGGTCGACACAGCTGGACACTCCTTTTGCTTGGGTAACACTGACTCAAAATTATTTTAGGAAGAAAGGCAAGGATGGAAAAAATAATGAGGTTAGTATGAGATCCTTCTGCAGACTGAGAAAGATTGTGGTTGTCCAAGAGATGGAGTGCAGAACTTCATGTCCAAACTACAGATGACTACCAACAGAAGGTATCACTCAGGGGGAGAAGGCCAAAGGACAAATTACACCCTGTCCAGCTCACAGGGTATTTTTACACATGAGATCAAGTTCAAATCAACAGCAATAATGATCCTTATAGTAAGATAAGAGTTATGTGAAAGGAGCTTAAGAGATGCCTTTTTATTTTGAAGTATTTTTTATTATCACTAAGTAGTTGTACAAAGGAGTGGCCATTAAACAAAGCAGTTTATGAATGCAGTGCATCTTGAACAGTGTCACCCCATCCAACATTCTCATCTACTCCTCCCAACGCACCAATTTCTTAATTTTTAGGATATGAGTTGAATTTTCCTTTCTGCTATTTAACAAAGCAGTTTATGTATACAATGTATACATCTTGATCTGTATCACCTCCCTTCAACTAATCCTTTCTCTCATTTTTCTCAGTTCTGTGGTATCTACAGTGTATTCTTGCTTGCATTCTCCCCCCTCTTCTCCTTCCCTTCATTGTTTTACCTCTTTCCTCTTAATCCTGCTCCTCCCCTCTTGAGAGTACCCATTTCCTGGTACTTATTTTATTGGTCTTCAACTTAGTCTTTCTAAAGAATTATACTATTTGAACTCTTCATAGACTATTATACTTCAGTTAATTCATTTGCAACTGCTTGTATACCACCCAGTGTGTTTACTTATAGATTTATAAGCATATTCTAGTTGCCACAAATAAGGAAAACCATGCATCCTGTGTTTCTCTGGGTTTGGTTTACTTCATTTAATACAATTTTTTCTAAGTTTTTCCATTTCCTTATGAATGATACAATATAATTCTTTCTGATGGGTGAATAGAATTATATTGTGTATAAGATATCTATCTATCTATCTATCTATCTATCTATCTATCTATCTATCTATCTATCTATCTATCTATCTATCTGATTGGCACAGTTGGAAGCAGTTATCTGCTCCTAACCAACCATGAATAAACCCTCTTTGGATCTTATCCTATTCCAATACAATCTATTTTTTTGGAAAAGCTTTGAGATACAGTTCATCCACTACAGAATTCATCTATTTAAATCAAATAATAAATAATTTGTTATCTTCACAGATTTAGGCAACCATCACTGTACAAGATGAGCAGAATGAAGATCTGGCTTACTATGGAAGATTAAAAACCACTTTTTCATTTATAGATATAGGCTGAAAACAAGTAGAGGGTTTGTTTTTATTTTTTTAAAAAAGTTTCATCTTTGATGGAATTTTTATTTTAAAAGACATTTTCTAAAATAAAAAAAAAGACATTTTCTAGTTTTCATTTCTGAAAACTATCCCTCAAGCAGTCACATTTGGATCCTATACAGAACAGTGTTACTATGGTTGACAGAGAACCTTCAGCTAGGAAACAGAGTTCCTACTTAATGTGGCATGATATGGAAAGGCCCATCTAGTGGTTCTTTGTTAGTAAGGAAATCAAACTCTGCGGATTGGGCATGGGAAAAGGCAGATGATGTCCCTCAAGAGATCTAACCTGAAACCAGAGAACAGCAGGAGGGGTGAAGTTGAAGGAGAAGGAGACATGCCATTTCTAATTGTCTATGACCTATCCTGGGGGCTTAGGGAGACCCAGCTGGAGATGAGGCACAGCAGCAAGGAGAAGAGAAAGTCAGCCTTTGGTTGCAGCACAGGGGCCATGGCCAGCTGGGCACCACTGCCAGCTGCACAGAAATTAAGGAGGCTGTGTGCCACCTCAAGAATTAAGAAACATCAGGGGGAAAATACAGATCTGATAAAGGGTTCATAAATAAAGAAGCCCAAATAGACAGTTCAGGCTGTTCTCCATTTCTACTTGCCCAAGCCCCACTGGAAAATAGGTTGATCCTTTCACAATTCACTAATGAAGACAAAAAGTATAAAACACCAAGAGGAAAGAAATACAAGCCCAAAATAGAGGAAGTACAAGAGAATCTACCGAACAAATCAAACAAAAAGATCACTATATTCAAATTTTAAATATACTCCTCCCAAATGAAGACTGGAACAATTTATAGGTGCAGACATTTGAACAACAGGACAAAAATAAAAAGCAAGCCTTCTAAAAACAAGATTTAAAAAAGAAAAAGAAGTGTGCCATATTCCTATAATTCCAGCAGTAGGAAACTAGGACAGGAGGATTGCAAGTTCAAGGCTAGCCTGGGGTACAGTGTAAGACCCTACATCAAAAAACAATAAAAAAAAATGAAGGGCTGGGAAGGTGGCTCAGTGGTAGAGTGCTTATCTTGCATGCCAGAGACCCTGGGTTTGATTCCTCAGCACCACATAAGCAAAAAGAAAAAAGCCAGAAGTGGCGCTGTGGCTCAAGTGGTAGAGTGCTAGCCTTGAGCTGAAGAGCTGAGGGACAGCGCCCAGGCCCAGAATTCAGGCCCCACGACCCCACCCCCCAAAAAAAAACCACAATAAAAAATGAGAGACAGAGATGAAAATAAATGGAAGGAGGGAGAGGGAGAGAGGGAATGGAGGGTAGGGGAAGAGAGAGGGAGAAGAGGGGAAGGAGGAGTTAAGAGAGGTGAGGGAAGAAGGGAAGTGGAGAGGCTTGACTTCCACATGTCTGCCTCTTAGCCAAACCATCATTACTAGTGAAAATCATACTATTTTTTAACGTGAAGTTTTTGGAAATTATCTTAGGGGCATATAGAAAATGAAGACTTTTTTCAGTCTAATGGATTTTTCTGCGAATGCTGAGAATTTATGGTACTGGAGACTTGACCTGCTCCTGCCTCCTCTATTCCCAGAAAGAGCAGTTCCTAGTAAGGGGTTAAGGGTTCCTTCAGACAGACCCCTGGGATTTCAGATCCAATTTCAGGTTGCAGAGGTTCTAGGGGTCAGGTGCTGCTCTCTGCCACACAGGCCACATTCATGGATCGGGCTCTACCCAAGGAGTACCAAGCTAAGACTAATGGGCCTAATCAACCTAATCACTCCTCACTCGTACTGTGGAGGTGGTTCCATACAGGGAGAAATGAGCTCAGAATATGTCACAGGCTGTTCTGCTGTTCATCAGGATATTCACACCATTCTACTCTGCAGCAACACTGCCACATTTTTGCCTAGTGGAAGAGTTGGTCTCTCCCCCCCCAAAAAAAATTGACTTTATTTGAAACAGAACACAGAGAAGTTTGTGCCTAAGGTACTCTCAAAAACAGTATGGCTCTTGGTAGGAAACAACTAAAAAGATCTTGGTGTAGAAGAGCCCCTATAAAACACCAAACCTGAAAGCAGTAGAAGGAAAACTAAATTAGACAATCAAATTGAGGACTTCCGTGTGCCAACAGAAAGTGTATCAAATTGTGAAGACTACCTGTTTAATGGAAGGAAATATTTGTGAATCCTGTGTCTATGAAGGAGCTGGTAGCCAAAATATATAACCAAATCTTAGAACTAACTAATGACCCAAGTTACAAAATGTTCAAAGAATCTGAGCATATTTCTAGGGGATATATACAAATGGCAAATGTATACATGAAAAAAATACTCAATATAGTCATTAAAAAGACAGATCGCCTAGGCCCAGAGTTAAAGACCCATGACCACCACCAACAACAACAAAAAACAGTACAGATCTAAATCTCAAGGAGATAGCTCTTCACAACCAAGTAGGATGGCTATAATAAATATTAAAAATTAAAAGTAACAGGTACTGGCCAGGTGCTGGTGGCTCATACCTATAATCCCGGTCACTCAGGAGGCTGAGATCTGAGAATCACCATTCAAAGCTAGCTTGGACAGAAACTCCATAAGACTCATCTCTAATTAACCATCCGAAAACCAGAAGTGGAGCTGTGGACCAAAGTGGTAGAGCACTAGCCTTGTACAAAAGAACTCAGGAACAGCACTCAGACCCTGAGTTTAAGCTCCAAGACTGACCTAAAAACAAAATAAAGCGCGCGCGCGCGCGCGCACGCACACACACACACACACACACACACACACACACACACACACACACACACACACAGACACTTATGATGTAAAGAAATTGCAACTCTCTTACATTGCTGATGGGCATATAAAACAGTACACCCCTGGGAAAACAATTTTTGGTTATTTACTAAGGTAAACAGAATTATATGACTCAGCAGTTTTACTTCAAAAATTGAAATCAGATTTTCTTTTTTTTGCATCATTTTTATCTTTAAATAGTTGTACAAAGGAGTTGCTATTTAACAAAGCAGTTTATGAATACAATACATCTTGACCAATGTCATTCCTTCCAACATTTTCATCTATCTCTTCCCTATCCACCCCTCCCTCACTGTTCTTAATTCTGTCGGATGTGCATTGGATTCTTGTCTACATTTTCCTCCTCTTCTCTTTATTCATCTATTCTTTAACCCACCTTACTCCTTTTGAGTATCTACTTCCTGGTGTTTTTATTTGGCTCTCAAAGGAATCACATTATTTTAGGTCTCCTTTGAATCTACCATATTTCACTAAACTCTAATGGTATACCTTGGAAAATTCCTATTTTTACTTATGAGTTTGTAAGCTAAATCTAGTTTCTACATGTAAGGGAAAACATGGATCCTTTGTCTCTCTATGCCTAACTTATTTCACCTAACATAATTTTTTCCACATCTTTGCATTTCTTTGCAAATGGTACAATGTCATTCTAAAGGATGAGTAGAATTCCATCGTGTATATATGCCACATTTTCTTGATCCATTCATCCACTGATGGGCATCTGGGCTTATTCTATGCTTTGGTTGTGGTGAATAGTGCTGCAATAAACATGATGGTACAGTAGGCTTACTGTATCCTGGTTTGTAATCTTTGAGGCAAATGTCCAGGAGTGAAATTGCTGAATCATAAGATAGTTCTTTCTTTCTTTTTTCTTTTTCTTTTTTTTTTAAATTTAAAATTTTATTTTATTTTATTTGAGAACATACTGTACAGAGGGGTTACAATTACATGGGCGGGATAATGCATACATTTCTTACCAAGCATTGCAGCCTCCTCCTTTGTTTACCCTTCACCTCCCTTCCCAGCCACCCCCCTTCTGCCCCCCCCCCACACCGACATTGTAAAGCTGGTTTTGACATGACATTTTGTACTTCTCATTGTTGCAACAGGTCCACCTGAATCCTTAAACGACTTGTTTGTCCCCATCTCCTCCACATGTTATACTGACATCAAATATAGTGAAAGTGGGGGTTACACTGTGGGGGAGGGACATACAAAGCAACAAAGAAATAATCTTATAAATGCGTTAGAAACACATGCATGAAAGAAACGAAAACATTAAAATACATATTTAAGGGTTCATTTTCCTAACATCACATTATCTGACCTTTTCTGCTTGACTCATACCTATACTAGATATTGCAAATAAGGGAAACCATGGGACCTATGTTTCTTTGGGCCTGGCTTACTTCACTTAATATAATTTTTTCCAAACCTTTCCATTTCCTAACAAATGGGGAAATGTCATTCTTTCTGATGGAGGCATAGAATTCCATTGTGTATATATACCACATTTTCTTGATCCATTCATCTACTGAGGGGCATCTGGGTTGGTTCCATATCTTAGCTATGGTAAATAATGCTGCAATAAACATAGTTGTGCTGGTAGCTTTAGTGTGGTCTTGTTTGTAAACATTTGGGTAAATGCCCAAAAGTGGGATTGCTGGATCATAGGGGAGATCTATGTGAAGTCTTTTGAGGAGCCTCCATACTGCTTTCCAAAGTGTTTGAACAAGTTTACATTCCCACCAACAATGAAGTAAGGTTCCTTTCTGTCCACATCCCCTCCAGCATCTGTTGTTGTTAGAGTTCTTGATTTTTGCTGTTCTAACTGGAGTGAGGTGATATCTCAATGTTGTTTTGATTTGCATTTCTTTTATGGCTAGGGATGTTGAACATTTCTTCATGTGTCTATTGGCCATCCTTCTTTCTTCTTCAGAGAAGCTTCTCCTTAAGTCTTTCGCCCACTTATTTATTATTTCTTTTTTCTAACAAAGTAAGATTGCTTCATACAGGGGCCCTATTCTATATTCTCAACATCAGAAAGACATTAGAGGTATGAGCAGATTGGAAATACAAATGTCATTCATTGTTAACTATCATTAACATAATAGTTGATCATTATTTCTTGTAAGTGCTTCAGTCTCTCATAAGAGATGATAGGAAGGTAGGTAGATAGATAGATAGACAGACAGACAGACAGACAGACAGACAGACAGACAGACAGACAGACAGACAGATAGATAGATAGATAGATAGATAGATAGATAGATAGATAGATAGATAGATAGATAGATAGATAGATAGATAGATAGATAGATAGATAGATGAAAGTAAAGGAATGAAGAAGGCAGGCATAAAGAAAGGAAGGAAGGAAGGAAGAGAAAGAGGGAAGGAAGAAAAGGAAGGAAGAAAGGAAAGAAGGAAGGAAAAGAAAATATGAGATATACAGACTAAAATCAATAAGAAAAACTGAATGGTGGAGTTTGGTTGGGAAGGGATGGGGGAGACTAATGGGTGACATTGATCATAATTCATGGTACTTATAAAAAGATATAGGTTGAATGGTAACACCTTTGTACAACACTTAAAGATAATCAAAATATGACGTAAAAATTCAGTAGAACCTGAGAATCTCAGATATAATATTGAATGGAGAAAAATCACTGTGGTCTGTTTACACAGCATAAAAGAAAAAAAAAGAGAGATGAGCCTGATTAGGTAATATGTCTTAGCTATAATAAGAAAGACCACGTCAATCCCAGATCATGGAGTTGACCAGTTCCCAAGGGCTGCAGGTCTTTCTGTCCAACAAATAACCTATGCTGGTACAAAAGTAGGTTTGGATTTCAGTAAAGGAGACTGCTTCTGTTTTACTTCTAGCTTATGAAAACCTCGATCATAAAGGTTGTCTTTGGTCAAACGCAGAATGTTCACTTTTGCAGCTCCCCAGGAAAATGACCTTGCTGGCATTTGGGATGAAGCTGTGGAAGTTTCTCCGCTTCCCTGCCTTTCCTTTTCAAAGATTTGCTGACATTCACCAAGCTCCACAATAGCTCTCAGTTCCACCCTGTTAGTTCAGCAATAACTTTACAAAGCCCCATTTGGAAGACAGGAAAGAACCACCAAGTTTCTCCTTGGCTCTGTGGACAACATAGAAGAGAAATCATCTCAGAGGGTGGAAAAACCACATGAACTCAGATTACCCACGTGAAGAGGGCATCCCCAAACCACCTGAAACTAATGCAACACGGGGTTATTTATGAGACACTGTCAGGAAAATACAAAGAGGAACCTGGAGTTTAGGAAGCAAGGCCACATGCCCCTGCGGATCCAGCCCACACAGGACTCTGAAATGTCCCCTGACAGACGACATCATTTGGTGCTGAAGGCACACAGTTCACAGGGTTTTTCATCGACTCTTAAATCCACTGTTGCTCAAGCGTGAAGTATCTTTGGATTCCATTAAAAAAAAATAAATGTGCTAACAAGCTGTTAAACCACATTTTACAACAAACGCATCACACTGATGACTTAGCTTCAAAAATATGAACTAAGTGGAATAAGAACGGCTTTGTAGAACTTGGATAAATGAAGTGATTACCTCACAGTGAGGGAAATCTATGAGGCACCTCACCATGTAATCAAAAAAATAAGTTCCCTACTCCTCGGAGGACTGTTCACAATGCTCTGCCTTTGCCTCCTCTCCATCCTCAGCCCAAAGCGTTTGGACAGGAGGAAAAACAACACAGGTACAAAAAAAGAAGCAGACGTGGGGTGGGAGAAAGAAAGAAATCCAGTCAGTTCTTTGATTAACAAGACCCCATGCTGGAGTTAAGTACAAACAGCTGCCCGGACTCCAACAGCCAAGCCTAAATCTAAACACTGCACTGTTTACATGACCCAAACTTAATCAAGCGAGCATATAATCCGCCAATTTAAAGTATCCCTAAGAGTTTCAGTGCAATGTTGGTTTTCTCACAAGCCAGTCCGTCAACAAGCTATTTGAAAATGCCAGCGATTACAACTCAGTTTCCAGGTCTTCTAGCAACTTCTAGGAGGTCATGCTGCTGGGATGTTCAGGGGGGAAGAGTTGCATGATTTGGATTTATGAACTATTTCCTGTTAGTCTTCTGTTGGTGTGGTGTAATGTTATTTACATATTACATCCAGAATACACGTTGCATTTGTAAAGAGGCTGGGTTTGAGAAAGTTTACTATGATGAAAACAGTGTTTCTGGTCAGCAAATCTAGCTCCTTGTCAGAAAATTGACAACATAGGTTTCACAAAAAAAAAAAAAAGTGCCAGGGAAGATGGGCTTGGAGATGATCGATAAAAGTAATTTTCAGGAGCAAGGAGAGAAATGGAAACTTGGCCTGGCATAGATGGTAGCAAAAAGAAAATGCTCATTAATGCTGAGGCCAACTAGGACTAGGGCAAAGAGAAGTTGTGAAAAGCAAAACAAGCTGGGCCCTTGGGTGGCAGAATTCATATTGGAATTGTGGAATGAGGGCACTGGAGCTCATGAGTTTCAGCTAAAGAAGATATATGCCATCTAGCTACACACACACACACACACACACACACACACACACACACACACACACACACACACACACACACACACACACACACCACTTCAAGACTTCAAGTTGGCTTGGCCATGACTGTTGGCCATGACTGTCTCCTCTCCTGCCTGTAAGAATGTTTAGGTTCCTGTGGCAGCTGGAAACAGAATTGCCTTTGTAATGATCCCTGTAAAACCTAAAGTCATTAGGTCATACAACTGGGTGCAAATTCCCCAGGGAAATGAAAGTGGAAGTGAGTTCTTCAAGTGATAGACAGGCCAAAGGACTAAGAGACAAAAGATTCTCAGACCTGGGCAGCAGGCGGGGGGGGGGGGGGGGGGGGGGGGGGGGGGGGGAGGAAGGGAACCTGAGGCAGTTGTTGGGATCCCCATGCAGCAAACAAGAGCAGTTGGTCAAGAAGAATAGCTGCTCTAGGAAGGGCTGAAGCTAGGACTAGTATGGGGGTAAAATAATCTTGTACTAAGATTGATCACAGAAGTGTCATGAAAGCTTAACCACATAAGGACATTGGCAGGACCATAATGACCAGTGATGGAGAGGGCTATTGGTAGTACTTCCACATTAATGTTTGACTTTCCAGGAAGAGTATTTGACTTAATGGGCACCTATTTTCTTGGGACCAACCAAATTCAACCCATTTGAGCTCTTAGGTGAAGCTTGAGTTCTTCATAGATGCCCTTGTACAGGTTATATTTTGTGTTATCACAGAGGAAAACAGAGAGCAGAACCTATTTGAAAGCCTGTTCTTTTCTACTTCATGGTCAGAGCCTATCCTTAAGGAAACAATACTTTTCTGGGATTTACTTCTTAAAAGAACTTCTTCTTGTAAGTTTCAATAAGACTACTTTGGGTAAAATTAAACTTGGTTATCATTTATCAATTATGTGTCAGGATAGGTTCAAGAAAAGCACAGACTTTACCCTCAGAGGACTCACAGTGAAACAAGAACTGTACTATCTATCATGTTGCTGTAATTTACTTAGTGCATACCATTAATCTGAACAAAGTGCTAATGAGATACATCAGACTAGGAAGAAACTGGGATTTTATTTCCAAATAGAAAATGACTAGGTGGCTTTTAAAAGTTTGTTAAACTTCACCATTGTGTTTTTTTTTAAAACAAAGAATAATGCGAATATCATAAATAAGTTAAATGGTTAAAAAAGAATAAAAATGAATGTACCCATCATATATATCTCTTTTATGAGAGTATGTTGAAACACTACATTCAAGTATTTGGTTTTAGTGGAAAACTCAGTAAGTAAATAAATAGAAAATACAGAAATTGCAATTCAATTCTCTGAACTCAACAAGTCTCTATTTTTTAATTAGAGGTTGGAAATTCAAAAGGACCTCTTAAGTCATTCTTTGTCAAACAGGGAAATCATAACTGTAATTTATAATATAACAAACATGACAATTTAAGTCAATAGGATAAATTAATATGTGGCCATGGTTTAGGGACATTTGTTAACTGGAAATATGTAGATTGAGGTCACTACTTTATGAGATATACCAAAATTGATTTCAGAAGGATTAATAGCTTAAATGCAAGACAACATACACAGTCCACATCTTTTAAATATAAAATGCCACATAAACTTGCTGAATTAAAAATAATGTCACTGAAAGCTCTTAAAAAGACAATCATAACATTAAAATAAAATAAACCAGAACAACCAACAAACAGAAGAACATGTCAAAACTCACTAATATTAGAAAAGAATTTTAATCAGAACAAAGAATTATAAAATCAAGCAGCCAAACAATTTCTTCAAATGTTTCTCTTGGATGGTGAAATTCACATACTCCCAATGGCTAGGCAGCTGGTGGCTACATCATTTGCACAGTCTTTTCTATAGGCAAAGTAAAAAACATACTTATAATGTCTAACCCAATTGGCCCTACCATTTGCTTCTGGAAATTCAAATTTTAATCAAACAATCCTAAACCTATATCATAATTCATGTATAAGGACATGCATTTCCATGTATTTTATAACCATAAAGATTTAAAACTCAATAGCTAAAAAGAGCCAGTTGACAGAAATAGAAATACGTTTACATAATACAGTAACACATACCCAATAATTCCATTTTTTTTAAATTTTATTTTATTTGAGAACATACTGTACAGAGAGGTTACAATTACATTGGCAGGATAATGCATACATTTCTTACCAAGCATTGTAGCCTCCTCCTTTGTTTACCCTTCACCTCCTTTCCCAGCCTCCCCCCTCCCCCCCACCCAATCATACCCCCCTCCCCCCCCACCCAATCATACCCCCCTCCCCCCCCCCACTCCAATAATTCCATTTTTGAGGAAAGTGACAATATATGAAAATGTTCATGATGTAATTTAGCATCCTCATCTTTATAAGTAATGGGACCTCAGCTTTTATGGTTTGTGTCTTGTAGAAAAAAGGACTTCAGGTTATACCTTAGTATGCTCTGTTCCTCATATTAGAGATGGGGTTGGATTAACAATGTTTATTTTCATACTTATCTAAATCTTTATATTTACCCTCATGTACTATATATTATGATATAGGACTTTCATTTTCATATTTATTATATATACTAGTTTCCAAGTGCATATAGTTTTATAATAAATAATTTTACCACTAAAGATTTAATAATAATAACAAAATGACATGAGAATGAAAGAAGAACTTTTAGGAAGACCAGTGAGAGAGGGGGAAAAGTGGGATGAAGAGGATTGAACTACATTAAATACTCACATATACACATATACACACACACTTATGAAGACGGCTTAATGAAACCATCAACTATTGTTTGAAAAAGGAAAGAAGAGGGAAGCTAAGAGAATGTAACATGAGGAGAACTTGTCCAAAGTATGCCATATGCATCTAATTCCCACCTGTGTAAGTGGGATGCACACTGGGTTGGAAAGAGGAAAGACAGTTACAACCTTAGCTGGTTTCTCAATTACAAGAGTAGAACCCAAAGCAAGGATGTCTCCTAAACTGTTGAGGTAAAATGCCTGCTAACCTGAAATTGCCTAGAAATAAGATACTTTACAAAAAATGCAGAGGAGAAACAATAATGCAGAGAAAATAAACTCATCATTAGATATAACAGAGATGCTTACTGCTCAGTATCTAGGTACGCCCCACCTTTCCCAGTGAGGCAGGATCTAGAGACTAATTCTAATGAAGGGCCATATGCCTAAGCAAGAGATGTCACCTCCAATGCAACCTTAGGGAGGTACGTGAGAGCAGTATAGTTCCACCTCATGACAAATGGCAAAGCCATGAGATAAAAGCATCCTTGCTCACTGCACTTCTGCAGAGATGGCAGCCGTCACATTAGCTACTTCCTTCACACTACACTTTCCTAGGCAGAGATACAACTTTTGGAAGTTTAGCAATTGACATTTGTAGGATTAAAAAAAAACCATAAAACTATGTGATAGCTTTGCTTATCTCATCTGATAAATTAAATGTACACCACAACAGATTTTCTTTTTTTTTTAATTTAAAATTTTATTTTATTTTATTTGAGAACATACTGTACAGAGGGGTTACAATTACATGGGCAGGATAATGCATACATTTCTTACCAAGCATTGCAGCCTCCTCCTTTGTTTACGCTTCACCTCCCTTCCCAGCCACCCCCCTCCCCCCCACCCAATCATACCCCCCACAACCCCCCCACAACGACATTGTAAAGCTGGTTTTGACATGACATTTTGTACTTCTCATTGTTGCAACAGGTCCACCTGAATCCTTAAATGACTTGTTTGTCCCCATCTCCTCCACATGTTATACTGACATCAAATATAGTGAAAGCGGGGGTTACATTGTGGGGGAGGGACATACAAAGCAACAAAGAAATAATCTTATAAATGCGTTAGAAACACATGCATGAAAGAAACGAAAACATTAAAATACATATTTAAGGGTTCATTTTCCTAACATCACATTATCTGACCTTTTCTGCTTGACTCATACCTATACTAGATATTGCAAATAAGGGAAACCATGGGACCTATGTTTCTTTGGGCCGGGCTTACTTCACTTAATATAATTTTTTCCAAACCTTTCCATTTCCTAACAAATGGGGAAATGTCATTCTTTCTGATGGAGGCATAGAATTCCATTGTGTATATATACCACATTTTCTTGATCCATTCATCTACTGAGGGGCATCTGGGTTGGTTCCATATCTTAGCTATGGTAAATAATGTTGCAAAAAACATAGTTGTGCTGGTAGCTTTAGTGTGGTCTTGTCTGTAAACATTTGGGTAAATGCCCAAAAGTGGGATTGCTGGATCATAGGGGAGTTCTATGTGAAATCTTTTGAGGAACCTCCATACTGCTTTCCAAAGTGGTTGAACAAGTTTACATTCCCACCAACAATGAAGTAAGGTTCCTTTCTGTCCACATCCCCTCCAGCATCTGTTGTTGTTAGAGTTCTTGATTTTTGCCATTCTAACTGGAGTGAGGTGATATCTCAATGTTGTTTTGATTTGCATTTCTTTTATGGCTAGGGATGTTGAACATTTCTTCATGTGTCTATTGGCCATCCTTCTTTCTTCTTCAGAGAAGCATCTCTTTAAGTCTTTCGCCCACTTATTTATTGGGCAGTTGTTTCTTTGAGGATTTGTTGTTGGGTGGTTTAATTTTTTGAATTCCAAGTATATTTTAGATATGAGACCATTGTCTGTTGTATGGCTAGTAAAGATCTTCTCCCAATCGGTGGGCTTTCTATTGATCTTGCTAGCTATGTCATTTGCCCTGCAGAAGCTCTGCAACTTTATGCAATCCCATTTGTCCAACCTTTCTTTGATTTGTTGTGTTTCCGGGTCTCTATTCAAAAAATTTCGGCCTGAGCCAAGGAGACCTAGGGTTTCTCCTATTCCATCCTGTAAAGTTTTCAGAGTGTCTGCTTTGAGTTCAAGGTCTTTGATCCATTTGGAGTTGATTCTGGTGCAGGGTGATATATAAGGATCTAGCTTTAGTTTTCTACATGTAGTTAACCAATTTTGCCAGCCATTTACTGAAGAGGCTGTCTTTCTTCCATTCTATTGTTTTAGCTCCCTTATCGAAGATTAGATGGCTATAGGTCTGTAGGTTCATTTCTGGGTTTTCAATTCTATTCCATTGGTCCTGAATTCTGTTCTTATGCCAATACCAAGCTGTTTTGATTACTATGGCTTTATAGTAGAGTTTGAAATTTGGTATTGATATTCTGCCAGCAGTGTTCTTTCCGTTGAGGAGCATTATGCTATTCGGGGTCTTTTATTGTTCCATATGAATTTTTGGATTGCCTCTTCTGTTTCCTTGAAGAATGAGGGTGGAATTTTGATAGGTATCACGTTGAATTTGTAGATAGCCTTGGGAAGTATTGCCATTTTCACGATGTTAATCTTGCCAATCCAGGAGAATGGGAGGTTTTGCCATTTTTTAAGTTCTGTGTTGATTTCCTTTTTCAAGATTTTAAAGTTTTCATCATAGAGGTCCTTCACTTCTTTAGTTAATTCCTAGGTATTTTATTTTTTGTGGGGCTATTACAAATGGAGTTGCTTTCCTAATTTCAGCCACACTTTTCTCATTGTTGGCATACAGAAAAGCCATTGATTTTTGGGGGTTAATTTTATAACCTGCTACTTTGCCAAAGTTTTGAATCAGCTTGAGTAATTTGGGAGTGGAGTCTATGGGATTCTTTAAATACAAGATCATGTCATCTGCAAAGAGGGAGAGTTTTATTTCTTCTTTCCCTATTTGGATCCCCTTTATGTCTGCATCTTGTCTTATTGCTGTAGCTAGGCATTCTAATAATAGATTGAAGAGAAGTGGAGAGAGTGGGCATCCTTGTCTTATTTCTGAGTTAAGAGGAAATGGCTTTAGTTTTTCACCATTGAGTATAATGCTGGCTGTAGGTTTGTCATATACAGCCTGTATTGTATTGAGGAATGTTCCATGGATTCCTAATTTTTCCAAAACCTTCATCATAAAAGGGTGTTCGATCTTGTCGAATGCTTTTTCTGCATCTATTGAGATAACCATGTGGTTCTTATTCTTGCTCCTGTTGATGTGATGAATAATATTAATTGATTTGCGTATATTGAACCAGCTTTGCATCCCTGAAATGAATCCTGTTTGATCATGGTGTATGATTTTTTGGATGAATTGTTGAAGTCGATTGGCCAAAATTTTGTTGAGAAGTTTTGCATCAATGTTCATCAAAGAAATGGGTCTATAGTTCTCTTTCTTTGATGAGTCCCTGCCTGGTTTTGGGATGAGGGTTATGATGGCTTCATAGAATGTGTTCGGTAGTGAGCTTTCTCTTTCAATTTCATTGAAGAGTTGGAGGAGTATTGGTGTGAGCTCTGCTTTGAAGGCCTTGTAGAATTCCGCTGTAAAACCATCTGGTCCTGGACTTTTCTTAGCTGGGAGGTCTCTTATTGCTGTTTCTATTTCAATGCTTGATATGGGCCTGTTAAGCTGGTTTAACTCATCTTGGTTTAGTTTTGGCATGTCAATATTTGCTAGGAAAAGGTCCATTTCTGTCAAGTTCTCAAACTTATTAGCATAAAGTTTTGAGAAGTATTCCCTTATAATGTTCTGAATCTTGGTTGTTTCTGTGGTGATGTTTCCATTCTCATCTCTGAGTTTATTAATTTGGGTGTGTTCTCTCCTTTTTCTGATAAGGTTTGCTAAGGGTCTGTCAATTTTGTTAAGTTTTTCGAAGAACCAACTCTTTGTTTTGTTGATTCTTTCTATAGTTTTTTTGGATTCTAATTCATTTAATTCTGATTTAATTTTGATTATTTCTTTCCGTCTACTGGATTGGGGTTTATCTTGCTGCTCTTTTTCAAGGAGGTTTAGATATGTCATTAAATTGCTAGTTTCAGATCTCTCCAATTTGTTGATGTAGGAGCTCAGAGCTATAAACTTGCCTCTGAGTACTGCCTTTGCTGTGTCCCAGAGGAGCTGGTAATTTGTGTGTTCATTTTTGTTGAATAGCATGAACATTTGAATTTCCTTTCTAATCTCTTCCATGACCCACTCATGATTCAACAGTGTGTTGTTCAGCCTCCATGTGATACCGGACTTTCTTTGGTGGCTTTTGGTGTTGAGTTCTAATTTTATTCCCTTGTGGTCAGAGAGAATGCAAGGTATAACTTCAATGTTTCTGAATTTAGACAAGTTTGCTTTGTGGCCTAAAATGTGGTCTCTTTTAGAAAACGTTCCATGTGCTGCTGAGAAGAACGTGTATTCTGATGCTGCTGGGTGAAATGTTTGGTAAATGTCTGTTAAGTCTAGTTGATCTATGCAGCTGTTTAGATCTGCGGTTTCTCTGTTGAGTTTTTGCCGAGTTGATCTATCTAGTGGGGAGAGTGGTGTGTTAAAATCCCCAACAATTAATGTCTTTGGATCTATATGGGATTTGAGGGAAAGTAGTGTTTCTTTGATAAATTTGGGTGCTCCATTTTTTGGCGAATAGATATTTAGAATTGTAATATCCTCCTGAAGGAGAGATCCTTTAATTAGTATGTAGCGACCTTCTTTATCTCTTCTCACGAATTTTAATTTGAAGTCTATTTTATCTGATATTAGGATTGCAACTCCCGCCTGTTTATGAGGGCCGTTTGCTTGGTAGATTTTGTTCCAGCCTTTAACTTTGAAAATGTGTTTGTTTTTACGGGCAAGATGTGACTCCTGCAGGCAGCAGATAGAAGGGTCTTGTTTTTTAATCCAACTAGACAGTCTATGTCGCTTAATTGGAGAGTTCAGTCCGTTAACGTTAAGAGATAGGACTGAGAGGTATTTGGGAGTTCCTGCCATGTTATCCACCTTCTTGGGGGCTGCAAAAACTGGGTTCTTCCTATGGTTCTTGGATTCTCAGTTTGGGTGCAGTTTCTTGGCCTTTGTTGCGGTCTTGTTGGTTTTCTATGTATAGGACATCTTTAAGAATCTTTTGTAGGGCTGGTTTGGTGGAGATGTATTGTTTCAATTTTTCTTTGCTACGGAAGGTTTTTATTTGGCCTTCAGTTATGAAGGAGAGTTTAGCTGGGTACAGTATTCTTGGTTGATAGTTGTTTGTTTTTAGGGCATGGCCTACATCATTCCAGGCTCTTCTTGCTTTGATTGTCTCTGCTGAGAAATCTGAGGTGATTCTAATTGGTTTCCCTTTATAGGTGATTAACCTTTTCTCCTTGACAGCTTTAAGGATCTTTTCCTTGGTCTGGGTTGATCGTGTGTGGATTATAATGTGACGGTGGGATGTCCTATTCTGGTCTGGTCTATTTGGGGTTCTAAAAGCTTCTTGTACCTGAATAGGCCTATCTTTTTGTATGTTTGGGAAGTTCTCTGCTAGGATCCTGTTAAACAAATTTCCTAGACCATTAACATCTGTTTCTAGGTGCTCCTCTACACCCATTATCCTTAGATTAGGCCTTCTGATGGTGTCTTCCAGGTGTTGGATAGATCTATCATATTTCTTAGACTTGTCTTGGATGGTTGTATGTTCTTTCTCTATAATATCTAGGCTGTCTTCAATCCCTGAGATTCGATCTTCTGCATGGTCTAACCTGCTGTCAAGACTCACTACTTTGTTTTTTATCTCTTTTCCTTCTAATTGGTCAGCTTTGATGGCTTCAAGTTCTTTGTTGAAGCTCTGTTTTAGGTCTTGTATGAATTTCTTTACTTCCTTAATTTGGTGTTCAGTGTTTGTTCTCAAATCACTTAGTTGATTGGTTATGGTTTCTTTGGACTCCCATTCCTTCTGTTGGGTTCCATTCAGCATTCCCTTTGTGGTCTCCCTGACTTCCTTCAGCTCTTTGTTAATGGATTCCATGAATGCCTTTAGTGATCTCTGTGTATTCTCTACCTGGTCTCTCAATTCCTGAATTACTCTTTGATTAGCTTCCTCCCGTCTGTGGGATTCCTGCAGTTCTCTTTCTTCCCGTTCGTGGGATTCCTGCAGTTCCCTTTGAGTGTTCTCAGCCTGCTCATGCCATTCCTCCCTTTCTCTTTGACTATTCTCAAGTTGTTCACGCAAATCCTGTATCAGTTTTTGAGTAGCTTCCTCACGCTTATGATATTCCTGTATAAACTTCTCGGATGCCTCCTCTCTCTCCCTATCACGCTCATACAGAGTCCTTTGTACATTGTCAAACTTCTCATTTATCATGTTTGCTAGTAGTGTTTGTGGAGCTATTTGGGAACTCTCCTCTGGATTATTCTTTATCTGTTCTAATCCCTGATTATCAAGATTAGGAATTGAGATACCCGAATTTGCCTTTTTTCTTGTGTTTTCCGGCTTACTCTGCCCATTTGAGATGAAGATAGCACCAGTTTTGTGCTAGAACACTATCTTAAGGCAACCATCAACCAAAGTTTGCGTTTGTACAGTCAATAGTCTACAGATACAATCTAGTTCAACAGATACATCTATTCAACATCAAACAACTATATGTTAAAGGACTTCGAACCGCAGAAAATAATTTGGAAAACCAGAAATTATTAGGATTAGGGAGAGATGTGGGTAAAATATAGGAATAGATTGGTGTGGGGAGGCACAGGGAGAGTTAACTATGTCCTAATCACAATGCAGGAAAGGGGTTGGGTAGGATGCAAGTAGAGGGAGAGAGAAAAAGAAGAGATGGAAAGGGGAATGAAAAGAGACCAGAAAAAAAATAGAAACATAAAAATTAATGTTTTTATAGAGGTTAAAAGACCGTCTATTTAGAGAGGAATGTGAATATGTTGAGAGAAAGGGAGGGACATAGAGGAGATGTGAAAAACTTTAAGGATGGGAAAGGGAGAAGAAAAGATCAGAAGTTCAGTAGAGCTAGACAAAAAACAAAAAGATAATTAAGAAAGAAAGAAAAAGAGAAAGAAGACAAGAAAAGAAAGGAAAACGCTCATTCACATATTCCTAAAATAAAAATTATAAGAGGAGAGGAAAAAAAAAGTTACTGGAAAACAATTATTTTTTCAGAAGAGGCAAAAATTAAAGATTAATAAAAGTTTTAGAAGAGAAAAAAATTTATATATATATAAGGTAACAAAAAACAAAAAACAAACAAAAAAAGAAAAGAAGAAGAAGAAAAAAAAAGAAAAAAAGTCTTTTGATTTTTTTTGGGGGGGGAGGGGTGGGAAGAATCCTGTATCTCCCTTTTGGCTGTAACCAGTCTCTTGTTGGAGTCTCTGGTCAGCTTGAGGTCCTGTGGCTTGATTGGTTTCTTAAGTCGGTTGGTTGGAAGAGGCAGAAAAATGGTTTGCTTTACCCAAGATTTTGAGATCCCCCTCCCAGGTTAGTTTTCTGGGAGGGTGATCTGCTTTGAGAATCACAAAAGAGGGGGATGCGGTGATGAGGCTAGGTTCTGGGTAGAGTTGAGGCCTTTCAACAAACAGTAGCTTTTCCCTGGGGCTATTTTGTGATAAAGCTCACAGCGCCCAGCCTGGAGCCATTCTCAGGGTTTTGGTTTTTCAATTGATTGTGGTGGCTGCTAGAGGGAGGGGCAGCCTGTCGCTCTGGTTACCCAGTGAGGCAAGCCACTCCAACGGCTGGCGCCTGAGCTGGGTGACTTTTCCCTGGATGGAGCTGAGTCTGGCAGGTCACTTCGCCGTTAAGTTCTTGTGACCTGCTAAATGACTCGTTTTATTCCAAGGCCTGGGTTGGAGCTGGCAGCTCCTCCGAGCTTTGTCGGTATCCAAGATGGAGATCACCGGTGCTGGGGGGGGAGGGGTGGCCTTCCCTCCTCTGCTCCCTGAGAAGGAGTGAGGACGTCGGGCTTCTACTCACGCTGAGTCTTGGATCCTGGGTCGTCTCTGGTCTGCAAACTGCAGGATGAAGATGTCCGCTCCTTGTTGGTTCTTGTTGGTGTTGAGTAGAATCCGCTCGTCTGCTGCGTCTGGCTCCTTCTTCCCGGACTCTCTGTGTCTCAGGTATGACCCCGCGGTGGTGACCCTGCCACCGCAGCGGCAGCTGCTGGCAGGCGCTCAGATGTGTCTTTTTGCCTTGGCTTCCCCTCTCTTGACTAACTCTCTGTCCTGTGATGGCACACTTGGTGTGATTCTCTGGCTTAGGACTGTTCACTGGAACTCTAAAACTGCTTTCTATGCGAGAGCTTGTTCAGATTCCAGCTTCTCCTCTGCCATCTTCCCGGACCCCCCCCCCCCCACAACAGATTTTCTATGCTAGAAAACCCAAAGAAGAACTCACACATGTGTGTGAAGTGGTTGGGGAGGGAGAGAAGTAGAGAGAACCAATGATATAAATTTATCATAAATGAGATGCAAGGAGGAAGAAGAGAAAGAGAGCTGGTGATGGTGGACTTTGTCATATACCAAAATGTAATAGAAAGCAATAATAGTACTAATACGAAATAAAATGATATCCAACATAGATTGGATGTGATCAATAAACTCTGCCTCTCCAAAGTTTCTCTTCACTCTTTTTTGTTTTTGCTGGTCCTCTGGGGCTTGAACTCTGAGCCTGGGCGCTGTCCCTGAGATTCTTTTTTTTTTTTAACAAAGCTAGAGCTCTACCACTTGAGCCACAGCACCACTTCCAGCTTTTTGGGAGTATATTGGAACTACAATCCTCAATCTCAGCCTCCTGAGTAGCTAGGAACACAGGAATGAGCTACAGACACCCAGCTCTCTTCACTCTTATCCATCAGATTCAGTACCCCAGGAAACATAGTCTCAGTGGTTCCCATTCCCTCTTACTTCTGATTAGGTTCAAGCATTGAGAGGCAGCATTACAGAACCAGCATTGCTTCTGCCAGGTGTGCTAATTTTCCTCACTTACCAATCCGGAGGCCTCAGTTCCCTCAGTCCTGACAATACCTGTCTAAACATAATCCCCTCACTAAGATGTCTTCCTTTTCCCTATCTACATATGCTTCCCTCTAAATATCTGATATCTTACTAGTTTATACCTGAGGCCCAGGAGACATGTGACATTGTCTGGAGATGCCTTTAATTATTTTTAACCCAGAAGATCCTCTCAGTATCTATTAGAACCCATAAATGCTGTTGAACCTTTGACAAATAAATGCACAACAGCAGCAACCATTTATCCAGCCTTAACCTATGAAAAGGCCCTGGATTTGTTCCTTAGAAATGTAAAAAGAAAATTAAAATTAAAATAAAGGTTGCTCAACTTTGCTTTCCATAAAGTTACAGGATATAAAATCAAGATGCAATAACCAGTAGAGTTCTGTGCCCTAGAAACAAATTCCAAAAAAAAAAAGAAAATGAAGAAAAGAAATTCCACTGATAATAGTTTCAAATAAATAAAATACTTAGGAATAATTTTAAGGAATGGTTAAAAGATGATTGCAGTAAGAAGATAAGACATTGATGAAAGCTCTTGAAGACACATCAATGGAAAGTTATTTTATGTTCAAACATACTCCATGCAGTCTCTACCAAAATTTCAATGACATTTTGTATAGAAGTGGTTAAAACATAGCTAAAATTCATATGAAACCACCAAAGACCCCAATGTAATGTAATTTAAAAAACGGGTAAATGGCCAGGCACTGGTGGCCCATACCTGTAATTCTAACTACTCAAGAGGCTGAGATTTGACGATTACAGTTCGAAACTAGCCCAGGCAAGAAAGTCCATGAGACTCATCTCCAATAAACTACTCAGAAAAGGCCAGAAGTGGTGCTGTGGCTCAAGTGGTAGGGAGCTAGCCTTGAGCATTTAAGAGGCTTATAGACAGCACCCAGGCCCTGAGTTCAAGCTCCAGGACCGACAAAAAAAGGGGGTGGGGGTAAAGTTTGGACCAAGTGTGGTTGCTCTAACCTATAATTCCTACTTGAAGATCAGTTCAATGACAGCCCAGCCCGGGCAAAAAATTAGCAAGACCCATCTCAACAAGAAACATGGGTATAATCCCAGCTATACAAGAAGCATAAATCAGAGGATGTAGTTCAAGTGTCCCTGGAGGATGGGCAGAGGGTGAGACCCTATATGAACTATAATTAGAGGAAAAAAAAGGATCAGGTTATGGCTCAAATGGTAGAGCACTTGCCTAGCACACACAAGGCCCTAGGCTCAAACTTCAGTATAATCTAAAAACAAATTTTAAAAATAAAAATAGGCAAAGGAGCTGAATAGACATTTTTCTAAAGATTTTAAATAGTTCTCAGATATACAGATAGTGCTTAACATCACAAATCAGGGAAATGCAAATCACAACTATAGTTTCGATCACTCCAATTGCGGTTATAAAAACAAAAGATAACAAATGTTACTGAGAATATGAAGGAAAGAACACTTTCACATCATTACTGAGAATGCACAGTACAGGGTATGGGTAAAGAATATGAAGGTTCCTCAAAGAAATTAAAAACAGAGCTATCTATAATAGTTCTAACTATGATCCAGTAATCCCACTACTGGTATATATCCAAAGGAAATGAAATCAATATATCAAAGATACACACACACACACACACACACACACACACACACACACACACACACACACACACACAGAGTAACTAGGGGAGGTGATATGATGTTAATTAATTTGATAGTGCTAATAATTCCACAGTGTATACATTGTATACATATATCACATTGCTTGCCTTAACTATAGACAGTTTTGTCAATCAAGATGATGAGAAAGAATTGAATACAATAAACCAAGATCACCAAACCTGTGTTTAGAGGAGTCAGATTCTATCAAAGAGTGTTTCTCATAACTAGTACGTGTCATGACTAGTATATAATCTTCCTCTGACTATTACTTTGATGCTATCAAGTGAACCTTAAATTCTTCTTCTCAAAGATCTCCAAACAGCCCTACAGGAATACTACTGTTCGTTTTCCAACACCAGTAAAGAGTTAACTTCTTTGACTTAGGAATGATGATGCTGAAGCTTTGAGGTAAAGGAAGCCTAATGTTGCCGTGATCAGACTTCATATGAACCCAAACCTCACGTTTTTCTGCCTCCCACTTCTGTCTTCACTGGAACACTAAACATATTTATATATCATGGAGACATTATACATCAAACATTATAGAGAACAAAATGACTATGGGTAAGAGTATATTTACTATACTAACTTGAGGCAAACATTGATTTCCCAGGCAATTTAGGAAGCATTTTACACAGTGAAACTTCACTTCTTCTTCTAAAGATCAAACTCTAGTCATGGAAAAAGTGATTCAATTAAAACAAGAACATGGCACAGGAGAAAATAAATCTGGGATCAATAGGTTGGGGTTTTCCTACACCGTTTCAAAGATCCCTAGTAATTACCAAATGTTTCAGTAGCAACCGAAGCTAGATAAACAAAGGATAGTAGTGTACCTTACTCTCAAAATAATCTGAACAATTATGACTCAGAAAAGAGTCATACTGCAGACTTGAAGAAATCAGCACAATGTGCTCTTGTGGCTGAGAAACCTACAGAATCTTGAACAGCCTCAGGAAGACTACTGGAAACAGAGCAGAAAACTTTATCCGTCCAATCTATGGAAACATAGGCTACCCACACCTGGCTCTGCGTATATGGTTTGGTCCTTACAGCTCAAGAAAACCAAGAGCTGGCAAGGAGACAACCAGAAAGGAGCTATTAAACTATACAAGGAGCTTCTTTATGAGAACAGACTAAGAAAAAAAATTCTTCATTTGGAGAAGACAAAGGCTTTAAAGAACACAGCAGCGTCTAAAATCCTAAAGTAGAAGAATATGGCACTTATACTCCACACATTAAAAGGGTGAATTTAAAATGAAAATTCCCCGTGGTTAACAAGCAGATCAGATTGGTGATGCTATGTTGTTGAACATCACAGAAACAAATAAGTTAAAAATAGCACTTTATGGGTAATACCATGAGTTTAGGCAGAGCCAAAAAAATAAATTAATTTGTGGATGACAGATGTATAATAGGCTTACAATAAGAGGACCAAAGATTGTTAGCGTATGATTTTAGGCATCTAATACTGACATGAAAAAGCAAATATGAGATGTCATCCCCAAGAAAATTTTTTCTTATTATTGATGAAAATATATTTTTAGGGGGTTTAGAAAATAAGGTCAACTACAAGTAAATAAATAAACCTTCTGTCTTCCAGGATTCCTCTGAGAAGTCAAGTCTTTCCTATGATCAGTAAGCTCTGTCTCTAACTAAACTCAGCGTTGAATTCTAATAATCCTTCACAGATAAGGGGCTCCTTTCTCTCACTATAGTGTGAAGATTTATAAGCAGTTATACAGAAGATATATCAAAAAGGCATCTGACTGGCAGGCTATGTGGGAACTACTAGTGGTTCAGTGATGTATCCACCTCTCTGTGCACATTTACCTCATGCATTGCTCACTTCTAGGTGGGAGCAAGAGGCCTATAACAAGTACAGTCAGAGCCCTTCCATTGCGTTGTAAAAACTATCCCAAAGAAAACTCATAAAAGAAGCTGAGTAAATCACACTCTTAAAGGGCCAGTTACCCTGTATCTCTCCCTGTCTCTCTGTCTCTGTCTCTGTCTGTCTCTCTCTCTGTGTCTGTGTCTGTCTGTGTCTGTCTCTGTGTCTCTGTCTCTCTGTCCCTCCATCCCTCCCTCCCTCTCTCTGCCTCTCTCTCTCCCTCCCTCTCTGTCTCTCTCTGTCTCTCTGTCTCTGTCTGTCTCTGTCTCTGTCTCTGTCTCTGTCTCTGTCTCTGTCTCTGTCTCTGTCTCTCTCTCTCTCTCTCTCTCTCTCTCTCTCTCTCTCTCTCTGTCTTGCATTTATAGATTACCACTTCATTTCACATCCCAGGCAGGAGTAGGTGGGAGAATCATGAACGTAAATTCTATGCTGAACTTCCGTTCGTCTTTACCTACCACCTAAAAATGTCATTGTGGTGACAGGCATCTGATGGATTAAATAAAGAAAGCACAGAAATGCAACCAACCAGAGGGTGTAAGAACATGAGAAAGAATCACAGAGAAGCCTCAATGAAGGAAAGGTCACAGACAAGACAACAATGGACTCATGGAAAAGCATGCCTTTTTTTTTTTTTTTTTTTTTTTTTTTTTTTTTTTTTTTTAGTCCTATATGCCATTTTATTTTCAGTGAGTGCCTTTGTCTTTTGAAGATCACCCAATGGCAGTTTAGAGAAATAATAAAGTAATTGCTTAGTTCCAAATATTCCTCAAAACAAACTCCAGGCCTCAAGACTATGTATGAGCTACAGCTTTTAAAGAGAAGGTACAAGCTTGTTCTAAAGAGGAATATTTGGCTGTTTATGGGTTCTCTTCCCTATGCAGGGTTTAGAATGGCAGCTCCATCCAGCATTGTTTGTTTGGGATATTCAATTTGTTCATTACTTTCAAAGCTTCCAAGGGAAAAAAATTCCAAAGTGTTATTTTCTCCTTCAAATATAATGTGTTTCCTTCTTTTAAGTGTTTATTACTACTAGCCCTGAAATCTGGCTTCTGTATTATTTAAGAGGATGATTAGCCACTTCCCAAGAAGATGGCTTGATAATTCCAGAATTTGATAGTATGTGATTGCCCCCAGAATGGTAATTCTAGTCATTCAGCAAGTGCCCAGGCATTTTCCCTTAAGACTATTAAATGGGAGATTTGTGTTCTAATGTAAATGGACAGATGCCATCTTAGTAGTGAACCCTTCATGAAAATTGTCACCACATAAATAGAAGAGACAAGACAATACAATCACCAATTACTTTTAGTTTTAAAACAACTAACATAGCCATTTAAGAAATTAGACTTTTAAAAATTGAGAATGGAAAAGGTTTATTAGGATAATAAAACCAGTTATTGATTTATTTAAATAATTACTTTCTATTCTTTAGATAGAATGGTTATCTTCGACATATTTTTTTTCTTATGGCGTAGGAGCTTTTTTTGGTCTTCTGTAAATCCTTCCATGTTCCTAGTCACAATTATCAAGTACATCAAGTCATATAGTACATCCTGTCATCATTATATATTGATTTTCTTTTTAAATCAAGAAATAAACATTTTTTTAAATTTTTTTATTTTTTTATTATTATTGTGAAAATACTGTACAGAAGGGTTACAATTACATGGGCAAGATAATGAGTACATTTCTTATCAAACATTGTAGCCTCCTCCTTTGTTTCCCCTTCCCATCCCATCCTCCTCCCACCTCCCAACCCACCCTCCTCCCCCCCCCCCCCCGACCAAAGTTGTAAAGTTCGTTTTCAACATAAGGACTTGTACTTCTCATTGTTGCAATGGGTCCACCTGTATCCCTATTTAAACAATTTGTTTTTTCCCTTCCCCTCCACAAATTATAACAACATCAAATACAGTGAAAGCAGGGGTTATACCGTGGGGGAGGGACATACAAAGCAACATAGAAATCATCTTATAAATATGTTAGAAACAATTGCATGAAAGGAAAAAAACAAAAAATATTTGAATACTTATCTTGGGGTTCATTCCCCTAACATCAACTTATCTGACCTTTTCTGCTTGACTCAGACATATACTAGATATTGCAAATAAGGGAAACCATGGGACCTATGTTTCTTTGGACCTGGCTTACTTCACTTAATATAATTTTTTCCAAGTCTTTCCATTTCCTAACAAATGGGGGCAATGTCATTCTTTCTGATGGAGGCATAGAATTCCACTGTGTAGATATACCACATTTTCTTGATCCATTCATCTACTGAGGGGCATCTGGGTTGGTTCCATATCTTAGCTATTGTAAATAAGGCCGCAATAAACATAGTCGTTCTGGTAGCTTTAGTGTAGTCTTGTTTGTGAACATTTGGGTAAATGCCCAAAAGTGGGATTGCTGGGTCATAGGGGAGCTCTATGTGGAGTCTTTTGAGGAACCTCCATACTGCTTTCCAAAATGGTTGAACAAGTTTACATTCCCACCAACAATGCAGTAAGGCTCCCTTCTGTCCACATCCCCTCTAGCATTTGTTGTTATTAGAGTTCTTGATTATAGCCATTCTAACTGGGGTGAGGTGGTATCTCGATGTAGTTTTGATTTGCATTTCTTTTATGGCTAGAGGTTGAGCATTTCTTCATGTGTCTATTGGCCATCCTTCTTTCCTCTTCAGAGAAGTTTCTCTCTTAAGTCTTTAGTCCACTTATTTATTGGGCAGTTGTTTCTTTGAAGATTAGTTGTTGGGGGATTTAATTTTTTTGAGTTCCAGGTATATTTTAGATATGAGATCTTTGTCTGTTGTATGGCTAGTGAAGATCTTCTCCCAACCCGTGAGCTTTCTATTGATCTTGCTAGCTATGTCCTTTGCCATGCAGAAGCTCTACAATTTCATGCAATCCCATTTGTCCAACCTTTTTTTGATTTGTTGTAGAAATAAACATTTCTTTAACTGATACTTTAGAACTGTTTTAGAAATTAGACTTTCTAATTATGATTGTTTGGGAATGGGGCCAGAAAGGTGTAGAAGGTAATAAAATTGGATTTCAATTGAGTAATTGCAATCCTAAAGGAATGGAGCATAAACATAGGAGGTTCACATTCTAGATCTGTCAATCCCTATATGTTTGTACAGTCTTTCTTTCCGATGTCTTTATCCATCGATCTATAATGAAATGTTTCCATGAGTTGTAACGGGCTGATTATATTTCATTGCTTCCCATTTGTCCATCTATTCTGCAACATTATCAAATGGGAATAAGACAAATCAAAGAAAGTCAAGGCTGCCATCTTGCCTTAAATAAAACTAAGAGTTTACACTAGCACTTATTTTTGAAGACCTCTGGAAAAATTGTTCTTAGCTTCAAGAGAAATTTTTTTTATTTTTTATTAAATATATAATTTTTATTGTAAAGATACTGTACAGAGGGGTTACAGTTACATGAGCAAGGTAATGAGTCCATTTCCTATCGAGCATTGTTACCCCTCCTTTGTTTTTCCTTTATCATCCCTTTTCTTCCCACCTCAACTCCTTCGAAGCTTTCCCCTGCCCCCGCAGGTATTTTTTAAAAATTAAAACTCAAATCATTTATAAAATGTATATCTAACATTCATTTCACATCAGCTCAAGGTAGAAGCTAAGGTTTATAATTACTTCATAACACCCAGTCAACATTATACAAAATTTTTATTTTCAACATATACCTGAAGTAATTGGTGGCCAGAAACACTAAATAACTTTGTCTAGGGTCATACAGGTAAGTAAGAAGCAGGACTGGGACTTTATTCCTTAGTTATACTAACCAACCATGAGGAAATCATTGATTCCTGTTCCAAATGTCCTTGAAATGAAGTACTTTCTTGACATTCTAAGGTTCCTTTTGAAAAAAATATGGTGACTTAACAAACATCAACCACATTTGAATGTACCTGACAATAACAAACAATATTGTAAAATATTTAAATATGATTTGTAGTGTACTCTCTAAAACTTAAAGATTTCACTATGAAATTGTCAAATGTGAACATTTTCATGTCAGCATATTTTTAAAGACCCAAGACATTAAATTTCTGGATGGTAGTCACAAAACCATTAGTTATAGAATTAAGAAAAGAAATCAGATTCATTTATATCAAGAACTGTGCTTCTTCTATGATTCAATTCCAAAAAGTATGACAAGACTTGGTCCTGAAGAAAACTACAGGCCAACTAAGGAGACCAAACACAAAACCATAAAATGAATCTTTTTAATGTCACAAAAATTGAAATTCCAACAAAGAGTATAAGACAAGTCACAGAATACACTATGGCCAATTAAGGTTTATAATTAGGAAGACAGAATGTAGAATGGAAGGTCATCCAGAAGGAGAAATAAATGAGATGATTTGCAAGTCATTGGTGGAAGATATCTGAGGATTTATTACTTATAAGGATTATATATTAGTAAGCAAAAGTTTCATATCAGGAAGGCCAAGTGAAATTTCTTTTTTAATTTTTTAAAAATTTTATTGTAAAAGTGATGTACAGCGGGGTTACAGTTCCCTAAGTAAAGTAATGAGTACCTTTCTTTTGGAGCAGGGTTACCCTCTCCCTCATTTTCTCCCACTTTTCCTCCCTGCTGACTCCCCTCATCCCCGCTGACACTCCTCCTCCCCAAGCTGTAAAGATCATTCCCAACATAGTGTCTAGTGAATATTGCTGTTGCATTGGTTCACTCTTTGTCCTTTGTCTCACCATTTTCTTATTCCCCTTCCCATCCCCCAATCAGATAAAGATACAAGACAAAGAGTACTAAAGTCAGAAAAAGTGACCACAGGGAATAAATCAGAGGACAAAAAAAGAAAGACAAAAGAAATAACTTCAAACAGTACACAAGGAAAGAAGGAAGGAAGGAAGGAAGGAAGGAAGGAAGGAAGGAAGGAAGGAAGGAAGGAAGGAAGGAAGGAAGGGAAAGAAAAGGAGAGGAGGGAGGGAAGGAGAGTGGGAGAGAGGAAGGGAGGAAGGAAGGAATGGAGGGAGGGAAAGAGAGAGAGGAAGGGAGGGAGAGAGGGAGTGAGGGAAAAGAAAGAAAGATCCTTCTTACCCTACTGCATTATTGGTGGGAATGTAAACTTGTTCAACCACTTTGGAAAGCAGTATGGAGGTTCCCCAAAAGCTTCCACATAGAACTCCCCTATGACCCAGCAATCCCACTTTTAGGCATTTACCCAAACGATCACAAACAAGGTCATATAAAGCTACCAGCTACAACTATGTTCATCGCAGCATTATTCACCATTGCTAAGATATGGAACCAAGCTGGTCGCCGGTGGCTCACACCTGTAATCCTAGCTACTCAGGAGGCTGAGATCTGAGGATTAAGGTTCAAAGCCAGCCCGGGCAGAAAAGTCTGTGAGACTCTGATCTCCAATAAACCACTAGAAAACTAGAAGTGGCACTGTGGCTCAAGAGGTAGAACGCTCGCCTAGAGCTGAAGAGCGCAGGGACAGCGCCTAGGCCCAGAGTTCAAGCCCCATGGCCAACAACAACAACAAAAAAGATATGGAACCAACCCAGATGCCCCTCAGTAGATGAATGAATCAAGAAAATGTAGTACACACACACACACACACACACACACACACACACACACACACACACACACACACACTCACACACACACAATGGAATTCTATGCTTCCATCAGAAAGAATGACACCACCCCATTTGTTAGGAAATGGAAAGACTTGGTAAAAAAAAAAAAAAGTAAGCCAGACTGAAAGAAACATAGGTCCCATAGTTTCCAATAACTAGTGTATGTCTAGGACAAGCAGAACAGGTCAAAAGCTATGCATATGACCATATAACCTGATCCTAAGCAAAATGAACCCCAAAATAGGGACACAAGAGGTTTTATCTTCGTTGCTGTTCTTTTTAATGTACTATGTGATTTTTTGTTTGTTTGTTTCTTTGTATGTTCATCCCCCATGGTATAACCCTTGTTGTCACTGTATTTGATTCCGGTGTCCTGCATCTTGTATATACATTTTTTTTTCTAATTTGGGGAGGGGAAGAGAAATAATAAAATGCTGAAATAAGGATACAGGATGACACATTGTAACAATGAGATGTACAAGACAATATATTGAAAATTAACTTTACAACTTTGGGGAGGGGGACAGGGGGAAGGGAAGGAGGAGTTGGAGAGGTGGAGAAAAAAAGAAAGATCCCTCTTATTTCCATATCGTGGAGATCACTTGGATTAGAATTGTTTTATGTAACCATATGTACATAGCTATTGGGCTATGGTGAACCTCTGCTATGACTATCCTAGACATACATTACCCAAGCTAAACTTCTATGAGCCTCCTATGCTAGGTAACATGGAATACTCTGATCTACTTGGATTTCTGTAGGCTTTTCTCAACAGTAAGATCTAAATCATTATAGCACCTCATACCTTGTAGGTGTCCTACAATGTCTCAGGTGAATTAATGAATAGAACCTAGGATTTGAATTGCAGGTTATATAACACAATAACATATTATACCAGAAAAATAGTATCCTATAAGTTTAAAAGAAAAACATAAGGGGTGTTACTTACTCTACTATATCCAAAGTTATTAACACCCCCCCCCAAAAGCATAGCTATAGCCTGCTATCAACACAATCCTAATAACAATCTGCTTATCTGCTCAGTGCCATCATCTAGTAATGCTAAATGGCTTCAGGTTGTGGGAAGGCAATCATCAGCTAAAAGGTCCTTTCCAATATAAAGTTTCAAGAGGAAGTAGATAGAAGAGGTGTATTATTGAGGAATTATTCCTATCCTCCATATATACTTGGTGATAAAATGTTTCTAAGCTGGGATCATTTCCTGCCCAGATAATATAGTTTTTCTTACATCACTGAATCTCTAAGCTAATGCAACATGAGGGATAAACTGAACACCACATTAATCAGGCACAATAGAAGCCTGAGTCTATGAAGTAGTGCATGATTAACCATTGAAGTTCTTCCAAGGTTACAGTGTTTATAGAATACCTCTAATTAGTACTTTATGTTAAACTATTCTGAAAAGAAAGTCTTAGGGATATGCAATGCTGAAAACTCGATGAAGCTTAGTACTTATACTTTGGTATTAAATTATTACTTGGTCTTGCATTGGGAGAACAAACCAATCACCCACCTTTTAACAGAAATACATATTTAAATTTATTCAACTCTGATGCTGATGGTTTGAAAAATCTTTATGCTAAAGTTAGGATGGACAAAGATTTGAGATTTATGGTTCTGTAGATATTAGGGGGGCTGATCTTATAGCTTAGTGGTAGAACACCTACCTACTCAAGCATGAGGCCCTGAGCTCAAACCCCAGTACTGCCAAGGGGAAAACAACAACAACAACAACTATAACAA
This sequence comes from Dipodomys merriami, assembly GCF_024711535.1. Lineage (NCBI taxonomy): Eukaryota > Metazoa > Chordata > Mammalia > Rodentia > Heteromyidae > Dipodomys > Dipodomys merriami. The sequence continues at coordinate 64,856,915 of NW_027206290.1, forward strand.
CATAAGCAGGTATTAGAATAAGCACTAGGTAGCTATTTTACCTGGTAGAGACACTTACCAGATCACATCTTTGTTACCAATTTTTAATTCAAACTGTTACCTTCTTATCTCTGAATTGTGGAGCCAACAACAAAATTAAGCACTGATTGATCAGCAAAAGAGATTTTATTCATAGCCAGGGAAAGAAAAATAGGAGATGGGAAGTTCACTTCTGGGAGATGGGAAGTTGTAGAGTAAGAGAAATGAAGGGCAGTGATGGGGGAAAGAATAGTTGGGTCTTTTCTGGGAAGGAGCAGATGTTTTGTGGGAATTCAGGACTTTGCTCCTTTTATGTTTCTGTTCTATTCTCCTCATGGCAATTGTCTACTGTCATGGCGCCAGTGGATGTGTCATTTAGCATGAATATGGGACTTTGAGGAAATTGAGGTTGTCTGGTGGTCACTCTGTCAAGCTGCCTTACATCCAACCAGTTTTGACTAGGCCACCAGAAAAGGAAATTCTGGCCTGCAATTAGGGTGGGTTAGAAATTCAGCTCATACAGTCAGTTCAAGATTAGAGTAGGATAACAGACTCTAAGAGCAGACACCCTGATCTCTATTTCAGCCAGTGGCATGGAGCTTTGTCAAAGTGTTTCCCAATGGACACTGTCAGTAGCTCAGAGCACAAGAACAAAACGTGTGACTATGCACTGCCAGTGTAGAACGGTTCAAGGAAATCAATCATAAAGTGGGTAGTGGACCAATTGGAAGTAGTGGAATTGATCATGAAGATAACTACATTATTTTTCTTAGAGGGTAATCTATGGACTCAAGAAGTTGGATAAAACAAAGATGCTTACATGCAACAAAATTCAGCCATGCTCTATCTAGAAGCTTGGTAGTATATGCTGGAAATGTTTTTTTATTGTATATATTCAGATGTCCAAACATGCTGTTTTCATATAGTCATAGTGAAATTATTATAGTTAAGCAAATTAACCTAGCCATCATCTCTTGTAGTTACCTTTTTTGTAGCAAGTGCACATAAATATACTCAGCAAATTATCGGTATACAATACAATATTATTAATTGTAGTCTTCCTGCTGTACATTTGATTTCTAAACTTATCCATCCCAACAGAACTGTAAGCTACACCTTATCCATCCCAGGAGAACTGTAAAGTATACCTTTGTTTCATTTTCACTCTGCCCCTGGTAACCATAGAAACTCTCCGTTTCTATGTATTTGACTTTTCATAGATCAGCATGGATGTGATATCATGCAGTAGTATGTGTCTGGCTTATTCCACACAGATTAACATGTCCTTGGTGCATCTATGTTGTCACAAATGGCAGTATCTCATTATTTTAGCACATGAATAATATATATGAGTGTGTGTATATTTTACATATATTATCCATAGATGGATATTTAGGTTGATTCCATACCACGACTATCATGAATAGTATTTCAACAAACACAGGAATTCCTACGCATCTTTGACATAACTGATTCCATTTATTTGGGATCTATAATCTTCAGAAGGATTTCTGGATTAGGTGGTATTTCTATTTTTAACTTTTTGAGAAGTTTCAATAGTCTTTTCCATGACATTTATACTAATTTATACACCCTCTCCGAAGTGTGAAATGTCAGCACTCGTAATTCACCCAGAGGGCTGAGATCTGAAGATCATGGTTTAAAGCCGGCCTAGGAAGAAAAGATCTGGGAAACTTTTATCTCCAATTAACTATCAAAAAGCCAGAAATAGAGGTGTGGCTCGAGTAGTAGGGCACCAGCCTTGAGCGAAAAAGTGTGCAAGGCCTTGAGTTTAAGCCTCAGTATACAGTTCCCTTTTCCCCCATCCTCAACTCATCATCATCATCATCATCATCATCATCATCATATTATTATTATTATTATTAGATAATAATAATTATTATCTTTGTAAGCTTTTGTTTAATGATAGCTATCATTACTGGAGTGAGACAATATCCATTGTATTATTATTATTTGTCTGTCCTGGGGTTGGAATTCAGGGCCTGATGACTGTCCCTAAGTGTGCTCAAGGATAGAGCTCTTCCACTTGAGCCACAGTGTTACTTCTGACTTTTTCTAAGTAGTATATTGGAGATAAGGGTCTCACATACTCACAGACTTCCCTACCCAGGCTGGTTTTCAACTGTAATCCTCAGATCTCAGTCTCCTGAGTAGCTAGGATTATAGATATGAGCTACTGTCACCTGGCTCCCATTAAATTTTTAATAATCATCTCTCTAATGATTAGTTATATTTGCTAGTTTGTCCTATAGCTGTAAGCTATTTTTGTCTCCTTTTTATAATGTCAGCTCAAAACCTGTGCTATATGTTAAGGTTGTCTTCTTTTTGCTTTTGAGTTCAGTGAGTGTCTTAGGTAATTGGGATAAAAACCACTTGTCATATGTGTGGTTTGTAAGTATTTTATTGCAATGCTAGGGCTACATCTTAATTCTGTTAAAATGTGCAGGCTTTTTTTTTTAGTTTAACATAGTCCTCATACTCATTTTTGTTTGATACCTGATATTTAGCTGTTCCATCAAAAAAAAATTACCAAGGCCAAGATCAAGGAACTTTGTTCCTGCATTTTCTTATCAGCATTTTGTGCTTTTTTGTGTCTTTAGTTTTCTATCTTGAGGTTCACTTAGGAGTTGACTTTTGTGTGTGGTACAATATGTACATGTGTCTATGCAGTTTTCTAAAATCTGTTTATGATGATTGTCCTTTCCCCATGGCATATCTAGTGATCTTTGGTAAAAATCAATCAAACACAAATGTGTAGATTCATTGCTGGGGTCTCTATTCAGTTTCATTTTGCCATCTGTTTACTTTAGGCCAGCACTAAACTGGTTTGAATGATACAGCTTTGTTATTTAATTTGAAATCAGGAATATGAAAGTTGAAATCAAACCAAGCATGTTTCTAATCACAACAGAATAAAGCTAGAAATGAATGCGAATGAAAATATTTTTAAGAATCACAAGTATGTGTAAATAACATACTCTTGTGCAATCAGAAGGCAAATTTAAACATATCTCAAGACAAATAAAAATAAAAACACAATGTGCCAAAATTTATGGGATGATACAAAAGCATCAGTAAGAGAGAACTTTCATTAAAAAGAATAGTAAGGGAAAGTGATAGGAGGAGTCATATTGATTGGATAACATTGTATATACATATGGCAATGTCCCACTGAAACCATCCCTTGTATCACTAATGTATGCTAATAAAAAAGAAGAAAGAACTCAATAATTATAGCAACTCCATGTCTCAGAGAACTAGAATAAAAATTAAATCCACAGTTAACAAAAGAAAGGAAATAAAATGGCCAGAACAGAATAGAAAGAAATTAGAATTAAAAGCTAAAAATTAATTTTAAAAAACAAGAGATTTTTAAGTATCTAAGATTTTTTAATATCTAAGGAGTTACACAGAGAGTAAAGGGGATGGAAGAGAAAGAAGTCAAGAAATGAAAGAGGAAACCCTATGGTGGATGCCTCAGGAACTATAAGGAAGATCATAAGAGACAATAATAAATAATTACATGCCAACAAATCATATAAAGTGGAAAAAATTAATGAAGTTCCAAAAATATATAGCCCATTAAAACTGAATCAAGATTAAATTGAAATCCCGAATGAACCAATAACAGAGCAATAGTTATCAAGTGCCAAATTAAAACCTAAGACCAGGTGGCTTCATGCCTGAATTAGAACAAATATTAAAAGGATTATTACGGGTCTCTCTTCAGTGCTCAGAGATACACTTCTAAACTCACTTTATGAATCCAGTATCAGCCTGATACCAAATCCAGACCAAGATATATCAGAAAAAAAACCTATAGTTGAATAACTCTTATGGACATTGATGTAAAAGCGTCAATAAAATTCTAACACACTAAATTAAAGAAGATGCATAATAATCAAATGAGATTTATCCCTGAGGTTTACATTTGGCTTAATATACATGAATAAATCAATTTTATATGTTATAGTAATAAAATGAGTGATAAAAGCCACAATTTGCCTCCATAGATGCACAAAAAGCATTTGACAAATTCAATATCATTTCATTATCTAAAAAATAACTCTCAGTAATGCGTAGAAATTTCCTCAACACAATAAAGACTAAAATCTCACAACTAACATATTAGTTGTGACTAATGTTAGTGAGTCAAAATTGAAATTTTGAAATCTTTTCCTTTAAAAATCTAATAGTAGATAATGATATCCATTCTTGTCATTTCTATTCAACAAAGCACCTCTATTTGATATTGCACTATAAGTACTCACAAGAACAATTAGAAAGAAAATGGAATTTTTTTTAAAAAAAATCATCCAATTTGAAGAAATGAAGCAAAATTATTTCTATGCACAGACATGACTTATGTCTATGAAATTGGGTACAGTGGCCAACCACTGATCAAGAAACATTTACTCTCAGCCACAGCAACCTTTATCTTTCTTTACTGTCACAGAAAGGACTTCAAGAGTAACAACTTTTGCCTCCTTTTCACTCAGGGCTCTCAGCCAAGTACCAGCTGAGGACATCTGCTAAGCAGCACGTAGTCTGTGAGGACACCCTGATATCCTCACAAGAAGCTGGATTTCATGCTGAACAGGGAAGGGATGAGTACACTGGACACATAAGCCATCTACTCCTGAATGGGGACATTTAGTTAGAATAACTTATGCATGCATTACTATGATATATTGACTATAAATAATACCAAGAGCTCCCATCATCTTTGGGTGATTTGCCCTGGTTTTGCGCACAAATACCTAGCCACCACCATAACAGGGGATCCAAGCCAGACTCATGCATGCAACAAAATCCCCTAAAGATCTTTCAATTCAATACTACAAAATACATCAGAGAAGTTTGCAGGCCTCCAAAACATTACTCAAAAGGCTTTCAATTTATTCTCAACTCATAGCAAAAGACCATCATCTTTTAAGTAATTCACCACAGGACTTTGTGTAACCAAGGGTAGTTCATGTATACTAATGTATTTCCAGGTTAATTAGTCAGGTTTTTGCTGGCCTTAAGAGCTGGTTAACATATATACTTTTTTTGTATACTTTATGTACATTAGTCCTGGGTTTGAACTCAAGGCCTAGGAATTGTCCCTGAGCATTTTTGCTCAAGGCAAGCACTCTGCCACTTGAGGCACAGCTCCACTTCCAGCATACCCACCCCCTGCTCCCCCACATACACCATGGTTAATTGGCTCATAGACTTTTCTGATCAGGCTGGCTTCAAACTGCAGGTCTCAGATCTCTGTTTCCTAAGTAGCTAAGATTACTGGGGTGAGCTATACCAGTGCCAGCTACACTTCTATTTTTTAAAAATATCAATATTATTCTATACTCTTCAATCTTTTAAATATTAAATAATTTCAAGTTTATAGAAAAAATAAGATAATACCAAAAGTTCTAAAGCTCTGTATATTCTTTACTCAGATACTCCACTTTCAGCATGTTACTACACTTTCTCTAAAACTCCAAAAATCACACACATAACCACATACACATATATGGAACAAATTATTTTCTAAACCATGTGGCAGTAAATTGCTGGCATCATGTATCTTTACTCCTGGATAATTTATTGTATATCTCCTAAGCACAAGGATATGATCTGACATAGCTAAAGTATAATTATCAAAATGAGGACATTTAAGATGAACATAATTAATCTATTCAAATTACATCAAGGGACCCAGCAATTTCCTCTACAATTAACCCTCCCTTGTATCCAGGATCACCTATGGCATTTATTTGTCACATATTTTAGTCTTCCTTAAAAGTCTTAATGGGAAGAGTTCTTCAAGCTTTCTTTGTCTCCATGACCCTAACATCTTGGATGACTAGGGGGCTGTTATTTTGGTGTATGTATGCTGGTCCTGGGGCTTGAACTCTGGGTGTTATCTCTTATCTTTTTTCACTCAAGGCTAGCACTCTACCACTTGAACCATAGGTCCACTTCTAGAGGACTGTTATTTTATAGCTTGTCTCTTGGCTTGATCTGATGCTTCCTAGGATTAAGCTAGTTGATGAAAATTTGGCAGAAATACTATACACACAGTGTGTTCTCAGAACATCCATGAAGGCATACATGTCCATTTGTGCCATTTCCAATGAGTCAGTTTTGATCACTTGGTTGCCATTGTGCCTAACAGGTTTTTCCACTAGTAAACAAATTATTCTTCTTTTTGTGACCATTGAGTAATATGTAGAGAGATAATTTGAGGCTGTGCAAATGGCCTTTTTTCAACTTTAACATTTTTCATCTCTAACACCACTGATGATTTTTTAAAATTGTAATTGCCCAGTCTTGATTCTATAGAAAGCAGTTTTTCCTTATAGCAGAATGCCAACTAGCAAATTCACTTTTAAAACTTAGAATTGGCCAACAACCTCAAACCTGCTTTAATGGCTAACTTGTTATGCCAGGATATTCTGGCTGGCCTCTGTATCATTCTAGATGTATAATTGGATCTTTTGTTAAGAATTCTTGAAGGGATAGCAGATCACTTCCAAATACAACACTATGCAACAATGAGAATACCAATATGTTTACCTTTTAAACTACTTTAACAATATACATGAACATGGAATATCCACTAGTAACTCTGTTTGTTGTTTTACACGCTTAACTATTTTAAGACTTACTATTATGAAATGAGGTAGATATTATTAATATTTTCACTTTACAGATGAGAAAATGAAGACAGTGAATTTAAGCAGTTGTGTTCCTATTCAAGCAATTCAGAACACTCCTGTCAAGACCCTAAACAATTCATTCTCTTAAGTAATTATAATGTACAGTCTGAACAGAGGTGCACACATTCTTTTTTCCCATCTCTCATACACTTATACCAAGCAATAAAAAGGAAATACCTACTTTTGACAATGTGTAGCTTGACATTTTTAAGCTAATGATGCTAAATGACATTGTTGCTAATGTCTCCTAATAGAGAAGGCTTATGGAAGACTTATTGAATGTAAGACAAAAATGAATCCAAGAAACCCAAAAAAGGAGGGAGACTGAAGAAAGCTGGAAGTATATTTATCTTGGAGATTTGGGGAGGAAATGATTCTTTAGGTCTTAAGGCACCTGTCTAGATCACTCAAGAAACAGGAATCTGAGTTTGGAAAGAGATGCATTGCTATGCAGGGGCCTGGGTAAGAGATAAGACCAATTTGGGCAGCTCTTTCTAGAGATAGAGACATATTGAGAAGTAGGAGCTAGAATATAGGTGGCAGTGGATAGGGTGATGTATGGAAAATAAGGAAAGAATGTAAAGAAGAGTCTCTGGGTATTGTATAGGGCCCTTTAATCTTGTCAGTCACAATTATAAGGGACTGCCAGGGGAACTGAGATTCTAGCAATTTTACCTGAGAGGATTCAGGTAAAAATGAGACACCTAGCACTCATTGCATCTACCCAATTAGCATTCTCCAAGCAATGTAGTAGCTGTTTACAATCAGAGAAGTTGGACTACATTCTTAAAATGTGTCTTAAAATGTTGTGGTTGATGGGTCTGTAAATGTATCCTGTGGTGTTGCTGTATGTTTTGAGGCTTAGAAGAGCAAAGTATCCATACCTACTCTTGCTCACTTTTAAATGTTTTCTATTTTTGGCTACTCTGTTAAAGACAAAGGGGATGGAGCAGGGCTTTAATAAAAAAAAACACCATCAAGCAACCAGACAGTCACCAGGATGATTTGAATTAGCACCTGTTCAATAAAATATAAAACACAAAGCACAAGGAAGAATTTGAGAACATTCTCTGTTCTAGTTATTAGTGGCCTCTCCCAAGATGAAAGATGACAGATAAATGGAAAATTCCCTCTGGGCTTCCACCATATGAAGCCAACTCTCCAAGCTGTAAATGTTTAGTGTGGTAGATAAAGTAATGCTCACCAAACCATCTCTGTGTTCCCAGATATCTCCCAGCTCCCGCCCCCCTCACTGTTGGGAGGAACCATGTGACTAGATCTTATCATGACCTGTGGCTATGAAAGAGGCAAGTCACTTCTGGGCTGTTGCCTGTGAGAGTGGTGGTGTGTTCTCTGTGTGCGTTAAGATGGCCTCCATAACCATGGGGGCCAGTGTCGAGATGGTGAAACCCTGCTGGAAGCAGCCTGAGCCATTCGATCACCACATGGTAGACAGCTGTCTTAGAACAAGAAATAAACATATTCCATGAAGCCACTGGCATGTGGAGTTTGTTTGTTACTTCAACCCTGCCTATCCCATCCACAATGGAAAAAAGTCATTAATTAGAAACAGTGCTGGATTACCACTAAAATGATCATACATGTATGTATATTCTTTAAGTGAATCTCTCCCAGGGAATATATGCACATCCCAACAACCCCTCAGGGGCACAACTGAAGACAGTTTTGCTGGTCACAATGGGAGTAAGCGTTCCTACTTGTAATCTTGGCACCAGAATGCTGCCAAAGATTTTACAATACATGAGACAGCATCCACAACCAATCTATCATAAAATGGCTATAATGCCAAGATCGAGAGACCTTGACCTAGAGGGAAAAAAAAACAGCATTTTCACTTTATATAGATAGATAACTATATACTTATTACTCAAAATCAACCCCACACAGAAACATTTAGGCTTCTTAGGTTTTCAAGGTAAGCCAAAGATCACATGTTTTATAGTTTCTAAATTCATCCTGATGTAACAAACTTCTGTGTAAAAAAAAAAACAAAAACTCACTACAGGGAGACAGACAAATGGAGAGAGGACGGGTGGGAAAATGCTGTCATAATATTAAATGTACATATGTAAAAATGGAACCAGGTAAATTGAAGAGACAGGTAGGGTTAAGAGATATAAAGGAGAACAATAAAAGGGGCGACATTTATCAAAACACATTATACTCATACTTACATGTGGAATTGAAATCCCTCTGTGCAACTACTTAAAGATAATTTTTAATTAAAAAAAATTTATCACATAGTCTTTCTCCATTTTCATTAAACAGCCATAGATCCACATTGTATATTTAGCAAGCATTTCCCTTTTCCTTTTCATAGATTCAAAAATTCATATTCAGGAGCCATTTCTAAGTCTTCATGACCCCCTATTCCATTTCGGGAGAAACAAAATGCACAGTTAGGACAGATCCACAGTTAGAACCTTCACAGAAAGGTTAAGTCATCTCCTAGTAACCGTTGGTTGGAAGTGCCCTGACCAGAACTTGAAATTCCATTTCTCAATTCTCATCTCACTGTTTTTTTCCACTACTTCACACTATGCCTCCTTCATTAAAAAAAAAAAAATGCTAGGTAGAGGTCTGAAGGTAAACAGCTTCTCGAGCCATCGGTAGGGTTGGATCAGTGGTGGAGCATCGTGTTTGAGGACGATGCATAGTTTCCAGGTGAGAGTGTTGGTTTCGATGGAAGGGCAGACTAGCAAAGGCAGAAAAGCTACCCAGTGAGCTCACTAAGACAGCATGTCCCCATCCAACCACCACTCCACAGACCCATTTGACCACGTCTGTCCGCATCATCTTTGCTCCCAGGTAACCATGAGGACGTGCAAGATGCAACTGAACCACAGTTTGGCAAGAGCTGTGAGAACTTTCACAGAGCAGATGAATGAAAGCTGGGTTAAGAGTTGGAACATCTAATTGTAGCTGCTAATGATTAATTCTGTGGTCTCTGCTGAGCCACCATGGACCTAAATTTTCTCATCTTGAAATGGAGAGCATGAATTCTTAATAATGAAGAAATACTACTATTATTGAGTCCTTTCCATATGTGAAGGACTGTTGCCAACTGCATTTCATTACCAAACTGGATGCTATGCCTCCCTTTATAGATGAGGAGGCTGGAACTCTGGGAAGATAAGCAGCATGAGAAATGAGATACATAAGGACCCGAATGTAAGCCAAGATCTGCTATGAAGCCAACATGCCTGAGTAGCCTCCATCCTCACTCCTCCAGCCCTGCATCTCTAGACCCCCTCTGCAACTTATTTAAGATTCTTTATGTGATTGGTAGGATCTCAATCAATTTGAAACATAAGCCTGGCTGCTTAGCTGCGACCAACCAAATCAGACAGTTATATTGTCCACCCCAAATCCCCAAGGTAAAGTGTGTTGTAGATAAGTCACTCTGCAATGGGTTCTTAAACACAAATAAAACAGTATTTTTACAATAAAAATGTATTTAAAAAACTTGAGTCTCTAGAAGCCCATAAGAAACATACAGCGTAATTGAGTTAGCAAACATAATTTCATTAGATGGTCTTTGTTGGCAAGTGCAGCCAACAGTTTACTCTCTCTTTCTCCCTCACTCTCTTTCTTTGTGTGTGTGTGTGTGTGTGTGTGTGTGTGTGTGTGTGTGTGTGTGTGTGTGTGTGTGTGTGTGTGTGTGTATTCTACTGTGCCTTTAAGAATAAATAAAAGTAATTCAATATAAAAGTAAGGCTCTTGGAAATCCTCTTGGATGTAACCAAACTTTTCCAGATCACAAAAATTGCTCTGTATCAGTACATTTTAAGAGGATCTCTTAACCCATGGTACTTAAAGGGAGGTCCTAAACCTAAAATCCAATACTCCTACCATTCATATATATAGATTCTTCTATGGTGGGAGAAGGAAAAAGAGATAGTCACTTGGATTATTTTTCTCCTAGTCTTCTTTTGCTCCAATAGTTGCTTTTGGTGAATTCTCAAACATTCTCATCTCACAGAGCCCTTTGCTCATATTCACTCCCTTTCATTTTGTATTAACCCAGATGTGAATCTACCTTTATTATTTCCTCTAAAATATCATTCATAAAAGGCAGGGATGCATGCTGCAGAATTGTACTGAAAGCAGAGGACAATAGTGAGAGAAGAGAAAACATAGACCATGGAACCAATATATCTTTATTCATATTGAGCGACTGCCAACAGCGTTCTTAAAAACCCACATGACACTGACACTGTGTAATCGGCTGTCACTGGTGCCTGGTGCCTTGGTGCCCTCTAATTACTTTACCTTCTTCTCATTTCATCCACCCTGCCCCCTCTTGGGCTACTTATAGAATGAACTATTAAAATTTATTTTGTGTTTATCATACTGTGTGATTTTTGTGGTTTTTGTTCTCAATCTAGCCCATCTTGAGCAAGCCCAAGGTTGTAAACTTTGTTTAAGAAACTCAATGTTCTGACACAGGTCACCAAATCAGGCTGGTACAACCATAGAATCACCCTCCTTGGGAAAAGCTGAGCTGCTTAGCCTGAAGTTTGTTTTTGTTTTTGTTTTTGTTTTTGTTTTGGGGGGGGGTCCGGTTGTGGGGCCTGAACTCTGGGCCTGGGCGCTGTCCTTCAGCTCTTCAGCTCAAGGCTAGCACTCTACCACTTGAGCCACAGTGCCACTTCTGGCTTTTTTCTTTTTGCTTATATGGTGCTGAGGAATCGAACCCAGGGCCTCAGGCTTGCAAGGCAAGCGCTCCACCACTGAGCCACCTTCCCAGCCACAGCCTGAAGTTTGTTATGACAAAGATGTTATGACAAAGCCTTCCCAAGTACAGTGACAGAGGACCTACCGAAAACCAGGCATCCTTTGGTTACTGGAGAAGTTTCCTGTCTTCATCTAAGGTCTTCAGCACTTCCCTTGTGTTCCAATACTATAAAGCACCTCCTAACATGCGATTCTTTGTGGGAAGAATTCAAGTTCAGAAGCTAAAAACACAATCCAATCATAAAGATAGATAAGGTATATACCAACTCTCACTGGGTCCACTTTCATCGTTTGGCAGGGCATACATTTTGATTTTTACTTATCAACACACACACAAAAAATCCCACATAAAAATAATAATTGGAGCTGGCTGGGAAACAAAGTCACATAAAAGCTAGACAACACTATCACTGGAATTATTTTACTTTAACTGTTGGTGGTACTGGGTTTGAACTCAGGGTGTTACACTTGTGTCATGCCTCCAGTCCTGTTTTTTTTGCTGGTTAATATGGAGATAGAATCTAGCTGACTTTTCTGCCCCAAATGGCTTTGGACCATGATCTTTTAGATCTCAGCCTCCTGAGTAATTTGGATTACAGGTATAGCCCTCCGGGGTACCACAGAATGTTTCTACTTTGAATCAAGGTGGATTAAAAAGTAAACACATAATACACAAAGGGAGTCTTGTTGAGTCCAAATATTTTTATAATTTTGTAGGCAAGTCTGTTTGGCTAGGACAAATGATCATATTCACCGTGCTCATTTATCCACTCTACCTTGGCTGATTATCAACTTCTGTTGACTATTAGGACAGTTCAGTACCTGCTGCCACCCCTTGAGGCACATTCTCAGCATCCCCTCTCCAGACAGCTGCTGACACACAGGCTCACTGATAAGCTGAGGGGAAGCAGGCCAGTTTTCTTTTCATCCCAGCTAGTGGCTGTGATCCACTCATCATTTACAGCAATTCTCTTGAGCCCTGAGAGCTGACCCTTATGCTTGTAATCTGCTGGAAGGCTCCTGACCTCAGCTTGCTCTCCGTCCTGCCATGGTTCCCCTTCGGTGATAAGCAGCAATGGCTGAGATAAGAACAGCCATCCTTTGGTTTCCTTATGAATGTGGATCTGTACTAGAAACGAAAGCCTGACTCTTTGGGGCTGTCGCTAGTGAAGTCTTAAGTCTAAAGTTGTTTGTGGGGATAGGATTGTTGTTTCTCTAATCTCTCTTTCTAATCTCCAAACTTCGATTTTCTTTGTCTTACCCAGGGGTTCCAACTACACACTCGTGCAAAGAGCCCTCAGGACCTATTCGGGGATTGATTATTTGTGGAAGGTGTTTTGAGAACCAACAGCTAGAATAAGCTGTTTTCTGTTCTGGTTCCAAGCAAAGTCACAGTCTAGTTTTTGTCAAATTATTTCAATGGTGATGTGGAACTTGGATGCCAAGCTACATTTGGCTACTTACTTGCTATGTAGCTAATACCTGATGGCTGAACTTCTCTAGACTTTAGATTTTTAAAAATAATAGCTCACAATTGAAGACTTAGAATGGATAGACCATCAGCTTTAAGTATCCACAAGAATAATTAGATATATCACTAAGCAACTACCTTGCCACATAGTCAGTTCCATTCATTACCATGGACATTAGGAAACAACTAGATGGTCTTAGGATAGACAACGGTAATTTATCAGAAAATTCTCCTAAATCTTCAATCCTTGAGCCCTAGGAAGCCCAACACACTGTCAGACCTCTGATATAAAAGGCAATGGTTTAACTATTCTTTATGACCTGACTCAAACAATGAATCACTGAACCACGAGTCGCTTGTACCCAAGAGTTTGGCAAAGAAAAGTCAGGACAGTGAAGAGTGTTTGTCCTCTGTGCCCCAAGATTCTGAATCATTAGGTATCTTCTCAGTCCTATTTGTCTCTGAGGAATGATGGTGTTTTCTGGTGCATGAAGTTGCATTGTTTTCTGGGGGCATGTTAATAAAATTGGTCTTTTAGAGACCAATTATTGGACTTGGCTGAAAAGTTCAGGATGAGCTAGATTAAGCTGCAGTGACAAAAACAAAGACAAGTCAGTGGCCTAAAACTTCAAAGGTTTCATTTGTTGCTCACACACATCTCTCACAGGTCAGCTGGGGGTCAAGTTCAGCACTGTCCCCATGCTAGGAAGTAGGCTGACAAAGGAAGCTCTATTTAGAATAGTGCTGGTCACCAATGCAAATGGGAAGAAAGAGAATGTGAATTGTGTGCTGACTCTCAAAGCTTTCTCTTGCAGGTAACTTGTGAAAACTTAGCACATCATTAGCTAAAATAGGTTGCATGAGTGTACCTGCCATGAAGCCCTGATAGAAAATAGGAAACATTTGTGAGAAACATTAGTGATTACTGCAGAGGTTGTTTTTATTTTCTTTTTCACAAAATTAAGAGTCCTGTTTCAACAAAGTCCATGTATGAACATATAAACAGAACTTGTCCATATTCTTGCACTATCTTCCATAGCCCTCAGTAGAACTAAAGACTAGGTCTCTTAACAAAGGATAGAAAAAAACTATTCCTGAGTTCCTAAAAGGCAATAGGTGGAAATAACTTGGAGAAGCAAAAGAAGACAAAGTTGTTTTGACAAAGAGTAAATAACAATTGATGAGCAAAACTCCATATTGTCTTTGAAATTTCTAGAAGCCTAGGCTCAATGAGAGAAATTTCACTAATCAACACGTGCCGTGTTGGGGTTCGGGCCATGCCATTCCAAAATATGACATCAAGTGATCAGAATATGTCTGGAGGCCAGTAGCTCATGACTGTAATCATAGCTACTCGGGAGGCTGAGATCTGGGGATCATGATTCAAAGCCAGCCCAGGCAGTAAAGTTCATAAGAGTCTTATCTCAGATTAATCACTAAAACTCCAAAGTGGAACTGTGGCTCAAGTAATAGAGTGCCAACCTTGAGCACAAAAGCTCAAGGACAGTGCCCAGGCATTGAGTTCAAGTCCCAGGACTGGCATGAAAAATATAAAAGAAAGAAAGAAAGAAAGAAAGAAAGAAAGAAAGAAAGAAAGAAAGAAAGAAAGAAAGAAAGAAAGAAAGAAAGAAAGAAAGAAAGAAAGAAAGAAAGGAAGAAAGAAAGGAAGGAAGAAAGGAAGGAAGGAAGGAAGGAAGGAAGGAAGGAAGAAAGGAAGGAAGAAAGAAAGAAAGGAAGAAAGGAAGGAAGGAAGAAAGGAAGGAAGAAAGGAAGGAAGAAAGGAAGAATAAATAGAATATGTTGTCTAAAAATATACCTCTTTGAATATTGACAGTTTCAAGTCACTTTGAAAAATAATAGACTTGAAAATAATTCTGAAAATCTACTCTTTTATTTTTTGTCAGTCATGGGGCTTGAATTCTGGGCATGGGCGCTGTCCCTCAGCTCTTCAGTTCAAGGCTACCATTCTGCTACTTGAGCCACAATGCCACTTCCAGTTTTCTGGTGGTTAATTGGAGATAAGAGTCTCGCAGACTTTCTTGCCCAGGCTGACTTTGAACCGTGATCCTCAGATCTCAGCCTTCTGAGTAGTTAGGATTACAGGTGTACACCACTGGTGCTCAGCTTGAAATTCTACTCTTGTATAAAATAATTTTACTGTTTATTTATTTATGTGTGTGGAGCTGGAGATTGAGCCTAGGGCCTCATCCCTATTAGGCCAGCACTCTATACCAAAAATTCATATCTACAAGAAAAGTTCATTAATAAATTATTCTATCAGGAAGAGAGTGGCTCTGAGACAACCTTTATCACTAGAATTACTTTAACCTAATAATGCACCTTTATTCACCAACATTTGCTCTTCTGACTCTTTAGTAATTTTTTTACCACCTCCTGCTAGAAACTCCAAGTCCCTGTTCCTTTCTGTACCTCCAAATATTGTCTATAGCTCAATCCCCTCCCTCTGCTTTGAATGAATGTGTATGGAACTTCATATACAGGTTATATTTATAGCCAGAGAAAAGGAGTTGCAAGGTCCAGAGTTAGCTTGGTCTTTTAAAAAATTTATTTATTTATTCATTTTTTAAATTTATTTTTATTGTAAAGGTGGTACACAGGGGTTACAGTTACATAGGTCAGGTAAAAGGGCATTTCTTCCTGCACAGTGTCATCTCTTCTGATGGGGTTGAATAAAATTCAACTCTTTGTAACAAAGGTCAACTCCTGAGTCAGTTTTTTAACAGGTTTACAGACTAAGTTAGATTGCAGCTCACTTCTAACAATCCCCTCCTTCTCTTTTGCCCAGCATAGTAAAGGCCCTACTTGTTCAAGATGTTCTATTCTAAATGGCCTTTCTTTAAATTAACAGAAACCAGAACATCTGGAAAGCTTTGTCACACTCCACCTTAGCCTTTGGTTCTATGATAAACAACATTTATTGTGTCACCAACTTACAATAGGCAGGGGAACTAACTTGCAGAAATGTAATACATCTGTCTGAAAAGAAAATGCAGGAGTTGGCTCCTGAGAAAGAAAACGCTGATACAGAAGCTAGATGATGACAATCCCACCAGCATTGAGTGTGTATTGTCTCACTCTACCTCCCTTCTTTCCCCATAAAAATCTCTTGACACCCTTGAATTTTACCACAGCCCCCAGAAAATAAAGCTTTGACAACAGCGGGCAGATTCTCTATCAGATCCCCTGTCTATCCTCTCTCAGGGTTTTCAGCTCTTGAATAAACCTGATTCCTTCCTCCTATCTCCCAAGTATTTGTCCTTCAGTGAAGAGCCAGGCCTTTAATGACAGTTACAGAGCTATTCTCCTCCTCTTTGCCCTCATCCAGCCCTGGCCTGCCCTACTGTGGTCACTGCTGAGACAGGATAGACTAAGTTAAACAGAAGACCTGAACCTTATTTAGAAGACTGACTCTAACAGGACTCTTCTACTCTTGGGATAGTTATTATTCCTGGGAATGATCAGAGTTGAGGGAAGTTCCCTAACAAAACTGATATTCCACATTTATCTCTGACTGACAGGCACACACTGTTAAACACTTTGCCCTTTATAAATCTTCTACCACTGCGTAGATCTGGGGAGTAGCAAATCAACAATGGTTCAGAGAAAACTATGGATATCACTTTATAGATTGCCCACCTACCTCCATGCTAAAGACTGTCTATTTACTTCTATTGGGAATCATTCAAAATTCATAGAATGAACAAGGAAAGCCAAGTGTGATGGCTATGCCTGAAATCCCAGCACTCAGAGAGAGGAGGACCATGAGTTATGAGTTTGAATCCAGACTGGCTTACATTAGGGAGAGCCTACTAAAAAAAAAAATCTTCATTGCTCAAATATCCAAGAATTTTGAGTGATAAGATTAGCATAAGAAAACAGCCACATTTTTGTAAGTTTAATGGAGGGGGAGATGACCACTCCTGAGTTCAAGCTTGAGAGAAATTGTTTATTGTTATTCACTAGAAGTTGCAACAACATTTAAGCATTTCCAAAAGCCCAACCTAGTTCATCTTGCAATTACCTGCTAAGGAATTCTCCAAGATTAACTAACCAACTCACCTAAAATTAAGTACTCAAGGAATAGAAGTTTGTATTACAGTGGTAATATATGACTATTATCAGCATTTCTATTTTAAAAATAGAAATAATCTAATGCAAATATGGACACAGTCACAATTATTTAAAGCTTTGGCTTTGGACAACTACTGTTTCTTTAGAAGCTAAGAAAAAAGATCATTGCAAAATCTACTTATTGGAAGACACATTGTATGTATAAAGAAAGTTAAATATTCAATAACAATATAGTTAATGTAAATGAACCATTACCAAATAAAATGATTTCAATTAAAAAGACATTCTCTTTAAAAATACATTTCTGAATGATGCAAAAAGATAACTTGTATACAAAATTGAGAGTCTATGTCTATGTCTATGTCACATTTAAATGCCTCTAGTTAAGTTCTAAAATCTTTTATTTCATCTTACATTTTCCAGTGTTTCTATACTAATATGATTGGTGCCCCAAATATTCCATTACTTCATGACCCACAAAGTAAAGGAATAGATAAATACTGGCTGAGACCTACATGGGAAATGATAATGGGAATCGAAGGCAGAGAGTGGAAGGGACCAACAGGCCCTCAAGAAAATCAGGTGCCTCTGCCCATATCCTGAATCACCTCACAGAGGGCAGCGAGAGAGGCCAAGTGGTCCTTCAAACACTCTTTAAAGTGTTACTTTCTAGGTTGACCCATTAATCCAAAGGGCAAGGCACTGTGGAATATTATCTGCCGAGATGCCCTTCTTAATGAGCTGTGTGTCAGGAAATATCATCAGGCAGTTTCTAAACTCGTCCACAATCAATGTTCTCTTGAACTCTGAAACTCAACCAGTCTACATGAACGAACAATGTTAAGAATTGCCATAAGATACTAAACAAATATATACAACAATGGCTTTTCCGGGACTCCCAACTCATCTTGGTTCAAACAGTGGTCTCTGAGGATGGGAATACATAAAGAAAATGGTAGTACAATCTCTTGTTTGGTCCCTGAATGTGTCCATATTTGAGAAAATTTAGGATACAGAGTCAGGTTACAAAGATGATACAGAGTAGAAGCAGATATGGGGACAGTTTAGGAGGCAAAGGCAAAAGAGAAGAACTAACACGGAATGGGGTCTAAAGTGAGCAGGATGAGGGTATTTGAAATTTCCTTAGCAAACTGAGTCAGGACAATTTTTTTTTCTGCCATCTTGTAGAAAACAGAAAAAAATCATGGATCATTCTTATAATGAGAAGTATTTTCATTACATACCTCATTTCTAAGAGTTGATTGCTATAATTTAGGCCTTGTTAAAGTTTGAAGATACTCCAATCTGCCTCCAGCTTTTCCTTCCTACATATTGAGAAAGTGCCATTGCCCCTTCTCTCTTGGAGTGATTGATTCTACTATGGTTTCCCTTAAACACTTTCTGCCTTTACAATCCCTCTGGATAGATTTTTATTTTATGATATGAGCAGAACATATAGTTCCAACCTAAGCCACATTAGAATCTTCCTTGGTATCAATTTTTAAAAAAAGCATTCCTTTCCTCCAGAAACATAGGTAATAGAAAATTATTTTAAGAGACTTTACATATTCTTTCCTGCCTCTATTTGCATTTCTTCCTACATGAACATCTGTTCTGCTCCTACCTTTCTTGGTTCATCATACTGGAACCCAGACAGCCTTGTGTTTTCCTCTGTCTTGCCAATTTTTCTCAACTTATCTGATTGGCCTTTCTCATCTAAAATTGGCTATTTTTGTTGTTCACTGTTATAACCATTATGTAAAGAAACTGTGCATACTGGAATAAAAAATAAGCTACTTAATCATTTAAGTAAGGTAATGTCTGCATCTGCATTAGAGGGCAATTAAAGAATACTAAAATGATAAAAAGAAAAAAGGAAAACAGTAAATAATTATTACTATATAGCAAGAGGTAGTACATGATAAAATACGGACCTTCTTAATGGCCAACCTAGCAACTTAAAATAAGGCTATGCTTCATTATACTTTTGCTGTCTTGAATTGCTTTAAATGGACTATAATGCCAATGAATTTCTAGACTTAACTGATGTCCATCCGGAAAAGAAAAGAGGTAGAAGGAAACCAGTTATAGCCAAATTTCTTTGGAGGTTGAAAAATCAGGTGCTGGAATGTGTGCATGTGTGTGTGTGCATGCACACACAGGCACATGTGTGTGTGTGTGTGTGTGTGTGTGTGTGTCTGTGTGTCTGTGTGTGTGTGTGTCTGTGTGTCTGTGTGTTCAAGCAGGAGAGTTTGGGAACAGGCACCTGAAGAAATGGAGATTTCAAATAGAGAGTGATCATGATGGGAGTATAGCTTAGCCAACATGCATTATCATTCTATTTGGGGCGTTACTGAGGTTATATTGAACTTGACATATACTTGGAACTCTGTTTTGGTCAATTCTTGACAAGATTGCTGTAATTGAGCCTCTTAGCCTTTCTATACCACAATTTCACTATCTGTAAATTACGGCAATAGTAGGGTCACCTGCATAAGGTTTCTATAGAGTGGTGTAGTAATATATTAAAGGTTTGGCAGATGTCTTTGAATTAACAGTCCCAATTTGTATGTGCGTGCATGCACACATGCGTGCATGCATGCGTGTGTGTTTGAGCACACACATGCCAGTTTTTAATTGCTCTTTTTATCACTTTTCCTTTGCAAATGAGCAACTCATCTCACTAAAGGCAGATTTTACATCTCTGTGCTATTGGTATGAGGCTTGGCCATGAGATTTGTTTGACTCGTGGGATGTGGGTAGAACTTTCCAGCATATCCTTCAGAAAGCTATTCTAAGGGAAAGATTCCTTTCCTACCACAAGAAGAATATGGCCCAAGTGTCTGGGCCTCTTCAGTGGAGATTCCAGGATGAGCATAAAGTACACCGGAGTCAAACCTGCATATCTGAGTTTCTGCTGCTTTCATTCACTGTTGTAGGCCATTGAGTTGGGGCTGGCTTGTTCTGTGGTGATGGTTGACAGATAACTCTATGCTGGGGGGATAGACTAGGAATCTGCATTCACTACAAGGTTATGCAAAAATAATAGAACCTAGGGCTCATTGAGATATCATTATAGTTCTAAAACTGGGTCAGTTTCAAAAGAACCACCTGAAGTATACCTTTGAAAGAGAAATTGACAGATGGTTGATTTAGAAAGAAATACCCTTTCTATAGAAAAGTTCCCAGGTTTTGTCTCCTATAGTTTTAGTAAAGATCATTTTATCACTCTTTTTCTCCATAAGCCTCTTTTGACCAGATTTCCCTTCATCTTCTCATATAAATTCCTCTGTGTCCTTCTATGTTAGCCTTAAACAGACACCTCCCCTCCACACACAGGTTTATATGACTGCTTTGAACCTTAACCATCTCTCTATTTTTATGTGCTATTGAACTTGTCTTCTGCATTGTACAGTGAAACCTAACTCCAAAAATCTCTCATGTGATTTTCCTCCCCCACTACCCAGTTAAACTTACAATTCCTCAAAGTCAGTAGATATAATTCTCTTGATTTCATGAACTTTTTCTTGTTTTTGCTGTTGTTGTTTTGGTGATCCTGGGGCTTCAACTCTGGGCCTGGGAGCTGTCCCTGAGCTCCTTTTTCTCAAGGCTAGAGCTCTACCACTGAGCCATAGCTCTACTTCTGGCTTTTTCTCTAATTGATTAATTGGGATAAGAGTCTCAGGGACTTTCCTGCCCGAACTGGCTTCAAACCCTGATCCTTGGATCTCAGCCCCCTTAGTAGCTAGCATTACAGGCACGAGCCACCAACACTCAGCTCCATTTACATTTTTAAAGACATTTTAACATTAAATTTTACATTTTTTATATGGGAGAAGACTTTGCAACTTTCATAGAAGTGTAATTCCTTTCACATAAGCAAAAGGCTTCTATTTCCAAAAATTCATTGATCCCAAATAAATCTTCCTTGTTACCATTTTCATATGTGTGTGTGTAAAATAGTTGATTGTTGGTCTTATTTCCAATATAATGAGCATATAAAATACGTGGCTCATTAAAAATATTTTAGTATTTCTTCCAACAAATTCTCTTTTAGCTGAACAAGATGCTGCAGGTATATAATCCCATCACTCACAAAGCAGACACAGAGAGACCAGGGAACTGAGGTCAGCCAGGGCAACGTAGAAAGATGTCATCTTTTTAAAAAATTATTATTTTTTCTTTAAGAAGTTGTACAAAAGAGTTGCCATGGGCTGGGAAGGTGGCTCAGTGGTAGAGCGCTTGCCTTGCATGCTCGAGGCCCTGAGTTCGATTCCTCAGCACCACATAAGAAAAAAAAGCCGGAAGTGGCGCTGTGGCTCAAGTGGTAGAGCGCTAGCCTTGAGCTGAAGAGCTGAGGGACAGCGCCCAGGCCCAGAGTTCAGGCCCCACGACCAGACCCCCCCCCAAAAAAAAAAGAGTTGTCATTCAACTTCCTCCCAAAACAAATGATTTATGTGTTCTCTCATCTGTAGAATCTAGAGTTCATGTATAAATATATAATTACACACTTAAGGGTTAGAATACAAGTGTATTAACTGAAATATGGTAGTTTCAGGGGATAACTCAAATCATGTAGTTCCTTAGAAAGGCTCACAGTCCAGTGAAATAAATGTCAGGAACTGGGTACTCAACAGTGTGGGGTAGGATTAAGGGGGTGTGGGGGTAGACAAATGAAGAGAGGAAGGGGGAGTACAATTATAAAATTTAATGCATAGTCTTGTCTTCATTTTTCTGACACTGAAAGATACAAAGTTGCATCATTCTTGGTAGGAATTCAGTCTACAACATCAGAAAATACAATATATCTTTGCCTATAATTAAAAATTCATGGAGATAATGGTCAGATGATGCAAAGATGATTATGATTAATAAGAAACTTTTTAATCTTTTTAAATTATCCTTTCTTGAATTAAATAACTATATAAAATAGCAATCCACCATCATCCAAGTTTTCTAGCCATGATTCCCAAATTGCTTAAGAATAACTATCAATCTAGAATAAGAATGTCTTCTAGACCAATATCGTTGTAGCCTAAGTATTTAAATCTAGCATTTCTTGTGTACAGATTAAATTCACATGACCACCTTTTAAAAAGAATTTGGGGCTCTTAAGCACTAGCTTTTAAAGCTAGGCATGCCTACCGTATATCTCAGAACTTCTGTAATTCTTAGATACATCAACTGAATTGATTGTAAATAGAGACTTACATAAAAATTCTCTTTGAAGCTCTAAACAATTCAATGGCTCTCAAAACTACAGTAAATAAATTTGAGTATACTCACACAATAAAATATTGTACCACTATTAAAAAAACATTAACAGTATAGAAGAATCTTTTAGGTATATTTTGAAGGAAAGAACCTGACAAAGCAATAACATGTATATTATTTGATTCTGATGATTTTAAAAAAAAATCTTTGACATCTTTAAATAGTTGTTACCTATTTCAATTCAACACGTCATTTATGAGTACAACACATCTTCAATGTCACCCCTTCCATCATTCTCCCCCCAACCTATCCCAATCCCACTCATTCACTCAAGTTACCTGTTTCCATTTTACATATGTACATTGAGTATTTGGACTGTATTTGATCATCATTCATCTTGGGCATAGATATAGGGCGACTATATTTTGAGCATGGAAGTTGGATATTGACCAAGAAGGGAAAGAAGAGAGACTTTGCAGTGGATAGAAATGTTCTACATCTTAATTTTGATGGTGGCTACATGGGTACAGATATTACAAAAATTCATCAAGCTATAGAGTCTCAGAAGTTGTGCAATATATAGATGGATATATACATACATGCATACATATATGCATATACATATATATGTACATACATATATGTTTGTGTAAGTATTATAACTCTAATTTTTAAAAAGTAAGCAAAAAAAACCTCACCTAAAATTAAAGCAGGATAAGCATTTCAAATGCTAGTATTCCGGGCTATCTAAGTTTGATTTGTTAAGACTTGAACTTATAGCATAAAATGATAAGGCAAATAGATAGGACCAGTTGATAAAGGGTTAAGCTTCCTTATACAGCATGGTTTCTGGTAAAGGTCACAGGGACTTAACGACATGTAGCAACCAGGACAAGGCATTTTGATGCATTGACTGGGCTAACAATCCATCAGTGGTCATGTTCTATGCCAGCCTGTCTCCAGATTGACAAGATAGTGTTAATGCCACAGCAAGGGAAACAGAAACAAAGGCAGGTGCTAGTGCAGCCTTAACAATGAGGGCCTATTCTCTGCCTTGCACCTGAGAACACCAGTGAACTTTGTCATTGTTCAGCAGCAGAAACTTTGTGGTTTCTCTCATCCTTAGCTCCACACTATTTCCTTTCAAGGTGACCCTGCCCTGTCTCCCATGACAACAGAATCCTCCAAACCTATAAGCTGTCTCATAAAGATTGGCCAAGCACGGTCATCACTCCTCATCTTCCTCCCCCTTACCCTCAGCTGTTTGTTCTTATTGTTCATTAAAACCTTTTTTTTAAAGAATGAAAGAGAAGGAAGGACAGCAATCCAAGTCCAGTAGCAAGCAATACAAAAGATTCATTTGTCGAGGGCAAAGATTAACAGGACTAATAGCTCTAGGGGTTTGGGGAAAGCCGGTCTGATTCAGAAAATCAACAGGGAAAAGTTGAGTGCAGACAAAATGCTTGCTCCAAAGGGAATACTATGTGGGAGGGTATGGAAATAACTATGTTCTGGGAGCCTGTTTTACTTTCTGTGGTATTGTGCCAACAGATACAAGGACACTCTTAGTGGCCAAATAATGTGCCTGTGATAAAAACAGCTGTCTCCTGGTCTAGACACTGAACGTTTACTTTTGGTTCAAAACCATCCATAGTGAAGCCTCAGTTTGGTGAACTCTGTAGTTAGTTTGTCCCATTGTGGCAGTGTAGTCTTTACCAAGTTGTTTCTCATGTTGTACTTCTATCTGAATGGGAATTTAAAAGAAGAAAAACAAAAACTTTCTCCACAGTTAACACAGACATTTTCTTCAGCTTCAGTGTGAGACCTAGAACTGTAAGACTTGGGTTCTTCCCATGGTGACCTTGAAGTGTCCTGCCGAATTCTCCCTAGACCTTTCTACAGCAAAGCATTCTGGGGTTCGCATTTCTTTGGAAATGCTTAGCAGGTGAGTTTCAAACCAGAAAGATTTTCAGGTTACTGTTCAGTTTCTTTTATTATCACCCTCTGAATAAAAGAGAAGATGACTATTTTTATTCTGCTTTTGTTGTTGTTGTGTTTAAAATACTAAGCCAGCCAGCCACTGATAGCTCACAACTTTCATCCTACCTGTGCAGGAAGCTAAAATCTGAGGAACCAGTCCAAAGTCAGCCCCAGCAGGACATTCTATGAGATTCATCTCCAATCAACCACTAAAAAGATAAAAGGGTCAGAAGTAGAGGTATGTCTCAAGTGGTGGAGTGCCAGCCTTGAGGGAAAAAGCTAAGGGACAGTGCCCAGACCCTGTGTTCAGCCCAGTGTCTACACCAAAAGTTAAATTAAGTTAAAAACTAAGTGAGAAGGTTTGTGTGGATATCAGTGTTCAACTGTTCTGTGGAACTAGGTTGGAAAAGAAATCCCCATAAATTAAACTTTTCATTATATTCTTCCACACAAGTTATTTTCATAGAAAAGTGAAATATTTCCTTCCTTGAATATAAAATACATTGTTCTGATTCAACTGAGGGAAATATTTTACCTCTGCTGATCCCAGTTTTCAAGTTAGTCCCATTAGAACTAGGTCTTGGACACCGCATTTCTGTGACATATTTCAGGCAGTTCCAATGCAGGGCCCTACAAACTGTACACAGAGCCTTGATTCCTGTTTTCACTTTCCACTAGTACAGAATTGTTAAGTCTTAATCCCACGGTCACTGAATTTAACCAGTCTGAAGCATATATAAGTTTAGAGAAAAGAAACCAAAATTTATGACTCTTGCTCCATTACTTCCAATACTAAACTTAAGGCATGTTGCCACATACAATAACATTCACATCTGTCACCAGTTCAAGTCACCTCCCCTTTGTGCCTTCTGACTGGAGACACTGCCAAGTTCACCTACCCAAAGGCTTTAGAAGCTCTCAGATTGAGAATGCTTAAGTACCTTACATGAGAGCAAGTGAAAGGAAAGAATTATGGAGGCACGTGAGAGATCTATTCTTCTCCAGCAGCCTTTGGTGCCAGGATTGGAAGCATTCCACAAATACCCACAAGTTTAACAGAAGCAGCAAGTGTGAAAGGGGACCATCCTGTCATTTAGAACATCCATCTTTCCAACACAAAATAAATACTCCAAATTCACCTTTGCTTAGTAGTATCAAGGAAAGTAGAAAATGGATGCTCTCCAGTAAGAATGTGAAACTATGTCCAGAGAGGAGCCTCAGATTAGCAAGAGACTTACCAGGCTATAAACTAAACTGGCCAGAGCAGAATGCAATGGTTGTGCTTATTTATTTATTTATTCTTCTTCCAGTTCTCCTGTTTGTCCTGTGAAAGTTGTTTCAGCAGCTTTCCCCAGTGAAAGGACCTCAGAAACAGGAGCTGGGTTCAGGGGAAGAAGAGTGAGGTGCTGATTCACTGACCCACAGGGCACAAAAGCCCACTGACAGATGGGATGAAGAAAAAGAAAGAAGAAAATGGGGAAAGGATTAAACATAAAAGGATTTTATAAGCAGTAAAGGCAATAACGAGTCCCTCTAGAAAGAGGCCATGGGGTATTTATTAATAGGTGCCATTTGATCTGCTGGAGAGTACAGGGAGACAAAGTGAGGGGTAAACAGAATGCTCCCCCTCCCTGGCAAAAAAGAAAACTAAGGGAGATGATCCTGATTTTCAGATGGGCAGGTAAGGGTTGGTGCTGCCATCACATCTCTTGGACCTCTAGAGGTTGGATTTTGAAAAGCCTAAGAAGAGGGTTATGCTGATTTCAACATACCACTTATCCTTGGGATCTGGAAGGCAATTATAAAGTCATCTTTCATGAGTGGGCTATCTTGCAAACATTATTCGCCTGTTATAATGTTGACAGTTGGACCAACTTCTGGTTGGTTCAAAAATAGCCCATTCGTCAGTAGTTTCTTCCAGTCTCCCTATCATGAAAGAAGCAGAATTGAGAGGCACTGCTGAGGAGGCCAGTTGAATCACCCTGAAATTGTGGCATGGGCTGTCAGGGAGAGAAGAGAGCAAGTCATGGGAGCCAGAGAAGGATAATGAATATTTTGGAGAGAATACTCACTTTGGGAAAGCTATCTGTAGGATTCCCTGAAGCAGGTTACACATTGTAGCTATGTGAAACAAACACTTCAGAGACCTTTTAAATTGGGTCTTTCCCAGATCCGACTCTCCCTTCTCTTCTCTTCTGTTTAAATAAAGTGATGGACAGTAGATAAAATGAGGATTTGTACCAGGAACCTTAGGAAAAGTACAATGGTTATTGACAAGTGCCCAAGGAGCACATGTGCCTTTTCTGGTGACCTTCTCAATAGCTTCTGAATCACTCTCATAAAGAAGATGCCAACATACCTTTCTCCTTTTAGACTTGGAGAGCACAGCCCAAAAATGCAAACAAGGATCTAAACCCAGACAGATAGCATTTTTTCTACGAGACAGCAGCTCTTCACTTCAGCCTCCTGGCAGCTGTTTCAAAGAAAGCCCTCATAAAGTCTGTTCCCTCTGATCATCTAGATACTTGAGGATGGAAATCAATCTCTTGCTTCTGGAACAAGCCCTCTGGATCTTGAAAGGCTTGACAGATCATAGTCAGGACCACAGGATGGTTGTATCCATGACCCTAAGGATGCAAAAGGCAACATGCAAAAATCATGTCAGTGTAATTATCTTTGAGTTCAGGATAAATGGAACATATTAATAGGTTGAGATTACATAGATAGATTGTATCTCATTCAGAGAATGGCACCAGCTTCCTTTGTCTTCCTTCAATTTGAATATGTTGGCATTTGAGTATGTATGCATGTATGCATACACATCTTCAAGATGTGAAAGTTTATGTTGGACATGTTTCGATTATATGTAATATAATATAAGTTTACTTCTATTTTTAACTATAAGAAGTTGCAGGCTAAAAAATATTTTCTGGGGTTGTCTTTGGTGGTTCATGCCTTTAATCTAGGTACTCAGGAGGCTGAGATTTGAAGGATCTTGGTTTGAAGCCAAGCAAAAAGATCTGGTAAATTCCATCTCCAAAACACCAAGAAGCAAGATTGGAAATGTGCCTCAGATGCAAAGCACCAGCCAAGAAAATAAGTGGAGTAGCTTTGGATTCCATCCTTCAAACCTGAAGTTTTATGTACTCATTATTATCCCGCTTTCCAAGAATTAGTGTCATTCTGGCCTCTCAGATCCATCTTTACAGGTCCCTCTTCTAAATTTCTCACAGTTCAGGGCTTCTTTTAGTTACATAACCTGGGATAATAGTTACTTGCAATACCTATTATTTCTATAACCAATTTTAGTCTTCTAATATATAACAAATTACATATATCTAAATTGCTTTTTAATATATTAATCACTTGAAGGCACTGTAGTGTGCATGAATATTTAAAATGTATATTTTATGCATGTTCATTATATATTTTTATATATTATGTATGGAAACAGATGGAGAGAAACATCTTTGTTTACATATGGAGAGAAACAGATATAGGGAAACAGGAAATCTTAAAATGATGATACTATACATATTTTAATATAGTCAGACGATGCTGGTTGTTGGAAATGTATTTCCTGAAGCTCAACTTCTCCTAAAGCAACTGAAACATATCTGAGTGGCAAGAAAATCATGTGTTGCCTTTATAGAAACAGGGTTTAAAATCATTAGGCTGTCAACCTGCCAACCCAGAAAGACTTTAATGATATATAAAGAGAAATGATGAGTCTGTTTGGGGCGATGAGTTATTTTTTTTTTCAAAAGTAGATTTGATGGCTGATTAATTCTGATATTTCACCCACACGTTTTACAGCTCTGGCCAGATTGGACACAAATGGCTTTCTGAAATAGTCACCCCAATGGGTGGTTACTTCCAGTATCACTTGCCCTTCTAAGCTTGTGCTCTGAGGGGCTATGTTCTTCCCTCGGGTCACACAGGGAAGAGAGTTTATCTTTATATGGTTGTCTGTATTGACTCACTTCTCATGACAATTACCAAGGGTCTCAGGTTTCCCTTATACAGGGAGGCTTTGGTGTGGTCAAGCTTTCTGTTCCTAATTTTAATACACAGATCACTCTGTAAGAAAGAGGGTTTGTTTGTAAAGTCCCAAGAACAGCACATGGTTTTTATCCACCAGCTATACTGACCTCAAATCCACTTCAAGAAAAGATTCCACACTATACACTTCACATTGCATAGAAAAGCAATTTTCCACCCAAGGCATGTGCCATATAGGCTTGGACATGTCCAAACAATTCTCTCTCAGTGACTAGGGTTATGTCTATTGTCAAACTCACTCCCTCCCCCCTCTTTCTTTCTTTCTCTCTCTCTCTCTCTCTCTCTCTCTCTCTCTCTCTCTCTCTCTCTCTCTCTCTCTCTCCTTCTCTCTCTCTGTCTCTCTCTGTCTGTCTCTCTCTGTCTCTGTCTCTGTCTTTCTCTCTCTGTCTTTCTCTCTCTCTCTCTCTCTCTCTCTCTCTCTCTCTCTCTCTCTCTCTCTCTCACACACACACACACACACACACACACACACACACACACACACACACTGTGCCTTTCCAAATCTGCAAGCCAATGTAAAATTGCCTAATAAGCCCAGGGGCTTTAAAATTAATATAGACAGACAGACCAACAAACAGATATAAATTGTTTTGTATCAAAATCATCTATTAATAGTGAGGATCATCAATACACCTTTGAACAAGTTCGGGGAGGAGGGAGAGGTTCTCAGCATCCTTAGGCTGCAGTGAACAAAGCCACTAAGCAGCATGCGTAGCTCATCAAGGAACCTGATGTTAGATTCTAAGCCCTGAGGGCTTCCAAATCTTGATAGATGCCTTCATTTTATCCTATAGGACATCTAAGCCCCTTACAGCTCTCAAACATGCAACAGTATGTGCATCTCTATTTAACTGGCATATTATCTGTTAAACTTCTCATTTTTACTGCCCCTATGCTAAACAGTTCAGAGGAAACCCAGCAGTAGCAGATCCCATTCATTACTCATGGTTATAACACACTCACAAACATGCCCTTTATTGATTTTTTTCACTCCCACACCATCCATTTTGAAATCATTTTCTTTTTTTTCTTTTCTTTTATCTTTTTCCTTTCTTTCTTTCTTTTTTTCTGTTCATGGAGTTTAAACTCTGGGCCTAGGCACTGTCCAGGAGCTTCTTTTGCTAAAGACAATCGCTCTACCTCTTGAGCCATAGCACCACTTCCGGCCTTTTTGAGTAGTTTATTGGGGATAAGAGTCTCATTGGCTTTCCTACCCAGGCTGGCTTCAAACCATAATCCTCAGATCTCAAGCTCCTGAGTAGCTAGGATTATAGGCATGAGCCACCAGTGCCTGGCTGATATCACTTTCTTAATAAAGATTTGACTCAAATTCTTGGCTGAAGATCTATCCAAGCTAAGAAAAGTTGTTTAATGCTTAGGAGGGGGCTCCCACATTGCATGTTCTCCTAGTAAAGATCTGTTTTCCTCAAGCTGGGACAGTCACTTCCCTTCTTTCTTCAGTAGGCAGCTTCTAGACTCCCACACAACCACTTTATTGCCCATGTTAAAAAAAATCATTTTCTAGCATTCCTTGCCTAAAAAATAGATGATGATGCCTGGACAAGAGCATTTGATTCCCTGCTGTGCTGAGAATCAAATACAAAAGCACCAGCCCAAAGGAATTACCCATGCGGGGTAGATGGGAACTTGATAAAAAAATTTAATAAAATGAACAAAGTGTCTGACAAAAAAAATCTAGATGATAAGCCCATATGCATCAATGAGGTTTTGGCCAACTTCATCTATCTCCAAGTTGTAAAATAAATATACAGGAAGAGTTCAGGTAATGCTGATTTATATACTGCGCAACAAGGTTTTTTGAACTACTACATAAGGAATGATAGTGTGTGCTCATAATCTCTGAGTGCCTCTAGCTTGGGCTGGCATTCAGGCATATTCCCTAGAAAAGCTATGGACTTCAACTGTCAATTATCATCACCTCCAAACACATCAAAAAGTGTCCCGATCCTCCTGTTTCCTTGGCAGGTGTCTGTTAACATCTACTTTCTACACAGCTGATTTGTAGCTCTATCTTCTGGGATCATTATCTGGGTTTCAAGCTAGTGCTTTGGGCTTAACAAGGTGAAATTGACAATGTGTTGTCCAGCTGTGATAAAGGAACCAAAGATGATGGATATGCTTCGGGAAGAAGGTTCTCCATTCAGAATGCACAATAGAAAATCTCATCTGCACCTATTTCACTGAGCACCAGGAAATCTGGATATGGGGCAAACCCTGTGTTTTTTGAGATTTTTAACAACTCTGTATGGGAAATTTCCCATTTGCATCCTAACTTCCAAGTGTTCCAGAGAACTATGAGAAGAGTTGTGTTGCACTCTCAATCCCGTAGAAACCACACACATACGTTGAGATAAAACTTGAATTGCCATATTCCTGAAATTCCGTATTTGTAAATTGGAAAAACAACCCACTCATCCCACTACCTCACAGAAGAGGAGAAAAATATCTTTAAAAAAATCGGAAAAGGCTTCATGTGGTGAACTTTGGATGGAGAGGCAGAAGGATCATGAATTTGAAGCCAGCCTGAGTTATATTGTGAGACTTGCTCAAAAAGACTTTTAAGAAGGCGTAAAACATTTTGTTGGAGGTTCTTTCCAAAAGAATAAGCATTTAAGAAAAAAAGAGGAAGGGACTGGAAGGGAAGGAAAGGGAAGGGGGGAGGAGGAAGGGAAGAGTGGAAAGGAGAGAAGAGAGGGGAGGAGAGGAGAGGAGAGGGGAGGGAAAGGAAGGGAAAAGAGAAAATAGGAAGACAGAAGAAAGAAAACAAATGAAAGGGTGTGGGAACAGTATATCATTGAAAAGCCACTGGCTTTTGTGTTCCTAATGTAGGCACAAAGTTGAGGCTGAACCTGTGTCTTCATACAGTGACTAAGGGGTTTGACCAGATTGTTCATAGTCAGGAATTCTGGGTGAGATTAGTGTAAATCCTTGCGAATAGCCACAGACAGGAGTTTTCATGAGAATAGCTTCAGACATATGTTTTCTGATTGAAAGCAAAAGTTGGGAGCCATTATGCTAGATGATTTTGGTTAACTTTAAATGTGAAGCTAAGCAATAAAACCAAAAAATCCATGTTTTCCCTTTCCAAAGCTTTCCCATCAGACCTTAATGATATTGCTTGACTTAATCCTTGGGCCAAAGCTCATTTACATAATCAAGTCCTACTCTAAGTCTTTAATACCCACAAGACTCCAGTGATATCCAGTTTGTACAAAAAAGTGCTGTCAGCTTTCAATGTACCTAGAGACTTAAATTTCATAAGCAATCATAGATCATCTAGCCATTCAATCTACTGAGTCCTCTAACATAATTTCAGGGGCTGGATGTAAGTACATAAATTTGTTTTTTGTGGTCAAATATCTTGGGATAATTTATCAATTTTTAATATGCTTTGAGATGATAACACCATTTTCTGTAGGAAATTTAAACTTTTTAATTTTTTTTACTATAAATAGTTGTACAAAGGGATTTCCATGCAACATGTCAATTTAGGAGTAGGGTATATCTTGATTAATGTCACCCCTTCTCCCATCAACCATCTTATCCATCTCTCACCATCCTGGTTTGAATTCGTCTTCTTGTTCTTGTTTGTGGATTGGCAATTCACAATGTTACTCTCTAGTGAAACAGTTTGTGGAACTCCTTGTGAGCCAATAGTTAGTTTGACTACTGCTTTAGCACATTGACTATAGCATTAGCACATTTCTAGCCTTGAGACAAACTGAATTGGACGGGAATGACAAAGAATGGGGTGGAGCAGATTGGAACGGAATGGAATCAGATCAAACTGAAAGAAGGATGGTGGAATGCCTGAGAGTACTGGTGGCTTGCCAGATGAATACAACAGAACATCAGTTGTAACTGAGTTTCAATTTCCAAACAGGGTTGTACACATCATTGTACCCATTCCTCATTCTTATTATCAAAGAAAGCTATTCCTAGCTGAGTGAGCAGATAAGTATTTGATAAAAATACACTCGCTGGCAAGATATCCAACATCTACACTAATGACTACTAGGTACTCAAAGGACAGATATTACTAGAATCAGAGAAGTCTTCAGAGATTTGATCATATTTAGAAACAGGGACTTCTAGTCTTGCTTTTATACCCATTGTTCTAGGTCTTCCTCAGTCTCCCTGTCTTATGAAAACCTGGGCCAATCTGTTCTGAACCAATAAAACCTAACCACACCTTCCAAACCAGTAACTACTGTCTCTTCCAAGCCCTTGTGCTTCTCCAACTGTCTTTCTCATCCTTGAATTCAGATTCTTTTCTTTTCACTGGGCTGCACTATTGACCCCTCCACTAAGCCCAAGCTTTAGGAACCTTTTCTTTGTTCACTGTGTCTACTTCCAGCCAGTCCAGGCCTATTTGCAGTCATCTCTTCTAGAATGGGTCCACAAACGGTCATTTCTACCCTAGTAGAAGTTCTCTTTGTTTGTTCTAGAAGGCAGAAGGATAGGAGGCATGGCCAGTGTTCCTAATGCAAAGCAGTTGTCTGCCAGTGACGTCTCCCTGGACTCCCACCAATTCCCACCAGGACTCTGCTACACCTTGGGACAATGGATCTTAGCCAAGCTGTTTCCAATGCCATGAAAATAGACATCTAAGAGAACTCACAAGTCAAGACTGTTCTGCATGAGTCCTTGGGTTGGATCTAGCTCAAAAAGTTTCTTTTAGCTGTTTCTTCTAGAAGTTCCTTATACAAGAGTAATCCCTGGTATATGTTTTACCTGAAAGACACATGAAATTACATTTCCCTAGGGCCTACAGGATAGAAGGGTAGCTTTACTGAGATCCCTGGGTAGCTAATTACAATTAGTTCTGGCCCTTGGGCTCTAGTCCTTTCTATTCCATTTCTTCCTATCTCATTCCATAGCTGTAATAAATGAAACTTTCCCTAACCTCTACCTCTCAATCTCAGCATTGGTTACCGTTTCTCACTTTTTCTGTTCCCTAAATTTCAGTCTCTATATTAAGTAGAACTGCCACATTTTCTGTTTCTGGGTTTTAATCTACCTTTCGAGACCTAAAACTTTGCCTATTTCCTCTGATTTTTCTTGACTGTCATGGACTCAATTGTACAGTACTTCCACATGCTTATGAAACGTCCCCAAGCCAATCTCCTGAGCTACAATTCAGCTTACACTCAAGCCATGGCCTAGTCTACTATTAATTAAGACCTACTTTTTCCCACATCTCTCTCTGATCCACACATGGGTATAGCAAAGCAGGTTGGTTTTAGAAGGGAAGACAGTTAATGCTAGGTCTTAAGAGAATCCATCTTATATTCTCAGTAGCCAATTCTTGTGTCAAGGTCACACCCACCCACCAGCCAACAGAGTCCAGCGTTGGTGAATTTGCTTGCACAAGAAGAAAGGCTTTTCTGGGAATGATTTATGTTCACATGGCTAGAGTACTCCCTGTTGAGATCTGAATTTCCAGGGAGAAATGTATCTCTTGGCTGCTTCAATGTCTCTCTGTCTCTAAGTGTGCTTCTAGCTTAGAAGCTGTTGGAGTGCTTGGAGCAGCCGGGAATTCCTGATGCGTGATGCTTCCACAGAAAGCACTGTTTCAATAGCAGAGGGCTAACACATCTGATGGGCAGACTGCCCACTGGGCCATCTTGTCTGCCAACACTCCCACATTTATTAAGGTTCCTTTGTGAGATAAAGAGGCTGGACACCTGGATCCTTCCAAAAACAAAACAAAATTAAAGCTGCAATTACCTGTCTGCACTGTGCAAGGCAATCTACCCTGCTGTCCTTTTGGTTTTCCTGGTGACAAGCAGATGTCACCCAGAGCAATTTGGAAACCTGAGCGAACAGAATTCAGATAAGGCTCAAAGGAAGAAGTTAATCCAAAAGTATAACCAACCTGCCAGACAGTGAATACAGAAGCTAATAGAAAAAAAGAGAGACAGAGACAGAGAGACAGAAAGAGACAGAGATTCATTATAATGGCACCCCAAGGCCCCATCTCTCCAGAGTACCTCCTATCTGAAGTTGAATTGTTCCCAAACTAGGATCTAGTCCTCCCCAGATTCTGGGGCTTTGTAAAGGCCTAATGTACATTTCTACATTTCTCTACAACCTCTTGCAAATGAATTTCTGTTAGGTTTTACTACATCAAGTCCTCATCTTAGGTCCCTGTTTGAGGTTCATGCTAGATTTCTCTGTTTCACTCCTGCCAGAGAGAGACCTGAAGCCAAGTGCTATACAGTGTATCTTTCCCTTCAAAAAATTATTGCTAGATCTGGTTGACATAAGCAGATATTTTTTTCCTTGGGACTTCATTCAATGACTATTTCTTTCTATACCCTTTTAAGTGCTCTGTTCACTTAGTATAGATCTGAGATTTCACTGAATTAAGCCATAAAACAGAGAGGAAGTTACTGCCTGTTCTCTGGACGAATTTCTGTGTTTGACTGATAATTCTTATTCCCAAAGGTTTCTCTAATTCTCAGTTAATCCACCCAAATGGTTCCTTCTATTTTCAACAACACTCATAGCTTCCAGTTTCCTGTGGAACTTCCATTTTGTCTTGCGTTTCAGGTTCCAATGAGTTGTATACAAAGTTATCTTGTTAATTTTCTGAGGGCAGGGAGTGTGGCTTAATGGTAGAGTGCTTGCCTAGCATGCATGAAACCCTGGGTTCAATTCCCCAGTACCACATAAACAGAAAAGGTTGGAAATGGTGCTGTGGCTCAAGTGGTAGAGTGCTAGCCCTGAGCACAGAGAGGCTCAGAAACAGAGCCCAGACCCTGAGTTCAAGCCCCAGGACTGGCAAAATAATAATAATAATAATAATAATAATAATAATAATAATAATAATAATAATAATAATAATAATTTTCTGAGATTCTTGATGGAGGGAGCCAGATTTTATTATTTTGTTCCTTTGCTAGGGATAGAACCCAGGGCCTGTGTAGGCTGGACAAGTGCTATACCACTGAACTAAGTCCCCAGCCCTTAAATCTTATGTATCATTACAATTCCCACAATGCCTTAACAAAGGGGATTAAAATTTTTTTTTCACATAGTGCAGTATTTCCATTTTATCCACAGGGGTATATCCCTACCCCACCCCACAGTAAGTGCCTAAAACTACAAATAATGCCAAACACTATATTCTGTGTGTGTTCCCTTACATATATGCCTACAAAAAAGATCTTCATAAATTAGATACAGGAAGAGATGAGCAATAACTATAACAAATAGAACAATCACAGCAACATACTCTAATAAATGTTATGTGAATATACTCTCTCTCCCTGTATATATCTTATCGTGCTCTACTCATCCTGCTTCTTTCTGTGGTGATGTGAGATGAATGGTGTAATGCTAATCTTTATGCGAGAATTACTTGAACTCTAGCACTACAAGATTGCAATGTTCATCTGACAACTAAGATGGCTACTAGGTGACAAATGGGTGGGGAGCCTATAGAGTATGGATGCTATGGGCAATTGATTGGTTCACATGCCACACAGGAAAGAATAAGATGGGGCATCATTTCATCACATCACTCAAAACGGTGCACAGTTAAAAACTTGTGAATTGTTCAGTCCTGTAATTTTCCATTAGTTTATTTTAAGATGTAATTGGCTATCGGTGAAGCTGGAGAAAATAACTTGCTAACCAAACAGCATCTGTTCACCTGTTTGTTTCCTGTCCAATTCTTTAGGCAATGTATAGATTTCCTGAGGATAGAAGCACTGAACTGGTACAGCCCACTGGTTTTAGTGATGTGGAGGATTATTATAACTTAAGCATCTTAGGCAACCTATCAATTTAACATTATTTGATAGAGCCTATTTTTCTATTTTGTTATTTTAAGTACAAATACAGCAATTTTTAATTGAAAATGGTGAACTAAGTGTCGATGCAGAATAAATGAGGATGGAGGAAAGATTCAAAGATGATTTGTCTGGGTTTTTTTTTGTAATACTGAAAATTTGTGAGGATTAATTTTAAGACTTGGTAGAAAAGTCAGTGCTTATACCCCATGGAGTCCACTGCTTATGAGCTCCAAATGGGCATGTTGGCTGAGGGAGACTTCCATGCCATACAGAAGAGGCTTGTAGTCTTTTCTATGTCATGAAGTAATACAGAATGGGAGCTTTGAACTTAATTATGTTCTAAATATATGTTAATCCAGTTGGGCCTGGTAGTATATGACTATAATCCAAGCACTTAGAAAGTGGAAGCAAAAAAAGAAAAAATCCTAAATTCAAGAGCAGCCTGGGCTACCTAGTGAGACTCTGTCTCAACATACACACACACACACACACACACACACACACACACACACACACACACACACACACACACACACACACACACACACACACACACACACACACACACACACACACACACACACACACACCAAAACAAAATTCATAAAACCTTTTTGGAATTCATGGTTATTCAGGTTTGCAAGTCAATGTTAGCTCCTTAGAAAACTTGATTTTTCTTTGGTTTTATTTTAGGTCCTAAAAACATGCTTGAGATTATTTAAAGAAAACAAAAAAGAATTGAAGTTTCAATGCTCATTTTCATGATGGCTTAAATGTGCCCTGATAGTCTATCAAAACAGGAATGTTAAGTATATAGGATAGAATGTGAGTATTGATACTAGGGAATGAAAGTTTTTGACAGATTGACTTTGAATTATTAAGCTAGAAATACCAAACATGTGTTTTCAGTCACCCTGGCTGTGAATGAATGAAGTGGTATTCTCCATTAAGCATAGTAATTATTCTTGTATCACAAGCTTTCAGTTTCCCCTTTTCTGGACCTAGCTTTCTCCCTGCACCTTCAGCCTTGTGTTATTGCTAAGAGAAGATTGGCTTCAGTCTCAGAATTCTTAAGCAGAGTGATTCTTCTATTTACATTACTCTTCAGTGACTGGCTAAGATCTGCTAGGCTTTCCCCATGAAAATAATATATCCTTCTAATGACCATGCAGAAAAGTATATATTTCAGTATGTATGTTGACTTGTACAGCCACAGAAGACAAGCATAATGTTTGATCTCAGCTTTGCCCTGAATATTTTCATTACAGAGTCACATGGAACCCAGATTAACTCTACTATCTAGCTTTATCATACCCAGGAATCCATATCGATTCCTAATGAGATCTCTAACAGCATTTCTTCTATCAGAACAAGAGGTCCTTTCACTTGGCTGGAAACCCATGCTAGAGTTTGCATTTGTGATTCCAGGGAGCCAATATACAAAGGAAGCTACAGAAAGTTGGTTCAGATTAGAGAGCTGATTGATATACAAATTGCTCTGCTTTTAGCTAAGGGGGAATAGCAGGAGGTAAAATCATGCTCTGTTGGAACCTCAATTTCTCAAATGTTATTCTATATACAACATGAATCTACCCACATGCATTTACCAATTACTCACAGTCTCTTGAAATACTACAACCCAATCTAGTGAGAAACACCCTGGGGTCAAACAGCCAAGCTTTTGTCCCCATTTCTGTCAAGTTTCTGCCTTCTCTGATCTATGAAAGTCATATGTTCTCCTGTAACTGTAAACATCTTTCATGACTGTGTTCCACATACTCTTGAAAATAAATTGAAGGCGGGTGCTGTTGGCTCATGGCAGTAATCCTAGCTACTCAGGAGGCTGAGATCTGAGGATCACAGTTCAAAGCCAGCCCAGGCAGGAAAAGCTATGAAACTCTTATCTTCAATAAACCATTCAGAAAAAGCAGAAGTGGCTCAAGTGGTAAGTGCTAGCCTTGAGGTAAATTCTGAGGAACAGTGTTCAGGCCCAGAATTCAAGCCCATGATCGACCAAAAAAAAAACTTCCTTTATCACTAGTTAGTGTTCTTTTTCTTGTGTTTCTTCCATCACTGTCTGTAATAGCCAAGACTTTTCATTCCACCTGGTTAGCGAAGGTCTATGCTTCTCTTACATGTCTAACTAGGCATCTGACCTACTCCTCAAGAAGAAGGCTTTATAGACAATTGAGGCCTTACCAGTATCATCATTTATAGACTAGAGTCTTAGAAATCCCTGTAATCTATCAATGCTTTTCTATAAGAAAATGTTTTTATTATTGTGGAAGAAGCATAAGGAAAAATTCATTTTTTATGTTAGGGCAATAACGTAAGAAAAACCACATATGCTTTACAATAGTCATAAGGTACTTTTCACCTTACAATGCTTTTCTTTGCCTAATACTTCTTTAACCAAAAATGCCCAGCAAGAAGCACAGGCTTGCTTGGGAGCCTCCTTTGCATCTCAACCAAGGCAGTGACTCAGTGTGGTAGTGAAAACCTCATTGGATGGGATCAGCAAGGAGTAGAGTATATAGAGACACCTATAAAACAAGACAAACAGCCAGGTGCATATGGTGCCTGTAATCCTAGCTACTTGGGAGGCTGAGATTGTGGTTTAAAGCCAGCCTGGCCAGAAATGTCTCTGTGAGACTCTTATCTCCATTTAACCACTCAAAAACAGGAAGTGACACTGTGAGGCTCAGGGACAGCACCCAGGCCCCAAGTTCAAACCCTGTAACTAACAAAAAAAAAAAAAAAGACAAACCTGAAGTTTTATCTTAACAACCCCATACCTAAGTTTACTGTTATTGAAGCTGAGGATTTTTGTTTGTTTGTTTTAAGAGATACACTCTATCAATGAATAGAAGAACTCAGCCTTCATTTCTACAGAGACACTCTTCACTCACTTTTACAAAAAAAAAATCCTCCCCTTGTGAATGTTTCCTGTTGACAGTGGACACACAATCTTCTGACATTGCTAACTCCTTCCCTCTAGCTTATTCCATTGAAATATCCTCTCTGAAACACCACTGGAAGAAAAAAATAGACTATTCCACAGGGTTGAGATGTATCCAGTCCCATTATGCAAAGTGTGGGCCTAGGACCCGCAGCACTGGATTGATCTGGAAATTGGGTGGCAATGCAGACTCCCAGCTTCCACCCTTGACTTGTGAAGTCAGAATCTGCATTTCGAAGATTCCCTAGATGACTGAGAAACATATTAATGCATAAGAAATCCTGTAGTTCTCAAACACCTTTGTCCAACAGAAATTTTGACATGCTAGTGATTAAATATCTTCACCCCAACCCCTGTGTACATCACCTTTAACAATAACAATAGATAAAATTTAAAAATGAATAAATAAATATCTCAGCCTAAACCAAGAAATTAGAATCTAAAAGTAGCAATTAAACAAATCTTGCAGTTGATTCCACGTATGCGTGCCCTAACCACACAAGTATGTAACAAAAAATGACAGCAACTCAAAAGAGTCGTGGTTTTGAAGGCGTTGAGATGAGAGAAGCAGAACTGGAAGAAGACGTGAGAGAGGTAAGTAAATCTGGAGCATCCTTCCCATAAGGAAACCCCAAAGCTTCCTGTGAGACAAGTATGCTAAGGAGCCCATCCCTCCTCCCGTGGCGGGGACCACCTGGAGGAGCAAAACTATCACATGACCACATTGTACCTAGCCAACCAACTCAGAAATCTTAAAATAAACCATGTAATTTAATCAAATGCATTTCTTGTGATGGTACTGGATTTTGTTAGGTTTTTAAAAAGAGCTGGCCGAGTAAGAACTGCACCAGCACGCATGTGGTATTCAGGTTAAGGGGTAGGTTTATTCAGTAGACCTGATGGGACCAGGCAAGGGTGGCACTCCACGTGGCTGGGAAAGGCCTGGGAATGAGAGAGAGCTGGGAAAGAGAGGAAAGAGAGAGGAAAGAGCTAGAGCAGAGAGAAAGCAGAGAGCAGAAAAGAACAGAGAGAGAGCTAGAATAGAACAGAGAAGAGAGAGAGCCTGGGCCTGCGCTAGGCCTTATCTAGGGTATGGGCGGGGAAAGGTGTGGCCACATCAGGTTAAGATGTGACCTCAGCGGATGCAGATGTGACCTCTTCCAGGTGTCCCAGTTGCCTGGGTAACGGAGGTACTGGGTAGAGACTTTGCTGTGAGGAGGGTGGAGTCTGCTCGCCATCCAGGAGCGGATCTTACAGATTTAAACTTAAACTCAGGGCCAGTGTACTACTTTAGTTTTTTTCTACTCCAGGCTTGTGCTTTACCACTTGAACTACACTTCCACTTCCAGCTTTCGGCTGGTTAGATAAAAAGCTATTAGGTTTGTCTGCTTGGACTAGCTTCAAACCACAATCCTCAGATCGCAGCCTCCTGAGTAGGCAGGATTACAAGTGTGAGCTACCAGTGCCCAACTCAAATGCATGATAACGGTACAAAAGGGAGATAATCGTCTCTCTATGCTTCATCAGATTAGATTATTTGAAACTTGCCATGCTGGGAGAATTGCCTATAGTTTCTTTCACTCTTCCAATAAAACAGTAAGAGAGTTTTTAGTATTCTCATTTTAAAACCCATATAAGGAAAACCCAAGGTTCATTATATATATATATATGCATATATATATATATGCATATATATATATGGAACCCAAGATTCACTATTTTACTATACATAGTGAATATATGACTATATAGTCAGATGTGTGTACATGTATGGACATATATGAATATATATTCGTACTCATCTTCTCAAGTTAAACAAAAAGTAAACTGCAAGATTGGAATAACACCTAGTATTCTAGACCCTCTTGGACTGTTCACTTGAGTGCATAATGAGCTTTGGGAGCTAGCCTCAGGATGGAGGAGCTAGCTTTGGACTCACAGCTAAGCCACTGAACTCCGTTAAACACAAAGTTTTCCCGGAACACCAATGTCAAACAGACCCATCAAAGGACAAGGCAAGGGGCTGGGAAGGTGGCTCAGTGGTAGAGTGCTTGCTTTGCATGCATGAGGTCCTGGGTTTGATTTCTTAGCACCACATAAGCAAAAAGAAAAAAGCCGGAAGTGGCGCTGTGGCTCAAGTGGCAGAGCGTTAGCCTTGAGCTGAAGAGCTGAGGGACAGCGCCCAGGCCCAGAGTTCAGGCCCCACGACCGGACCCCTCCCCCCAAAAAAAGGACAAGGAAAAACAAAATGACTCCATAACTATGTGTGAGCACAGACAAAAACACAAATATTGTGTAGAACAGAAAAATGACCAAATACCTTTACATCTCATTTATAGGGAAAGCACCAGCAGCTGGTTTCTAATAGGAGGTTCATGAGTTTGAGGTCACCCCTGGTGAAGTTAGAAAGAACCTAGCTCAGAAACAGAAGACAAACAAAAGGGATATGTGTGTGGTACATGAGATATTGGTGCACTTGCTTGGCACATGAGATCTTGGGTTCAATCCCCAGTACCATTGTTTTCCCTACCTAA
This sequence comes from Dipodomys merriami, assembly GCF_024711535.1. Classification (NCBI taxonomy): domain Eukaryota; kingdom Metazoa; phylum Chordata; class Mammalia; order Rodentia; family Heteromyidae; genus Dipodomys; species Dipodomys merriami. The sequence continues at coordinate 64,898,551 of NW_027206290.1, forward strand.
TAATTTGTGTCTTTGTGCAAGTGACTTATCTTCTGATGGATACGGCTCTGGCTTAATGCCTAGCATATGGTAAGCTCCCAATAAATGTCTGGGAAATTAATCTTAATCCAATTGCCCATTTCCATCATTCTGAAATTTCTGTCATTAGTTCATTTTTTTATAGAAAAGTGAAAATCTCAATGAAAATACAAATATTATGTAACAGGTTATTAACTTCCTCCATTTGTCATCACAATGTAATAGTTTATGGTGAATTAAAATGCACTATTAGAGTACTGGATATCTAGGAGGAAAAGGAAGATGTAACACAATGAAAGAAGAGGCATGGAAAATAAACCAGATTCATGTCTCAACATTTCTTCAGACCAGCCAGTGCTCACACAAGTCCCATCAAACACCCAATAAAAACTTGATTCAAGACAACTGGAAGGAAAACAGAGGGAATGTGTGTTTCTGAGTTTAGAACCAAAAACTTGATGCAGCTCAAGCTTTAGAGTTCATTTATAGTTCTTTAATACTGTAACATCTTCTTTGCTTCTTTTTTACATTTCAAGGAAATGAAGAATAAAAATAGAGCTTGGTGAGTTCATAAAACATTGTGTTCAATGAGAAAAGCCACTCACCAGAGATCACATATTATACGATTCCACTTATAAGATATCCAGAATAGACAAATGTATGTAATAAAGATGTGGATTAGTGGCCACCCAGGGCTGGCATTAGTGAACAAGGCACTTGGAAAAACTGGTCTGTGAAAGCTAAGGTGTGTGGGGCTTCTTTGGGATTATTGGGAAAGTTTTTAAATTGAATTTAGTGATGCATACACAATTCTGAACATACAAACTCATAGAATGCCACTTTTTATAATTATATTTTATAATTTGAGTAATTACACAAAGGAGTTGCCATCCAATAAATCAGTTTATAAGTATAATGTGTCTTGATCAATGTTATCCCCTTTAGACTGCCACGTTTTGGGGGATGGGCTGTTGTTTGTTTGTTGGCCAGTCCTGGGCTTGAACTGTAGGCCTGGTTGCTGTTCCTGAGCTCCTTTTGTTCAAGGATAGCACTCTACTACTTGAGCCACAGTGCCACTTTTAGCTTTTTCTGTGATTAATCAATGATAATAGTCTTACAGACTTTCCTGCCTGGGCTAGCTCTGAGCCATGATCTGAGATCTCAGCCTACTGAGTAGCTAGGATTACAGGTGTGAGCTATTGGCACCCAGCTGGTAAATAGTTTTTTAATTGTTATTTTCAAAGGTCATGTCCAGAGGGGCTACAATTACAGAAGTCAGGTAATTTTTTGTCACCCCCCATTCCTGCTCTCTCCCAGTTTTTCACTCCCATTCCCCACCCACAAGTGTGTAGTTCATTTTTAACATAACATCTACTGAGCACCACTGCGGTAGAATGCCACTTTTTAAATGAGGGCATTGTATGGGATATAAAGTATACCTCAGTAAAACTGCTTTAAAAGTTCCACTTAGCTTTACTTCAGGTATATTAAAGGAAGTACATCAGAGGAAGACAAAAGTTGTAGGAAATGACTCCTTGATGTCCTGCAGGTTTAGATTGTCCCTCCCAAGGCACAGCCCTGTCTGTAAATATGGAAGGAAGCCATGAGTGATGATTCCATTCATAACGGTCCCTACACACATGATTTGCAATGTGGAAGTACAGATAAAGGATAAATAAATAAACACTCAAATAATAGCACGAGTGCAATATTGTGTTGAATAATCATGATGCAGATTTATTACCGGGCATTTGTCCAGCTCTGCCTCCTCATCCTGAATTCTCACACTTCTGTGTGCTGCTAAGGCTTCTATGGCCGCTTCACATATTGTCAAGGAAACACAAATGTTTGGGGGTGAAAGTGGTGCCACACCCATCCCAAGAAGTGCTCGGAACAGTTTTGTGTAGATGGTGCGTTCTTACCATGCATTACTGACTGAATAACCCAAATATAAGTGTCCTATCATTACCAAGAACACTGAAAATATTGAGGACTACCCAATTAATGTTCTCAATATATAGATTGATTATACATAACAAAACAGAACACATACCTCTGTTCCCAAAAAGGCCACTTTTTTTATTGTAAAGATACTATCCAGAGGGTTACAGTTACATGAGTAAGGTAATGAGTACACTTCCTATTGAGCATTGTTACCCCCTCCATTGTTTTCCCCCTACCATCCCTTCCCTCCCTACCTTCCCCAAGGTTCTTTTTTTTTTTTATTGTGATTAAGTGATTACATAATTTCCCGAATTTCACAGTATTGTGGAATAATGATGCTCATTTAAAGTCACAAGTTCATTCTAACTTTCCTGGAGCAAATTGTCTATCACAGTCTGTAATATATAACGGTGCTCACATGTTATACACCATACATGTGATCAGCAGCATGGGGATATTTAGTAGTGGTTCGACCAGATGAGTGGGAGTTCTTTGTTTCTTAAGTCCTGTTAGTTTTGTCGTATCACCTAACATTTTGGATTTAGCATCCACTTATCAGGGAGACCATGTACCGTTTGTCTCTTTGCTCTTGGCTTACCTCGCTCAACATGATTCCTTCTAGCTCCATCCATTTCCCTGCAAATGAAAAAGGCCACTTTTAAAAGGTTTGTTACCTGTTATTATGGAGCACTGACATCTGGATCCTCTCTCTCTCTCTCTCTCTCTCTCTCTCTCTCTCTCTCTCTCTCTCTCTCTCTCTCTCTCTCTCTCTCTCTCTCTCTCTCTCTCCACAGTACTAGATTTAATTCACATTTGCTTCCCTTGGAGTCTGATTGTTTTTCCTTGAAGATGCAAACTCACACAATGTTTCTCAGACTGCAGTGTGGCCACTCGTCTCTGAGGGACCTTATCGGACAGCAGGTTGCGATTCAGATGATCTGCATAGACTTGAGGGTCCATATCCTGAGCAAGTTCTGCAGTGATGCTGGTAACAGCCACTCAGAGCTGCTGTGAAAATAGCAACACAGTGGATCCCAGTAATGACCTGATGATACTTCCTACCAGGGAACATTTCTTTTATTATGATGTCAAGTAACTCCAAGTCTCCATTTGGAAGGTGGAAATGAGAGATTCGTTAATAACCAAAATACAGTCAGAGAAGGGAATTTGTTCTTGTGTAGGGTAACTATAGTCTACAACAATTTATGATGTTTTTTCCAAATAAGCAGAAGAGATTGAAGAGTCAGAGAGCACAGAAATGATAAAGATAAAAGGAGACAAAAATGCTCATTACCCTGATTTGATCACTATCCCTGTACTAAATTGGATGTTTTTTTCTTTTCTTTCCTTTTTTTTTTTTTTTAATTTTGCTGGTCCTGGGGCTTGAACTCAAGGCCTTGTCTTTGTCCCTGAACCTCACTGTGCTCAAGGCTAGTGCACATGAGCCACAGCACCACTTCCAGCTTTTTCTGTTTATGTGGTACTGAAGAACCGAACCCACGGCTTCATGCATGCTAGGCAAGCACTATACCACTGAACCACATTCTCAGCCTAAATTGGACTGTTTATTAAGGTATAAATGACAAACAAAGTAAAACATAAACAAATGATTTAAATTGACACCATCTGAAGAAAATATGCAAATGGCCATTCCACATATGAAAAGGTATTTGACATTATTAATCCTTGGGGAAAATGTAAATATACAGTGTCTTTATTTTGAAATAGTTTAAACTCCAGAAAATAATTTTAAATAATACAGAATTCCTGTTATGTTCTTCACTCAGGATATCACTGCTACCGTATTACACCCTCCAGTACATATAATGATCGAAACTTGGAAATTACATGGCTATGATACCATTGAGTGATCTGTAGACATGATGTGAATTTTTACCTATTCCAGTACTCGTATGCTTTTGGTCTTAGAGCCAACCCAGATTCCTCTATTACTTTTTGTCATCATGAATTATTTTTTGTGTCTAATATCCTACTTGCCCAGCTCCCATCTTTGAATCTATTCCTTTCATCAAGTTGGTATTACAGATGTGCACCACCATGACTAACTAGTTCACTGCGATGGAGTCTTGTTAATTTATTTATTTGATCTGGCTTCAGACTCTGATCCTGCCAATCCCTGCTTCCTGAGTAGCTGGTATGAACCACTGGACCAAGCAATGATTTCTTAATCTACTCCAACTAATTACGGTTTCTTGGTTTTACTTTGTTTTTCATGACCTCGATACTTTTGGGGATAGCTAGCCAGTTGATTATTGAATATTCCTGACACAGTGACAAAAACTTGCACAGACAATTGTGCTGCAAGGATGTAGGGAAATTGCATCTCAGACAAAGATAACTTCAAGTATAGAAGTGCTAAGACAAGAACAAGGAGCAAACAAAAGGAGCAGAGAGCAAAGGCAGATCAGTGCTGCAGAATTGTAGTTGGCCAAGAGGAGAGTAGATTTAGAGAGGAAGGCTGGGATGGGGAACATGAATCTTACACTGAATTCAATGTCAACCTAGTAGAAGTTCTAGGCAGAATGAGCAATGACCTGACTGACAAGCAGGCACACTATGCAGCTGCCATTAATGCCTGATGGCATTAATGATGACCTGTCCATCACGGCTTTCACAGTTTATTCTAACTCCGTATTGACAGTTGCTTGAATGGCTCCATTCTGTGACTCCAAAAGTACATCCTGAGTTCAAGAGTTCCCCAACCATCAGTGACGAGGTCAGGAGCGTGAGATAGACAAGGAGCAAACATCAGGTAAACGACATTATCAAGGTCACTGCTGGAGGCAATGGAGATTTGATTTTGACACTTAGAAAGTTGTGCAAATGGCCATAGAACTGGCAACAGAGATGGATGGGAGGCTTTTGAACTTCTTAGTCCGGCCTTTTGAGCTCAGATGCCACGGGATGCTAAGGAGGAGCAAGGACCCACTAGAATAAATGTTTGCATGCTACATGGAAAGGGAAATCTATGGTGAATGGCCTTTTCAGTTTCCAGCTTCCATGAATTCATGTCACTGAGTGTCAAGGCCATGAAAAGTAACAGCTGTTGTTCATTGAGTTTCCACTTGGATGTTTTTCAGATATCTTGAAAATCCAAGTCCTGATTTCCACCAGGTCCTTTGAATATTCCTCTCTCAGTCTTCCCTGTTAAAGCTCATTCATGGAATGCCTCTCCCCTGTCTTTCACGGCAATCAGTCCATCATACCATCTTTTCTTTCCAATTAAAGCTGAAGTCAAATGGATTCTTACTGAAGCCTTCAGCTCCCAGCTCTCCCTTCCAAAACACCATCATCACTAGCCAGATTTTTGCAATACCTTTCTGCTATTCCAATCATACGAGTTGTGAACCATTCATACCACTGTCCAGGAAAGTGTCCTCGAACCTTTATTTTTGTGATAATATCAAAGGTCATGACTCGGCAGAGCCGTTTTCCAGTGAAGGCGCAGACTCTATAGCATCACTCAGGACCTTCCTCGACTGATTCACAAGTTTGTTCTGGCCTCTTTGTCTTCCCCTCCAGCTTGGTTTTCACCTCCTTCTTCCAGATTTGTTCATGTTGGTTGAACATGTGGAGTGAGCCTGGTTTCCAATGGGTAGATCATTGCCCTTCTGGAATACTAAATTTGCTCTCAGGATCCTTCTGGGCCATTGCTCAATATGCCTACAGAGTAGGGTAATCCCAGTTTTGGGTCCTTTCTGCTGCATACAAATCAGATTTAACACTGTAATAATAAACATCCAAGTGCTGAGTAATTCCTAGAGGCAAAAAGAACACATGCATAGAAATGATGATTCAGTAAAGGTTTTTCTTGAGACAAGAAAGAAATTAAAAGACTTGGGAGCTACTCCATCCTCAGCATTATGGAAATTCTGGGATTCTGCAACTACATATTTAGATATAGATATTTAATGTCCTGGAAGACCTCTGAACTACCAGGAATGATTAGCATGATCCACCAATCCTTTGGGAGGTCTATAAAAAAAAAACACTTATCCCACCCAAACCAAAAATAGAAAATCTAAACATTGTCAAGTATCATTCATATGGTAAAGAACCTAACATTGCAATGTTGCATTAATTTCAGTTAGATGCTTCTCAATTTCCTAAACCATAATATTCTGCTCTAAACACTAGAACTAGAACCAGGTACTGGTGGTTCATGCCTGCAATCCTAGCTATTCAGGTGGCTGAGGTTGAAGAACTGCAGTTCAATGTCAGCCCTGACAGCTTGCATTATGATATGAATTCAATGTCTCACTAAGCATGCTTGCTCTACCACTTGGGCCATGCCTCCAGTCCATCTTTTTCTGGTTATTTTGTAGACGGAATCCCATGGACTTTACTACTTGGGCTGGCTTCAAACTTCAATCCTCCAATCTCAGAATCCTGAAAACCTAGGATTATGAATGTGAGCCTCCATTGCCCATGTGGCTTTTTTTTTTTTTTCTGGTCCTGAGGCTTGAACTCTGGGTGCTGTCCCTAGGCTCCTTTTTGCTCAAGGCTAGTACTCTATTACTTAAGCCACAGTGACACTTCTGGCTTTTTCTGTGATTAATGGGAGATAAGAATCTCACAGACTTTCTAGGATTACAGGCATGAGCCAAAGGCACCTGCCCTACATGACATATTTATCTTTATGAATAAATTTTGTTAAAATCTTATGAAGTTTCACAGTCTTAAAGTTAGCTACCATGAATATTGAAATTCATTTGGAAAGAATTTATGCATCTATCTATTGGATCATTTAATTTCTGAATTCATTTTTATAGCCTCGTAACAAATGCTTTCATCCCTTTTGTTAGATCTTAGTTGTTTCACATTTTAAATATAGTATCTAATTTGTTTTACTTTTAGTTGTAATTGATTTTAATGTACTGATGTTGCATCCAACAATCTTGCTATATTTTAACTAGAATATAATGGTATATTTTAAAACAGGGCCTTACTCATTGCCAGTTTCAACCACTTAAGTTTTCTGTTACTTCCATTGTGAGATTGCCAAACAACTGTTGGAAATTACACAGAATTTCCCCTAACTGCTCAAGCAGAAATCTCTGCCTAAGTATAGAAAGACATGCCTACTTCAGATAATAAAAATTAATTAGGATGTAAAGCCAGGCATGGTGGTACATGCTTATAATCCCAGCTATATGAGAGGTAAATATAGAAAGAGTCAAGGCCAGACTGGCCAGAATACTTTCCTAGCGCCTGTCTCCAGAGTAACTACCAAAAAAGCAGGACTGGGTATATGACTCAAGTGGTAGAGTGCCAGCCTAGCAAGCTTGAGGCACAAGAAAGAAAGAAAGAAAGAAAGAAGAAAGAAAGAAGAAAGAAAGAAAGAAAGAAAGAAAGAAAGAAAGAAAGAAAGAAAGAAAGAAAGAAAGAAAGAAAGAAAGAAAGAAAGAAAGAAAGAAAAGAATTATGTAGAATCTGCTGGCCTTCCTGCAAAACAGTATTTTTCAAATGTAATGGTCACCCAGTGGGCTTATCAAAAGATGATTTTTCCAAACCCTTATCTATCCTCAGGATATCTGATTCTTGGTTGTGATCATTTGCATTCCTAAGTGTCAGGTGAGGTCAAGGCTGCTCTTCCAGAACTAGCTGTGAGCTGAACAAGGACCCCCATGAAAGTTGGATGGCAAGGATGCATCTCTGCCCCAGGAGATGAGGGTAACAGGTCATGACACTAAAGGTGTGGTTTTTATCCTCTCCTGTGAGGGCCAGTTCCTGCCATAGATAGGAGTGTTCAGTGCACAGAGAAGGAAGATGCTTTACACTTACCTATTGTGTTTCCTGGAAGTGACGAAGGGCTGCAGAATTCTGTCATGGCTGGCTTGACCAAAGGATAAAAAAGAGATATATCCAGGCTCAATTGCACAACAGATTCTGTTTATAATCAGAAGCCATTAAAGTGGATCCAGAGACATAGTAAGGCAAGAAAGGAGGCTTCTCAATTCAATTAGTTGAGTTCCAACAAACTATACTGAGAGGCAATTTTCTTAATTGTGCTGCTGCAGGGTATTTTTTTCACTTGGGACTATAAGCTGTCAATCTATACACTAGGCAAGAGAAATATCATGTCTGTTCTAACTGGACATGCCAAGAAAGGCTTCACAGGGAATGTTGATTCCAGTTCCCTGGGCAATGAGGGCTGGGTGGTCATAACAGCCAGTGGGGTGACTTAGGTGAATATTAGGGCTGCAGGAAATTCACCCCTCCCCCTGCAAAAGACAAGTAACACTGGCTGGAAATTACATTACTTCAGAAAAGGTACAAGAGGGAAAACTGGGCTAGTATTTGGGATGTACTTGCACACTATATGACTAAGGTATAGCCAGGTGCCGGTGGCCCATATCTTTAATCCTAACTACTCAGGAAGCTGAGATCTGAGGATCACAATTTGAAGCCACCCAAGACAGAAGAGTCCCCATAAGACTCTTATCTCCAATTAACCACTCAAAAAACAGAAGTGGGGCTATGGCTCAAGTGGTAGAGCGCTAGCCTTCAGCAGCAAAAGAACTCAGGGGAAGAGCCCAGGCTCAAGTTCAAGCCCCTCCACTGAAAAATAAATAAAATAAAAGACGAAGGCACTTTGAAATTATCCCATGAGCAACTTGGCAGTGCTAATGTTTAATAATGAGTAAAATAAGAAAAAGGATAACTTTGGCAGACTCATACGGGCTATTGAGAGGAAAAGCCTGCTAGAAGACTATTGAAATAGCTTAGGCTTGCACCAATCATTTACTGGAATAGACATTGATGATATACACTATACTCTTTGTAGTAAGCATTGCCAGTGAATAGGATCATGGAAGAAACAGTCAAGAAATTGGATATCCTAGAAATATATCCAGGCTATTGGATCTTGGTTGAACCTTTGTATTTTCCCCCCTCATAGGATAATTCAAGATATTTGACTACTATCAGAAGTTATTCTGCTCTCAAGAAAGCATCAGTGTCCAGGTGCTGATGGCTCATACCTATAATCCTAGCTACTCGAGAGGCCTGAGATCTGAGGATCATTATTTGAAGCCAACACAGGCAAGCAGGAAAGCCTTTGAGGGTCTTATCTCCAATAAACTAAAAAACAACACAACACAAAGAGCCAGAAATGGAGCTGTGGCTCAAATGGTAAAGCACTAACCTTGAGCAAAAGAAGTTCAAGGACAACACCCAGGCCCTGAGTTCAAGCCCTAGGATTGGCACAAACAAAACTAAATAAATAAAATAACAGAATACGTTAGTGGAGTTTTATTAATCTATTTCCTCTAATATCTTTCTGTAATTTCTGAGACTAACCATGTAGAATAGATTCTTCCTGATGAATACTCATATTCTATTTGCTGAAACTTTTTTAGGTAAGTAGTTACATAGATGATAGACAGATAGATGATAGGTGGGTAGTTAGCTAGACTTTTTTTGACATGATTAACAAAAGGCATATGAAGAACACAGAAAAAAAAGGGCTGTAAGTCAATAGCCAATATAACCTCTGCGAAAATGCATGGCATTTTTGTTTGCAAGTAACACTGGGGCTCCTGCATACATTAGAAGAATTAGAACCAGTAACTCTGTTTCGGTGAGTAAGTTACTGTATGTTCACGGAACAAATGATGACTTGAGGAGCTGCCAGATGGGAGCTTTCTGAGCTTCAGCTAACAAGCTGCGAAGCAAACAATGAACTGATACCCACCATCCTGGATTCTTAACAAGGTCCTCCATTATTTACTGACTCTGTCACCCACCCCCACCCCCTGGCTTGAGCAAATCAGATGTTAAACTGGCAACAGAGGCCAGAAGGCAGGCATGTGAATGGGGTAGCACTAGGTTAACAGACCTGAACTCCAGAATGTTTCAATAAACTGAGTTACCCAAAGGCTTGCATGGGGAATAAACTACTTAACAGGAGATTAAATGGGTTCTTCTTACCTCCTGGTTTCCTGAAAAAGCCAAACCTAATCAAATTCCAGTGGCACAAACAGGGCCACATGGATCATTTGGGAGCAAAGAATGCTTTTATATTAAAGGCACTGTTTGTGTCTAGCATTCTATTACCTACAACCCAACGTGGTTTCAATTTAAGCTCCTGTTAATCCTGACCATTTCTTTCAAGTGTTTCTTATTTAAAATAGAAATTCCACATTGGACATTTTAATAACATTAACTGTCAAAGGCAGCTGTGATCAGCTTTGCTTTCGGTTCTCTGCCAGATGTAGACATTTTTTGATCATGGATGCCCTGTTTTCCTCCATCCCCTTATTAAATATATCATTAGTAAAATACAAGTCCAAAAGAAATTGTTTTTCACTGAGAATCTGCTGTGAAAGGAGTGAGGAAATACTACCCAGAGAAACTGACGGCTCCCTGCCAGTCGGCCATCGTCCCTGGAGATGGGGGGCCAGAAGCACGGCATTGCTCTGGCAACTTAATGAGGAGTTACCAGCCTCTGCTTGCTTCCATTCTCAGAGCAGAGGATTCTGCCACCCCAGCCACAAAAGACAGGCCCAGAAAGTGAATGTCCACTTATTGCCTTAAAACACACACACACACACACACACACACACACACACACACACACACACATACACACACACAATAGGTTCTAAATACGAATTTAAAAGCCTTTCAAGAAGCACATGTACTTCAAAGTATGCCCAGACAAAGGCCAATAACCAGGAGAGCCATGTAAGAAGGAAACCAAGAGAAGCAATACTCAATGGAGAATGTGCATGCTTCTCAAACAAAGCCTTAACTTCATTTTTTAATTAAAAAAAAATTAGATGTTGTCCTTTTGGTCAAAGACATGACTACTTGCAAAACTCATCTTCATGATGGATATGAAACTAATGAAGCCATAGAAGGTGTGTCTGGAGTCAGGAAGGATGCAGGAAGCTCCTCACTGAGAAGCTCAGGAAGATTATTCATTAGAAAAGAATGACTCCTTTTAAGAACACTGACTCAAAAGCCGGCTGCCAGTGGCTCACGCCTGTACCTAGCTACTCAAGAGGCCTGAGATCTGAGGATTACAGTTCAAAGCCAGCCAGGGCAGGAAAGTCCCTGAGACTCTTATCTCCAATAAACCACTAGAAAACCAGAAGTGGTGCTGTGGCTCAAGCGGTAGAGTGCTTACCTTAAGCTGAAGAGTGCAGGGACAGCGTCCAAGCCCAGAGTTCAAGCCCCACAACCAACCAAAAAAAAAAAAAACCCAAAAGAATACTGACTCAAATTATTAGCATCATACAAGATACAGTGACCACCTTTCTTTTTATAGCATCATTTTCTTATTTATGTTCATTTTTATCCTGATGAAGTTGCACAGAGGAGTTGATAGTCAACAAAGTAGTAGATGAACACAATGAATCTTGATCATGTCATACCTCTCATCATTCTCACCCATCTTTTCCAATCCCACCCCTGCCCTCAACTCTCTTGTGGAATGATTCAATTTTAGAACTGCACAGACTACCTTTCTGAACTCACCATCACTTCCCTCTACAACAGCCCTGAGCTGGTAAGTTCCTCGATATACTACCACCTAATGGGACACAGACATTCCTTCCCCATTAACCTGAAATCCATTCTTCTCTGTCTTTCATTTCACTTGACTCTCATTCACCTTCCAGACCTGTTTAGCTCTCATTCCATCACTTGTATGAACATTTACAAGACCACCTACTTCGAGTTTTGTTATATTAGATATTGTCTGAACTCTCCACATGGTATGCAAAGCATATGCTTTGGAGATGGGTATTATCTGTAATTTTCTTCTACGCATCTTGAAAGATTGTGATTACTTTTATGTTTGATTTCAAATGGAGACATGAAAATCAAATATATCATACTGACACTGTGTGTAATACAGTGACACGGTATCCAAACTAATAAGTGACTTTCCAACTAATTGGCAGTATAACATTATCCTTGGTTCTGCTGTAGTCAAGTCTGGTTATTTTCTGATCCAAGTTATAAATAATGTTGTTCCAATGAGTCTTAGTAGTAAAATAGGGTAAAATATAATATCATCAATCTGGGATATTGGGTCAAATTTTATGGGTCAAATATTATATGAACAACATTTAGTCCTGAACCTAGCCCCCCACAAGGGTAAGTTATAGGTATTACCCATGGCATGTATAAAAATGACTAAGACAGCATAGATTTCTGTTAAAAAAAAAAAGAACCAAAAATTGGATGGCTGCCAAAGTCTTTTAATCATGTATTGCATTAAAAAGAGCTTGTTCAAACTAGAGACAGTTTCCAGGTCCTCTTGAGTCCTGTCCCATTCCATGCTGTTCATATAACTGGGCACGGAGTTTGATTCAGTAAAAAGAAGCATCAGTATCTCTATGGTACAATCACCACAGAGTAAGGAATAACAGAATTTGTGAGTATAATCAAATGTAAAGTTATCTTCAAATACAGAAAGGGTTGTCATAGGGATGAGGGGTTAGGCTTGTTTCAACTAGCTGCAAGGGAAAAAACTATATTCATCATGGAAGGCATGATGAAAAAAGTAGGTTCAAAATAAAAACTCTTGCAACAAGAGGTTTTATCTTTGTTGCTGTTGTTTTTAATGTACTTATAATTACTATGTGATTTTTTTTTCTTTTGTATATTCTTCCCCCATGGGATAGTTTCTGTTTCCACTGTATTTGATTCTGGTACCCTGCATCTTGTATATACATTTTTCTAATTTGGGGAGGGGAAGGGAACTAAGGAAATGCTGAAACAAGGATACAGATGACCCTTTGTAACAATGAAACGTACAAGACACAATGTAAAAAAAAAATATTTGCAACTTTGCGGGGGTGGGGGGGTGGGGGGGAGGGAGGGAGGAATTGGGAGGTGGGGAGGGAAGGGCTGGCTGGGGAAAAACAAAGGAGGGGGTAACAATGCTCAAGAGGAAATGTACTCATTACCTTACTCACATAACTGTAACCCCTCTGTACAGTATAAAAGAGTCTCAAAAAATAATTATTTAATAATTTAAAAAGACATTCCTACCCACACACCTGTAATTTGAGACAAATTTATCCATTTATGGATATTATTATGATGAAATATAAATTGTGTCTTGAGTTACTTGAATAATTATTAATATCCACCTGAATATAAATTATCCATTCACCTGTCAGAATATGTCATTTGTCAGAATATATAATTTCTCAAAATATAATTTTTAAATATATCCCTCAGAAATTTTCCCACTTATAGATATTAATATGTTGGAACAGTAATCATGTCTTGAATGAAATACCCTTAGGGACATTATATGGCTCTAGAGCTTAAATGTTTTAAAGTGATGGATATGTTTTAAACTGTAGAAAAGCAGGATACCTCTTTGGGCTGCTTTTCAGATGCAGAGTCTCACTACTTTCTTCCGCAGCTTTCTCTTACTTTCAAATAAGCTTAATCTGTTTCTGTTTTAAAAATATAGAAAAACAAACGTCCTTACTTAGGTCATCAGAACATTTCTTGAAATATTATACTCAGGGCCATACCACTGAATGAGCAAATTTATAAAGATAGATCAATGGTTAAACACAAAAGGAAACATTTCTAGATATCAATGAAAATAGAAGAAAACTCCTTGAAAATAAGCCACGTTTAATGAATACCAGATGGACTAAAACATGTTGCCTTTTGTGTGTGCAGAGCGAGGGATTGAACTCAGGGCCTCACCTGTGTTAGACAAGCACTTGATAGTCCCTTACCTTTGGATTGCACCTCTAACCTTTGGCTCTCTGCTTTAGTTCCCTCTCATCCATTTTTCGACTTGATTCTTCATTTATTGACCCCTTGAGTTTCACCCCACCAGCTTTGATTCTCCTACAAACTCAACGATGGAAGGTGGTAAATAAATGTAGTATCTCCCTCTAACTATACCTCAGATCAAGTGACTTGCCACATGAGATGATTGTGAAAACCTCATCTCAGTGATGTATCTTTTCATCCTCTTCCCCTCTCCTAGGACACCCAGAATAATGTTGTTCTAACCATAAACGGTACCCTGCTTGCCAGTCCATCCCCTATTCTAAGCCCCCAGGGCAGATACTCACAAAGCCCCTTCTATGTGCTGCCTTGCTGTCACCCTGGGCCCTGAGCATGGCTCAACCAAGACATTTTTATTTGGCCATCCTGCCAGTATTTCCATTACATTTTCTTTTGAAGATACTTACCTTGTTCTAGATAAGTCAGAACCCATTTCCTGTTAGAAGTCATTGGCCCCAGACCTCAGACACCACAGGTAACAGGCATTTCCAGTGCCTTGCTGAAGTCCCCTTTATCCCATCACATGACTACTGGCTGCAGGTGTTTTGAAGATGGTCCCTTCTTCAGAGAATGGTTCTTGTTCTAATCTGGTTGTAATGGTTCTCATCTTGTTCTACTTCCTGTCCTAATTGAGATTCTAGTCTCAGGATTGAATACTTGAGGGACTATGACTGTCATATCTTGGCATCTGCTAAACATACATTTTTACTGGGCTTCCTCTGACACCCTAACTTGCTTTATTTTTATTTTCAGTCCTGGGGCTTGAACTCAAGGCCTGAGCCTCTTTGTGCTCAAAGCTAGTGCTCTACCACTTGAGGCACAGTACCACTTCTGGTTTTCTGGTGGTTAGTTGAAAATAAGAGACTCAGTGACTTTTCTGCCTAGGCTGGCTTCAAACTCCGGACATCAGATCTCAGCCTCCTGAGTAGCTAGGATTACAGGCTTGAGACACTGGCACCTGGCCATAACTTGCTTTTAAATTTTTTTTAATTTTATTTTTCTAAACTTCATAAGTTTCTCCTAAGAGTGCTCTGGATTCCCTATCTTGAATGATTCATTCCAAAAATCAAAATCCCCATATCAAGTTCTGCATAACTTGATCCCAAATAAGACGTTCTGTCGAGTTCATTGTTCTGACTCCTTCCTAGATGCCTCACTCCCCATCCACTTTCCCTCACTAGGCCTCCCTAACTAGATACTTTCTCAGCTATTGAATACGGAGTATTATTTCACAGACATGTGAAATATTTCAAATCAATAAACTTGTTAATTTCACAGGTGAAGAAAGTGTGCATCATAAAGGAGAAGAAAGATCGAAGTTGACAGGACAGGGACTGGCAATGTGGCTTAGTGCTTGCCTAGCATGCATGAAGCCCTGGGGTCCATTCCCCAGTACCACATAAACAGAAAAGGCCCAAGTGGCTCTATGGCTCAAGTGGTAGAGCACTCACCTTGAGCTGAATAGCTGAGGGACAGTGCCCAGGCCCAGAGTTCAAGCCACAGGACTGACAGAAGAAAAAGAAGAAAGAAGAGGAGGAGGAGGAAGAGGAGGAGGAGGAGGAGGGGGAGGAGGAGGAGGGGGAGGAGGAGGAGTTGTTGTTGTTGACAGGGCAACTCAGTGATCACCTATTTCCTTTCCTTCTCTAATTCCCAAAATTTCCAATAGCTCTTTAAGAACAGCAGTCTGAACACACCTAAAATTAAATGTGTTGAGTAGCATATTTAGAAGTTCAAACTTAAAAAAACTCAAGGCTATTTCTAATGGCCATAGTCACTGCCTTTGTGCAACTTCCTTGTTAGAATGAAGAGTCCCAGGCAAATGCTTTTTCGTTAGCTTTATTATTAAAAGCTAAATTGACTGACTTTATTTTCCAAATGTTTTTAATAGTTCCCACATTAAAGGCATTTTCCTCAGTACCAATCTGTCCTTGTTGTAATGGAAATAGCACAGCAAAATATTCCTTGTCCAAGGGAAAATAATTGATGTTACCTAATAATGGAAGGGAGAAGAGGCAGAAGGCTTCTCATTAATGCTCATATGGCCTAGTAATTAGTACCATGTTGGTTACTTCAGTGGGGAAGATGGTAGTGAACTTTGCCCTCCAAGTAGAGAGGCAGATAGAATGGGACTGCAAACATACTCTGTTACCAGTCGGTAAAAAATTCCAAACATCTGCCGGGCGCCGGTGGCTCACACCTGTAATCCTAGCTACTCAGGAGGCTGAGATCTGAGAATCGCGGTTCAAAGCCAGCCCGGGCAGGAAAGACTGTGAGATTCCTATCTCCAATAAACCACTAGAAAACCGGAAGTGGCGCTGTAGCTCAAGTGGTAGAGCGCTCGCCTTGAGCTGAAGAGCTGAGGGACAGCGCCCAAGCCCAGAGTTCAAGCCTCATGACCGACAAAAAAAAAAAAAAAAAAAAAAATTCCAAACATCTGTCTACATGAAATAATGGCACACATGGTTTTTGAGGGGAAGAGAAGAGGGAATAGCAATACCATAATCTGGCCAAAATTATACAATGTTAATAATCAGGGCAAACTGTCATCAAAACAATAACACCCTAATGATACCTTGGCACCAGTGGCTCATATCTGTTATCCTAGCTACTCAGGAGGTTGAGATCTGAGGACTGTAGTTTGAAAACAGACCAGGCAGAAAAGTATGTAAGACTCTTATCTCCAATTAACCAGCAAAAAGCTGGAAGTCAAGGTATGGCTTAACGGGTAGAGAGCCAATCCTGAACAAAAAAGCTGAGACACCACCTAGGCCCTGAGTTTAAGCACTAATACTGGCAAATTCACATGTACACACACACACACACACACACACACACACACACACACACACACACACACACACACACACACACCACTAATGTTAAGGTTATAATTCCAACATCACAAATACAAAGTAGGAAGTCACCATAATTTACAGCCAAACTTAAAAGAGAAGGAGATTGTAAGGTTATGTCTATATTCTCATTAGCATGTGTTAAATATACAAAGTGGTTTTTATTGTCATATTTTTATTTATGCACATGATGTATTATATTCACAACCTTTATGGTCTTTCTTAGAAAAGGAGATTGCTAATTAACTCTGACATCCCAATGCTTTTCTCTTTTTTGGATAGAATTTTAAATTAGCTTAAACTATCAAAGGCATCCTGATATATATTATGATGAGTATATTGATATGAGTATACATACACAAATACATACATACATACATAGATACAAATATGTATTTTAATTCTAACTATCTAGTCCAATGCAACATTCCATATAAACTTCTCTGTAATTACTCTAACCTAATCTTTGGATATTTATAAAAGTTTAGCAGTCCTAGAATTATTTTCTGTCATGGAATTTTGTCTACTTTAACCATGTTTGGTTTATTTTTTATTATATTGCTAGGCAAAATTATAGAAATAAGATCTATATTGACTGTAGTTCATTTGTAATTTTCATGTAAAGATTAGCTCATGTCTGTAAGTCTAGCTATTCAGGAGGCTGAGATATAAGGATTGCAGTTCAAAGAGATTCTTATCTCCAGTTAACCACCAGAAAGCCAGAAGTGGAGCTGTGGCCCAAAGTGCTAGAGCAGTAGCCTTGAGCAAAAAAGAGCTCAGAGATAACTCCCAGGTCCTGAGTTCAAGCCCCACAACTAACAACAAAAAAAATAGTAAATTATTTTTAAATTTTAGTTTTGTTAAACCTTTATTCTTTGTATGACTTTTCATGTCAAGACACTTGAAATTAAGATCAGTCAGCGTTAAAGTTAACATGTGAACATAGAGGTGTATAATCAAAACTACCTACTGACAAAGTTGGACATACTTTAAATAGTAATAGGAATCCAGAAAACAACTCATGTGTCCTCTATCTTCTCTCTCTAAAAGTTGCTTTTAATAAGAAATTCAATATTTGTGGCTTTAAAACAAAAGCCTAAAAACAAATGCAACAATGTTACTCACAAGACACTATGTGGGAAACCAACTTTACAACTTCCTACAGGAGGTGGTGGGTGGGAGGAGCTGAGATGAGTGGGAGAAGTGGGGGAGGGAAGGGATAGTAGGAGAAAAACAAAGAAGGGAGTAACAATGTTCAACAAGAAATGCTCTCATTACCTTACTCATGTAACTGTAACCCCTCTGTACAGCATCTTTACAATAAAATAATTTTTTTAACAAGTGCCACCGCCCCCTCTGTCATCCCAAAATGAGATGACAGGACAAACCATTCACAGCTGTAAACACCCCTGTACCCACACATGATCATATTAAATAGAAAAAAATGTGAAATGATACTTCTAAAATTTGGATAATTCAACTATTGGTTAAGAGAAAAAGAAAAAAGTGTATTTGCATACGCATTTGCATATGAAATAACGTCCAAAAGAGCATCATCTGCATAGTAGCAGATCTGAATCTGACAGGTATATTTGCATCACTAATTACTACCCCATGCCTACCAGGATAGACATGGTAGTAACTGTGTGTTGAAGGAATGACAGATAGAAACCAATATGGAAGAGTGGCCATGATATATCAAATGATAAATACAATGGGGGTTTGGGTTTTTTTCTTTTTGAAAATATTTTGGCATCTTTATTATCTTTAAGTAGTTGTACCAAGGGTTTGTCATTCGCCAAACCTTGATGCATCTTGATGAATGCCGCCTCTTTCACAGCCTCACCTCCCCTTCCTCCCAACTCACCCCTAATGAAAATGTTTTTTCCAAATGGCTGAAATAGTGGGTGCTTGGTAAGATATGTTTATGCTCAAAGTTGTCTCTCTCTCTCTCTCTCTCTTTTTTTTTTTTTTTGCCAGTCCTGTGGCTTGAACTCGGGGCCTGGGCACTGTCTCCAAGCTTTTCTTTTGTTCAAGTCTAGTACTCTACCACTTGAACCACTGGGCCATTTCCAGCTTTTTCTGTTTATGTGGTACTGAGGAAGGGAACCCAGGGCTTCATGCATGCTAGTCATGCATTCTACCACTAAGCCACATTCCCAGCCCCTGAGGCTGTCCTTTTTATTATTTGTAAATCCTCATCTATTTCTTCTCCTTTTTCCAGTTCCCGGGCTCTGCTGGGATGGATATTCTTTCCTTGTTCAGGCAGTCAAATCTCACAGCATGGGTTTGAAAGCATAAATGCATTCCCCATGATGGGTGTCAAATACTCGCAACATCTATCAAATGGTAACAAAATAAATGCCTAAATTCAATCCTTAACAAACTAGAAGGAGGGAAGGGCAGAGAAAGGAGGGAGGGACAAAGGAAGAGTTATACTTAACTTGCTATTCCATTATATACTATATGGATATGAGACAAGCAATTTTTGACATGATCAAACCTTCCTAGATTTCCTATCCTGGAAGCATTACCAGGATAAGGTAATTATTTAGTTAGCAATGAATTGTTTCCTTTGAGATCCATGTTCCTAGATACCTTCAATAGCAACTTGAAATAGCTTTGGTATACTTGCCAGTTTGGGAGGGGTGCAATTGAAATATCAAGTTGCCTGTGTAATTTCTGATCTTTGCACTTACTTGTCCAAGCTAAAAATAAAAAAGAAATGAAAAAATTAGATGACATTGCAAAGCCCATTTTTCAGAGACTGTCCACAAATGGAAACAAGCTGGCTATACGATTTAACTACAATTTCATTTCTGATTTACATCTAGCCTGCCTGAAAGTTGGGAATAGTTTATGGCATAAGACTGGGCCAAGGGAAGAGGGAACTGGATGATTCAATAAACAATAGTAAGTGTGTAATCCTCAAAGAAATTAGCTTCTTCAAAAGTGACTGGTCTTTCTGTCAGACTTCATTTTCTTAGGTTTTCCATGAAGTGATTCTAGCTGAATAAATCTCAAGCCTTCTCTAATTATAGAAGTTCTCCCATGTGCGCAAGCAACAATGGTGTCACAGTGGAGAGCCTTGACAACGTTGAAAGCAAATGCAACTTTCCATGAAAGATCTAAAAACAAACTCCTAATAACAAACAGCTAATAATGTCAAGGTTAGAGACTAGAGACTTCCCTTGATCTCTCTTCTAGGGTGAGGAGTGCCAATATCAATATGGATAGGGTTTTTTTTGTTCTTGTTGTCAAATTCATGAATTATTATGTGACTTAATTCCATTACAGTGAGCCATTGCTCCCTTGAGCTTCTCAATATGGCTGCCCCTCAAGAAACAGTGCCCTATTAAGACCTGAAGTTCTACTTGGCTAGGCATCAATTTTACAACTAGATGCATAGGGCTTAGGCATGTAGCCCGTTGGTGTAGCATTTGTCTAACCCTGGGTCTAATTCCCAGTCCCCCCCACCTCTCTCTCTCACACACACACACACACATACACTCATTACCTACATTTGTGAAACCACATATCAGCTTGTATACTTCATTGTCTGTTGGAGGGAAAATAGACGTGTGCGTGTGTGTGTGTGTGTGTGTGTGTGTGTGTGTGTGTGTGTACATACAAATATAGATTGAGCATGATTTACAAAAAAGAAAGAGTTACGGATATTCAGTCAAAACCCAAGTGATGCTAGGATGCTCATCAAGAAATACTCATCTTATTTGCATAAGTTTTAGATGAATTTTTTTAAATAGATAAAAATGATTCTAAGGCAAATCTCACAAAATTTTTCATTGAACAAATAGGGATTACAATAGAGTGGATGATGAAGAGGATCATTTTATGCATTACCTGACATGAACAAGGATTTTAGTAAATGAGTTTTTATTATATTGTCATATAATATCATTATTATTAATAATTATATTAATATTATTGATGATACCAGATAATATCATTAAACAATGATATTATTAAATAATATCATTAAACAATGATATTATCTGATATCATCACTATAAATGCTTAAGATCAGAACCTTGTTTGTATATCTAATCTTCCCTTTGAGGAAAATATAAGCTCTTCCCTCTAATATAGTTATGACAAGTTAGCTGACAATTACCTAGATTCAAAACTTGGTTGTAAGTCTATTTTCTAAATAGATGTGAACATGAATTGCTACTTTAAGAGATCTCACAAAAATGACCTTTATGGTATGGATTGTTTAGGATTTATTATATCTGTTCTTCCAGACATCGTGAATTAAATTCTCCAGTGGGATATCCTGGTGTGATATGACCTTATCTTCTCTTGGTACTAATATAACACATACCTATTAGATCAGCTCCTTTTTTCCCCCTCTAGAGGACAAGACAATTGAAACTGTACTGCTTCTATTCATACCAATTATAAACTCAATCTGATAGGACTTGCAAAATATTCCAGGATGAATTATGCCCTTCCCCCTAGAGATGTTGAAGTACTAACTCCTAATAACCATATATGGAAATAGGGTCTTCGCAGATGATCATGTTGAAATCTTTAGGCGAGGTCTTCATACAATATACTGGTGTTCCTATTTAAAAAGTGAGGCACAGAAAGAGACATACATACAAGGAGAATGACATGTGACTATCATGGTCCACATCCTTGGCATCTACCAGCAAAAGAATGTCAAAGATTGCCAGCAAACTACCAGAAGCCAGGAAAGAGGCATGAAACAGATCCTCCCTCACAGCCCTCAAAAGTCACTAACTCTGGCAGTACCTTGATCATAGCCTTGGAGCCTGTACAACCAGGAGACAATAAGCAGTTCCTTGATCTACTTAATTTGTGGTTCTTCATTATAGCCCTTCTAATAAATTAATATAGTAGGTGACTATCTAAACTTTAAAAAGATAATGATCACTTTTCACATCATCCTCAAAATTGGGGGGGAAAAGTACATATTACTCTATAATACGTATCTCTGAGAATATATCCCTAGGCCACAAGGATCTATAGATTTCCAGTTGGGGAAACAATGTAAAACAGAACTTAATAATATTAATACCATATGTTACATGCCTACCTTCTCTTCTCACTAGCAATGGAATCCAAAGACAAAAGACTTGCATTAGAAGCTCCTTGGCATTATGCCAGACCATACAAAAAATATTCTAAAGGGCAGAGTTTGGGGGAAGGGGGGGTAAACTAATGATGGGCCTTTTCAAAGCCGTCACATCCATTATACTACCTCTCTTCCCCATGTTCCAGTAAGACCACACATTGGTTACTGTTTACCATTGAGCTATGAGTTACTGTACCATCAGAGGCTGACATTGATTTTACAGTCTTAAAGGGAAGAGTTCAAAAACCACCAGAAGATTTGAGGAGAAAAAAAAATCTAATCTCTGTCAGTTTGTTTCCTGCAGTCAGCAGAAACCTGCTTATTTGTTTAGTTCCGGACAAGAGATATTGCTTCCTTGGATTTTTTTTTAATATTCCATCCTTTGGTTTGAAGCCTTCAGGCCCTACTTCATACTGTTTATCCTATATTTAGAACAAAGCAGGCATATGCAATTTTTTTTTAGAAATAAGTACTTGTGCCAGTGGGCACTGGAAAATTGTTAACCCCCAAATAAAACAATACTGCTTTCTTTAAATACTTCTGCTTACACTTACAGTGAGGAGATATTGACAGCATGTGTCAGTTTGAGTGACTGAAAATAAACAGAAGTGAAGAAAGCAGGGACTTTTGCTATTAAAGCCAGATTTACTTAGAGGAAATGTATGACAAGTACCATTATTTTCTCAAACAGCAATCTCAAGGTATCTCACCCGTGAAGAACAGTTATGACATCATTCTCATGGCTTCTGAAGGCTTGTTCACAGCTCTCCACAACTGACCATACCCATCGCTGATCTGAATTGTGGTCAATGCAGAAAAGTAGACAGGAGATACTTGCTTTAACCTGGAGAAACATCCTTCAGGGAAAGGAAAAGAAACCAAAAGTTAAGATGACCAAACCCGGCTCCACTCCCCCAACCCCCTACCCCTGGTCTCTGTGAAGGTCTAACTTTATTCTAGGAAAGTAACAACATCTGCACATCTTAGGCAAGTCCACCATGAGACATCCTGTGTAAGAACAGCAGGAAATTCCATCAGTGGCCTTTTTGCTTTTCCCACAACTCAGGACCCACCACAAGCTCAAGTTTAAGAATGTAGGCCAGAAACTGAGATGTATATTCTTACTCTCATTCTTCTGCAAGTTTAAATATATGAGGTTTCTAGGCTTGTTTTCTCATCTTAAAGATAATTGCATTGGATGAAAGACTCTAGTATGTGAAAGAGTCTCATCTAGTGCATGCCTAGCCTCTCCCTAGCATGGTAGAATATGCCTATCATAGCAGCACTTGGGAGACAGAGGCAGGATATTCATGAGTTCAAGGCCAGGCTGGGCTATATAGCAAGACTCTTGTCTATAAAAAGCCAAAAATATAAAAATAAATTAATTAAACTAAAATAAGCAAAGGAAGAAAAAGAAAGAGAAGTTTCAATTAGCTTCATTAAAATTACCAGAGTTCCTCTGCCTTTAAAGTTCACACTAAAATGAGAGAAATAAAAATACCTACACAAAATAAGAACAATGGTCATGTCTAAAAGACAGAATAAAAGTGATTTTTGTCTTCTTCATTTGTATATATCTAAAGTTTCTACAACTCTTACAAAACACATTTATTACATGTGTGACCTACCAAAACAAACAAGATGTTTTAAATTTTTATTTGCTTCTTTGCTTATTTACTTTTTTTTTTTTTTTTTTTTGGTCGGACGTGGGGCCTGAACTCTGAGCTTGAGCGCTGTCCCTCAGCTCTTCAGCTCAAGGCTAGCGCTCTACAACTTGAGCCACAGTGCCACTTCCGGCTTTTTTTCTTTTTGCTTATGTGGTGCTGAGGAATCGAACCCAGGGCCTCATGCATGCAAGGCAAGTGCTCTACCACTGAGCCACCTTCCCAGCCCCTGCTTATTTACTTTTGTACTTATCTACTTTTTTTATTTTGACTGAAATAGCATTTTATTTTTTTATTGTGAAAATGCTGTACAGAGTAGTTACAATTACATGGGCAAGATAATGAGTACATTTCTTATCAAGCATTGTAGCCTCCTCCTTTGTTTCCCCTTCCCATCCCTTCCCATCCTCCCCCATCCCCCTCCCTTATTTACTTTTTGACTTGACATAAAAGTCTATTTTCAACAGTACCACAAATTAAGATAACACTCAAATTCTCTGTTCTTGGAGAAGATACTATTTTATTACTAACAAATCATTTATTATTAGTCCTAGAAAAGGATTACCTGCAGGTCATTGTTGTTTTGGGTTTTTTTACATTTAACACAATTTTTAAATATCATGTTGGCAGGCAGTAGTGGTGTTTGAACTCAAGGCCTCATACTTGGTAGGCAAATCTTTCTCACTTTAGTTATTCTTCATATCAGGTCTCCCGTTTTTGCCAGGGCTGACCTAAACTCATAGTCCTACCTATACCTCCCGAATAGCTTGAGACTGCAAGCATGACCTACCACACTTGGCTTGTTCTGTGAGCAGAAATCTTTCTAAGCTTTGAGCTCAACTTTCCTCCAATAGCCAGAAACAACTTACCAGCCATAAGAATAAGGTATCTGGGGAACAGTTATTCCAGTCCCTATTAACATCCAGGCAATATCTTGACTCTAAATTTATACAACATCCTGAACTCAAGCATTCCAGGTAGGCTGCTCCCACATTCTTGACCTATAGAAACTGCCATTGGATCAAGGGTCTACCATAGAAAAATGAGATCATACCATCTCCTTACCTTTGGGTAATTTGTCACACAGCAATAGATGACAAGTGCAGGCAACACAGACTCTTCTTGCTTCTAGAAATCAAAAGAATCATTGCTTTAGTTCTACCTTCCTACATCCCTCTGGCATTCCACTCTCCATAACTTTATGAATTTACTGCCTTTGATTTTCTCACCTTAACATACCCAGAGAAGACAGCCATTCACCACCCTGGTACTAGACTTCAGATTATGGTGTTTAAATGATATGCACACATTTGCCTCAATGAAGCTTGAACAAAAAGCCCAATGAGGGCCTCCCCCAAGCATTCTCCTCATGCCGTAAGTGTTGTCTACAAGTGTGGTTGTTCTCACTGGCTGAACAACCTTCCATCTTGGAGTGGTGTTTTTAAAATTTCCAAAGACATTAGAAAAGAAGGGCTATGTAGCTATGAAAATCACCTGGGGAGCTTGCCTCAGATGGTGTCTCAGATTCACTCACAAAGATTCCTATATGGAACATTTGGAGGGCTATATATATATTTTTTTGGGGGGGGGGTCAGTTGTGGGGCCTGAACTCTGGGCCTGGGCACTGTCCCTCAGCTCTTCGCTCAAGGATAGCGTTCTACCACTTGAACCATAGCACCACTTCCGGCCTTTTCTGCTAATGTAGTGCTGAGGAATCGAACCCAGGGCCTTATGTACGCAAAAAGCACTCTACCACTGAGCCTCCTTCCCAGCCCAGGGAGGGCTACATTTTTTAAAGGAACATGATAAAAAAAAATAGACTAAACTCTCCAGAAACAGATCAAAGTAACTGTAAAATTCCAATTTGCAATGAAGATCTGAAGTCATGAGAGTAAAAAGTGAAACTTGATATGTTGCTGATAAAACCAGTTTATCCTTATTTTAAATAGAATTAATTATATCTACCTCACACCCATACATAAAATCGAAGTACCGTTGCATCAAGGATCTACCATAGAAAATGAGATCATACATGAAGTAGATGTATATATGAGTGGAGTCCTTTGAAACCTGGCTGTATGGGGGATTTTTCTCACCAAAATCCAGATGCCATGATAAAAATATACCCTGTATGATTCTACTGCAAATTGTCCCCAGAGGTGATATGGAAAGGTATTATAAGTAAATGTATCTTCAAAGTATTTCATTCCCAGAAAGACATGAAATACCTTGTTCATGACTTCACTCCTATCTAGACCATCTAAAACCTCATCATTTGAGCCAGTTGGAACTCAGAACAAGGTTTGTCTACTTTCAAGGTTAGGCTGTGGTTTCCTCTCCCCTGAAGTGTTTCACTATTTCTGTGAAATTATCTTCTTCTTCCCACACCACATACAGCTTCCTCTATAAACAGGAGGAGTTTCTGAGATCTGCTGACAGTTTAAACAGCTGAAAAATGTCATACCTCCTCAAATAAAATGTCAGCTTACAACAAAACATAAAACTTTGCATGAACTCATCAACCAGACCAGAAAAAAAGTCATTTCTCCAAATTCAGTCAAGATCTATTAGCAGAAGAATGTGGGATGGCTTTTTAGTTATGTATTATTTTCAAAGCAGTGACTTGAACAGCTTTACATGAACAATTTAATTACAGTTCACATATACACTTGTAAGAAGCACCAAATCTCAGGTATTGAACCAGCAACATTACTGCTTATGTTTTCCTTAAAGAAAAGGAAATGTACTAAAAGGTGACCAAGATTCTAAACCATTATATTCAGAGGGGATGGAATCCATCAGCATTTGTACATGTTCTTTATGCAATATGAACTACTGAACTGTTCAATAAGCTTCTACCATTTTCTCAGATAAGTACTTTTCTCCCATGAATCTCTCTGCAAAACTTCCATGAATCTCTCTGCAAACTCTTCATGTGATGCTATAAAAGTAATACTACTTGCCATTGTCTCAATGCTCACTGTGAAAGAGAGCTATAAAACAATCCAAGTTCTGTATGGTGTGAGGTAAGGATACAATTTTCTTATGGATAACCAAATCAATAAATCATGATCTCCAACTGACAGTCATGATGAGACCTTTATATGACTTCTCTCCATTCTCTTCAATTTTTCTTCTTCAACTTATACTGGACCACTCTGAATAAATTATGTAGTTTCCTAGTGAATATTGGTGTATTGAAGAACAATTTTCCCTCCACACCACTCCTATACTCATTATTTATATTCTTCAGAGATTGATTGACTACTCTTGGCTTTTTGTTCTTCCATATTAGATCTAGAAATACTTTTATAAAACTTCAAAAAATGTCTTCCTAAATTTTCACAGGACTATACAAAAGCAACAGATTACTTGGGGGAAGAGTTCACATCTTAAAAGTATTAAGTATTCCCACATAATAACATGGTATATTTCTCTACTTATATATTTCTTTTTTAATGTAATAAAATTTTATAATTTTCCTCAAAATGCCTCACAATTGAATTTAGAGTTAATTCCCAATAGCATGTGAGGTAAATGATAGAGATAGACAATATAAATATAGTCACACATATATATTTAAATACCTGCACAAATAGAGTTACTATGACAAAAGTTTCATGTGATATTTCAGCTCCATTTTTCTGCTAATGTATGGAAACACAAGTTACAATTGCATATTGACATCCAATATCTTTTTTTTAAGTTTGGTCATTTTAATCACTTTCTGTCATTTCTTTTGAATTTTGTTTTACAAAACCATAGCATCTATATATGATGATAGACGTGGTTCTTTTTTTTCCTTTTCTTATTTTTTTTTGGGGGGGGGGTAGTTAAACTAATGTTCTTGCACTTACTAGTTAGATATTCTACCTGAGGACTTGAGCCAAGTCCTCAGAAATGTTTGCCTTCAGTGTTTTTCAAAATAGGGTCTTGCTTTTTTGACCAGACTAACCTGAACCTTAGCCTATTTACACTTCTCTCATAGATGGGATGACAGGCATGTGAAACCACACCCAATTATTGTTTGAGAAGGGGGTCTCATAACTTTTTGCTTAGGCTGGCCTCCAACAGAGTTCTCAGCCTCTAAAGTTAACATGAGCCACTACACTTAGCCTGGTTCTTCCTTTTAAATACAACACTTATTTTTCTTTGATGTTACAATACTCACCTTGCTGATTTTGCTTACTGTTTGCTTAATGTATATTGCCCCACACTGAAAGGACTGGTCAACTGAGAACCAACTACGAAGAGAAAAATCTTGAAGACAGAGGAAAAAGACATCCTCTATAAAGAAGTGGAGATTTCTTATCAGCAACCTCACAGCCAAAGATAAAAATGAAGTGGTCTCTTTAAAGCACTCAAATAAACTCATGCTCTTATCAAGTCAGAATTATATACCCAGCAAAAATATCTTACTAAAAGGAGGTAGAAAAATAATTCTCAAACAAAATCTAAGAGTTTTCCTGTTGAAATAGAGGAGGCAATCCAAAAATTCATATGGAACAATAAAAGACCCCGAATAGCAAAAACGCTCCTCAACGGAAAGAACACTGCTGGAGGAATATCAATACCAAATTTCAAACTCTACTATAAAGCCATAGTAATCAAAACAGCTTGGTATTGGCATAAGAACAGACCTCAGGACCAATGGAATAGAATTGAAAACCCAGAAATGAACCTACAGACCTATAGCCATCTAATCTTCGATAAGGAAGCTAAAACAATAGAATGGAAGAAAGACAGCCTCTTCAGTAAATGGTGCTGGCAAAATTGGTTAACTACATGTAGAAAACTAAAGCTAGATCCTTATATATCACCCTGCACCAGAATCAACTCCAAATGGATCAAAGACCTTGAACTCAAAGCAGACACTCTGAAAACATTACAGGATGGAATAGGAGAAACCCTAGGTCTCCTTGGCTCAGGTCGAAATTTTCTGAATAGAGACCCGGAAGCACAACAAATCAAAGAAAGGTTGGACAAATGGGATTGCATAAGGTTGCAGAGCTTCTGCAGGGCAAATGACATAGCTGGCAAGATCAATAGAAAGCCCACCGATTGGGAGAAGATCTTTACTAGCCATACAACGGACAAGGGTCTCATATCTAAAATATACTTGGAACTCAAAAAATTAAACCACCCAACAACAAATCCTCAAAGAAACAACTGCCCAATAAATAAGTGGGCGAAAGACTTAAAGAGAAGCTTCTCTGAAGAAGAAAGAAGGATGGCCAATAGACACATGAAGAAATGTTCAACATCCCTAGCCATAAAAGAAATGCAAATCAAAACAACATTGAGATATCACCTCACTCCAGTTAGAACAGCAAAAATCAAGAACTCTAATAACAACAGATGCTGGAGGGGATGTGGACTGAAAGGAACCTTACTTCATTGTTGGTGGGAATGTAAACTTGTTCAACCACTTTGGAAAGCAGTATGGAGGTTCCTCAAAAGACTTCACATAGATCTCCCCTATGATCCAGCAATCCCACTTTTGGGCATTTACCCAAATGTTTACAAACAAGACCACACTAAAGCTACCAGCACAACTATGTTTATTGCAGCATTATTTACCATAGCTAAGATATGGAACCAACCCAGATGCCCCTCAGTAGATGAATGGATCAAGAAAATGTGGTATATATACACAATGGAATTCTATGCCTCCATCAGAAAGAATGACATTTCCCCATTTGTTAGGAAATGGAAAGGTTTGGAAAAAATTATATTAAGTGAAGTAAGCCAGGCCCAAAGAAGCATAGGTCCCATGGTTTCCCTTATTTGCAATATCTAGTATAGGTATGAGTCAAGCGGAAAAGGCCAGATAATGTGATGTTAGGAAAATGAAACCTTAAATATGTATTTAAATGTTTTCGTTTCTTTCATGCATGTGTTTCTAATGCATTTATAAGATTATTTCTTTGTTGCTTTGTATGTCCCTCCCCCACAGTGTAACCCCCGCTTTCACTATATTTGATGTTAGTATAACATGTGGAGGAGATGGGGACAAACAAGTCGTTTAAGGATTCAGGTGGACCTGTTGCAACAATGAGAAGTACAAAATGTCATGTCAAAACCAGCTTTACAATTTCGGTGTGGGGGGGGAGGGGGGTATAATTGGGTGGGGGGAGGGGGGTAAAATTGGGTGGGGGGAGGGGGGAGGCGGGGAAGGGAAGTGAAGGGTAAACAAAGGAGGAGGCTGCAATGCTTGGTAAGAAATGTATGCATTATCCTGCCCATGTAATTGTTGCCCCTCTGTACAGTATGTTCTCAAATAAAATAAAATACAATTAAAAAAAAAATAAAAAAAAAAATAAAAAAAAAATAAAAAAAAAAATAAAAAAAAAAAAGAGTTTTCCTGTTGTTGTTGTTTGTTTTGTTTTGCTATCAGGCCTACAAGATGCATCATTATAGGAAGCTCCTCAGGCCAAAGTAGGATGTTAGTGGAAATCTTAGATCTAAACAAACAGTAGAATTGGAATAAAATAATTTGTAATTGTGGCAAATGAAATTGTGGTAAATGTAAAGATCACGACAATGTATATACATTTATACCATGTGTGAAGTAAAATACAATAGTATTTCTTCATCTTCCTCTATTCATGGAAGCAGTGCCAAATACCAATTGTTGGATCCTCACACTATATTTAATATGATGTTATTTAAGACAAATTCAAATTAGTTTAAAAATTTGTGCTATGAATTTCAAGGAGGCCTTGAAACACATGGAAAAGGAGATATAAATAATACAACAATGGGACTAAAATATTCAATTTACCAAAGAGAAAGGAAATGACAAAAGGTAAGATGTTAATATGGAAACCAGCAAGATAGCATACTGCAACACAATCATACTGAGAATCCTTTGTGGTGTGGATGGGTTAAACTCCCAGTTGTCAAGTCAACTATAATCCAACTATAATACTGTTCACAAGAACCAATGGGGGGCATTCTAACATCTCCAGGCCATTTCCGTGACAAAATCTTCCCCCAGTATGATGAAAGAAGGCAACCCAACCAGATGGTTTCATGTCAGAAGCTGATTTTTCTTCTCACCACCACAGACCTTACACCCAACTCTGTAGATAATAAGGGACAGCCCCCAAGGAAATCTTTTCAACGACTAAAAAATAGTTAAGAATTTTTTTAATCACTTACTTCCTCTCTTCCATCATTAGCTTGCAATTTGGTAGGATATTACTGGGCATTTATTTTACTTTCTTTCAACAGAATTTATGTCAAGGTTTTTTAAACAGTTTATATGGGACCTTTAAAAAAGTCATTACCCCATCTCCTGAGCCCTAAAGGTGTAGAATATGAATAGGGGACACAGAGACAAAAGCTCACAAAGTGCACGTGAAGGAGAGATCAACTATGTCACAGTAAATTAAACAATTATTCATTCAGTGGACTGTAATCAGAGTAATGCCTCTTTAAACAAAGAAGGTGGGTTCCATATTTCTTT
The DNA here is from genome assembly GCF_024711535.1 of Dipodomys merriami. Lineage (NCBI taxonomy): Eukaryota > Metazoa > Chordata > Mammalia > Rodentia > Heteromyidae > Dipodomys > Dipodomys merriami. The sequence continues at coordinate 64,929,415 of NW_027206290.1, forward strand.
GTCTAAAATGGTAACTAGAGGTGGCAAACCTAAATCCCCAATTGGGTATTTGAGTCCAAAGGGATTATGATTCAACTAAAGTTGTTAAGCATCAATTAAAAAGAACATCAAATGTGTCAATCAACTAAAAACCTGTGTGGGCTTGGCGGGGGAGAGGGGAGAGGATGTCCATCCACATGACACAGTACTTTCCTAACAGCAACAAGAAAATGTACATGGGTGGGTAAATGGATAGGGGATTGGGAGGGCCAAGATTTTGAAGATTCCCAGAGCTGAAAGAGCTAACTCGTGCACATAGAAAAAAGTAATTAGGAAAAAGTGCAAGCATTTATGATGCATTGTTTAATTGCACTCAGTTAAGGAAAAAAAATGTCTAGGATGAATGGGTTTTGAATGATGCTAGAACCTCTTACGTGTTAAGATTTTCCTCATTCTTTATCTTAATGATTTTTTTAAATTGTGGGTTTCCTCTGCTGGGCTATGAGATCTATTTGAGAAGAGCTATATTTCCTGTATTCCCTCATTGTATTGCCTGGCTTTTGTTAAATGCTTGAGAACACTTGTAGAGTAGGAAAGACATGTCAAATAATTTATTCATTCTTCCTTTATTTCAGTCATTATGAAACCACAGAATCAGAACAATCATTAAGACTGTTTGAGTTAACTTTGCATGACTACAACAAAATACCCGAGGCAACTAACTTACAAAAAGAAAAAAAGGTCTACTGAACTCAGTTCTGGAATTCACAAGCTAAAGTCAGGCAGTCCCATGCTCTGAACCTCTTGTGAGAACAGCACATTGTGCTGGGAGCACCATGCAGAGAAAAATGGTTCTTACATCATAGGCCAAGCAAAAAAAAAAAAAGAGAGAGAACCTAAAAACACAGAATTCCACAATCACTTTTGAGAGCACATCCCCAATAACCTAGAGACCTCCCATTCAGGGCTTACTTGCTCAATGTTCACAGTGCTTTCCAATATCACAATCCTGAGAACCAAACTTCTAACTTGCTGGCCTTTGGGAAACATTTATCATCCAAACTACAACTACCTAGCAAGCAAGCCTGTTGTGACATGTTCGTGACTTCACTGACCCTTGCATAATACTCTGTTCCTGAGTTCTGCTGCTGCTCACCATGCCTGAATATTTTTAACAAGAAAAAGGAGTAAAAAATAAATTCTCAAGCAGACAGGGAACAATTATCTAATGCATTATTCAGAACATCCGTCTTCATGGAAAGAGAAAGTGAACAGAACCAAGCTGTAGGTCTAATGGTGGCTATCTTTAAGGTGCAGTGTAAAACCATAAAGTTCCACAGAACCAACAATTTAACCCCAGATGGAATCTCCTTTCCTAGAACAAACACAAGTCATGTGTTCCCCAAACCTCTTTTTGCAGTGTCTTACACACTATATCCTCTCTTTGAAAAACACATTCACATTTCTCTTAACTAATTGCTCCTCATAGTTCAGGCTCTGCAGAGATGTTACCTTTCCATAAAGCCCTTTTTCCCTCCCTACCACCCCACCTTATGTCAGAAAAAAAAAAGTCCATTGTAAACTTTTGCAAATGCCTGTCCCTGTTGTATTCTGCCCATCCCAAGGATCTGCAATGGTGTAGCTTTGTTTTACAGCCCTTTCTCTTTGTGAACCACTTGAGGGTAGGACCATAACACAGCCATATCTAACACTAGTCTTAAAGAGGATGGATGATGAAAAAATGTTTCTTGACTCAACCAACATTTTTTTTATTCTGAATGGCCATTTTTGTGACCAAAAGAAGATTTTAATCCTGTATGCCAAAGCAAATATTTTCCTGAACTAATAACATGCTGTCAGGCTTGATAACTTAGAGATCCTTTAATGTTGCATTGTCCAGTATGGTAATGCAATGGTCATGAAAGTCTATTTAAATAAGTTTAAGTTAATTTATAATAACTAAGATTTAAAATTCAACTCTTCAGTTGCAGAAGCCACATTTCAAGTGTTCAAAAAGCCACAGGAGACTAGCATACCGCAAATAAAGAACTTTTCAATCATTGCAGATAGTTCTGTGAGACAGACTTGTTAGAGGAAACATTCAAGCACATAATGAAATTCTTCTCTCTTAAGTTATTCTAAAGAAATATGCAGCCAAATTGACTGATTTCTAAGAATCAGTTTACGAACCCTGAGGCTCTGACTCAACCTAGCCAAAGCACACTTGCCCAGCATACAACTCCTGAGAGGTATTTGCAATTGAACTTCAGAACCTTCTTGAGTTTCTGAAAAGTACTTTCTCACTCATGTTTGCAAAGAATGCAGTTTACAAAGGCAGACTCATGGGTATTTTTTGTCCAAAACCAGTTCATCCAGATTTGCAAACTCCACAGAGTTATCTCCAATTCTCTCTTTGGGGTTTTGTCAATCATATCCTGGTCTTAACTCAGACCCATTACTTATCTTGTTTCTCCTGGGTGCCTTTTTTTCCATAGATGTTTTGGTCCACTTTGCTAAGCTCTTAGTTGGATGACTTGCATCTCATTTAGCTTCTTGCCATTGTATCATCAGTTGCCAATTAAATACAACAATATCGTGTTATTTCCTGATTGAGTGGCTTGCAAAGATACCTAGAATCCACCCACTTAAGACACTTACCGGTCCATGTTCAGTTTACTTTTCTAGTAATATTCACTGCAACTGCCATAGTCACTCTTTCCCACGCATGTCACGACCTTCTCTGCCTCTCATCCTTGTGCTCACCAATCACCCCCATGGACTGTCTCTTTCTTTCCTTCTTCAGAAATCACTGTTCCTGTTGCCTCTCCTTTTCAGTAACTCTCCAAAGTTTATATTGTTATTTCAGCTCTGAATCACATACTGCCATGTCCTCACTCAGCGTATCCTTTTCTCTCCCATCCAAAAATAAACTCTGGAAATTGTGGAATTTGTACTGCTTCTCTTTTCTCCCTCAGAACTTAGAACAACAAGGTAAAAGAGAAAAAGAAAGAGAGGGGTGTATGTGTGTATCCATGTACATACATACATATAAGTGTATCTATGCATACACAATTTATGAATATAGCTATGTCTGTACACATATGAAATTCCCAATGAATAAATAAATCCTGTTGCAATCTCATAGGTTTGACTTGACTTCTTAGCAGATGTCTTTAATTTTTATGGTAAATGTTCAGGATATCGCATAAGAAAATTGTGTATCATGCCAGAAACCACATAACAATGCGGGCTCAAAACCACCATGCAAAAGCAATTACTTCCTTCAAAATGCCATCTCATTTGGCCTCTTCCTCTTTCTTTACTGGTATTATTTTTTTAAGTTTGAAAATTCAAATGGTCTAAATCTTCTGTGTAAGATGTCTTTCCCTCCTTCCCTCTTTCTCCCATGTTTCCCTCTCTGTCTCTGTCTGTCTGTCTCTTTCTCTCTCTGTGTCTCTCTGTCTCTGTCTCTGTCTCTCTGTCTCTCTGTCTCTCTCTCTGTCTCTGTCTCTCTGTCTCTCTCCTCACTCCTCAATTTTTACATCCTCCTACCTTGTCCCAAGGGTTGAGATCACAGGCATAAACCACCATGCTTATATTTCTATGTTTCTTTATCAATTAGAAACCAGGAAACGTTGCATAAAACAATGGCATATAGTATTAGTATTCAACTGAGCATACATAACAAAAAAAAAGAAGAGGAAAGCTTTAAGTTCTATATTCACTTAATTTAGGCCCGTACTTTAATAAAAATAGGCAGCTTAAAAATGGAGATGATGAGCTGGATTCAATTGGCTCACAACTATAATCCTAGCTACTCAGGAGGCTGAGGGTCATGGTTCAAAAGCCAACCCAAAAAGGAAAGTTTGTGAGACTCGTATCTCTTGCTGCCAAAATAAAAAGCCAGCGCTGTGGCCCCAGTGGTAGAGCACTAGTCTTGAGCAAAATAACTCAGGAACAATGCCTTGGCTTTGAATTCAAGACCCAGAACTGGCACCACCAACAACAAAAGTGGAGGTGACATCTCAATATATGAAGTCCCATAGGACCATCCTTTAGACAAGAACGTCACAATGTTGATGTCTCTTCTAAATCTTCCATTCTTCAGTTCTTTAAAAGAAATTGCTATAGGCAATATACAAGTACTGAGGGAAAAACACGATGTTTGGATAACCCCAAGTATTAAATGAAGTTAAAATATTTTTAACATTTTAATACATAGGCCAAGCTTCTAAGAATTCTGTCTTCAATAAACCCCTGACAGCACACTGAGAAAGCTTGGAGGAGTTTGTAAGATTGCTTCATACCTCCCTTACTTGCTTTTCTCCACTTTGCCCTCCCATCTAGATAGGAAAGAGTTCTGGTAAGAGATCTGTCTTCTTTCAAGCTTTCTTTACTTAAAAAAATAAAAGGTGAAAATAGTCACACATTTAAGTTTCAGCTCCACTTTTAGCTTCCTACCCCCCGCCCCCAGTCCTGAGGCTTGAACCCTGGGCCTGGGCGCCATCCCTGAGCTTCTTTGTGCTCAAGGCTAGCGCTCTACCACTTGAGCCACAGCACCACTTCTGCTTTTTCTGAGTAGTTTATTGGAGATAAGAGTCTAACAGACTTTTCTGCTTCAAACCACAATCCTCAGATCTCAGCCTCCTGAGTAACGTGGATTACAGGCGTGCACCACTGGCTCACTTCCAGTTTTTAGTGTGAATAACCACCTAGAATATGTTAAAATTTCAGTTGTTATATATTTCTTTTATGTCTAGAAGTTATAACCGCTTTTTCTGCATATCTATTTGCCTTAATAGCTAACTATCAGTTTAAATAACATTTAATATTTTCCTTGAATGTGTTTATTACAAAGTCATTTTGCATTTTATCAGGAGTTAATTTATGCACTGGCTATTGCTTTTGGTACAGATTTTCCCCACATTCTTCAGAATTGTAGTTTTCAGAGTTAGGAGAGTTTACCAATCATCCTGATTTTCCCAGGATTGAGAAGTTCCTAGAGTGGGAGGCATATCAATCTCAGTACTAGAAATGAAAAAGGAGCAGGCAAAACACTAGTTGTTCATAGAGGAGGCTTGCTTCTTTCATGGTAGCTAACAGTTTTAACATTCCCTAGATCCAGGATTCCAGGACTGAAACTTCTAGAACCATCTCCTCCTCCTCCTCCTCCTCTTCCCCCTCCTTCTTCCCCTCCTCCTCCCCTTCTTCTTCTTCTTCCTCCTCCTTCCCCTCTTTCTCTTTTCTCTCCTGTTCCTTCTCCTCCCTTTTCCCTCCTCCTCTTCTTCCTTTCTTTTTTGAGACAGGGTTTTATTATGTAGCTTAGGCTGGCTTGGAACTTGCACTCCTGCCGCTCAGCTTCCAAGTTCTGGGATTATAGGCAGACACCATTGATGCTAGGCCATAATTCAAACTCCTATTGATAGCTGAGGCCTCTTGTCCTACAAAACAATACTATTTTCTGAATCCACAAAAGGCATAGCACAGCTTTGGTTGCAAGGTTCTTTTTCCAACAGCCTTACAAAAGCTTGTAAATATATTCATTGGCCCAGGCGCTTTTGAGCTTTTATTAATAATAGCAGAATGTTAACACTACCTCCAGTTGCATTCAAAGAGACAACCCAGCTCACACACAGGATAGTGCTGCAACTACCCATACTCAGTGGCCCCTAGCTCCAGTCCTACCTTCTACCCTTTACCTGTTGACTTTCTGACTCACCGTGCCCTTCCACTTTTCTAATACTTAACAACCTAGTTTATTATTATGTCTTCGTTTTCAGTCATGGGTAGTTTAAAGTTCACTTGCATAAACCATCTAGTCCGAATGTGTCTGTCATGAAAGTGAGACACTGAATCTTCAGTCACTTGAGGACCACCAAGCCCTCTCATTATATTCTCTAATCATTGTCCTAGAAAACAAAACTATTTTCTGAATAACTACTTAATATGTAAGAGGCTTTCTGATCTCTTGAACATTTAGCTCTTCAACAACTCCAAGAAGAGAAAATACAGCTGAGAGTCCGCCTTGAGAAAGACTGCTTGGCAAATCATGAAAACAGGTGTCTCTAAGTTTACAGAAGAAATTACAGGCCTATTATCCACAGGGACATTTATAATCCATCAGCCTGTGGGGTCTCAGGGGGATGGAGGCTTTCTTCATCTTTATATCCTGTTCACTTAGCACAGTGTCTGTCACATATTAGGTCATCAATACATTTAGAAGTTGTTTGAACCATACGGAGAGCTCATTGGGCCTTTACTAATTGTTTCCACTTTATAAATATTTGCAGCATGTTTGAAAGAACAGCAGAAGACAAATAAAAGCAAGAGAGAAAACAAAATAAAACTTTAAAGGCAGACATGGGATTCAATCAGGCGAGTGCAGACATTTATATGCTAATAGATCCCCAGAGCATCACTCTATTATGGCATGATATAAAAACTAAAATGCATAATGATTTTCTTGATTCAGGAAGAAAAGATTAAATTACCTAGGTATGTTTTGCTTTCAAAGACAGAGTAATGAACCATATATTTTAGAATGATTCCCATACATATTGGGTAAATTTTTTAAAGAGGTGTTTATGCTTGAAGGTTTAAACCCTCAACTATTTGGAACACTCAACTGTTGCAAACAATGCCTTCTTTGAAGGTTGGAACCGTTGAAGTCATTGTGCAAAGTAAAATCTCAGTACCCAACATTTTGATAGGATGCCCAGTTCCAGAAAATATTTTTGTCCTATTAATAAGAGTTTAACTCCTTCAAGCTAACCACAATGTTGCCCTGGGTGGTGTTTGAGTTGCAACGTTTTTGGTCCCCTTACCTTTCCTTAGAAATACAGCTATATTTCTGGAACAGAGAAGGCTTTCTGACTCTTTAAAGTGTCCTTGCACTCCACCATGGGTTTCCTTCCTGTTGCTTGCTCACCTCAACATCTCTTTTGATTTCCAAATCTTCTTCTGGCCATTTGTCTCCATGGCAGCCACCAGTGAAATCCTCTCCATCCTCTTCTATCCATTCCTGAGCTTTCTAAGAGGACTAACTCAGTGAGCTGTCACTAATAATTTATACCATCAGTTCATGATGAAGACACAGAACCTGAGAGATCAGTTAAAAGCCCACCTACACAGGAAGAGACAGTGAATTTGTTCCAAGCCTAAATTATTCCAAAGACATGAATTGTATTCACTTCAACCTAATCTAACTCCCACATTAGCTCTGCCTCTCTGCGCACCTCCCAACACCACACACATACCCAGTCACCAGGAGAATATTAATGTGGACAGTCAAGAAGATGTGAACTGGATGGGAGAAGAGATGACAAGAAAGGCTGAGAAATATAACCATGGATGGCTGAGATCTAATCTGTAAATACTTGGAAGGTATTTTAAAAAAAAAGCTTTAGTCACAAGCATCCTTATATTTTCTAATTGATAAGATGACTTGAGATTTCTACCCTATTTCTGTCCTTCTCTAGAAGTGTAATTTGGTAGTTGATAAGCCCAAAAGGACTTTCATTTTTTATGAACAAAATACAGTCAGGTGCTGGTGGCTTATGCCCATAATATGAGCTACTCAGGAGGCTGAGTTCTGAGGATCACACATCTAGCCCTGAGACTCTTATCTCCAACTAACTACCAGAAAACCAGAAGTGATGCTATGGCTCAAAGTGGTAGAACACTAGTCTTGAGCAAAAAAGAGCTCCAGGATGTGCCCAGGCCCCAATGATGAACAAAAAAGAAAAAAGAAGATCATTTGGGTAAATGCCAAAAGTGGGATTGCTGGATCATAGGGGAGCTCTATGTGGAGTCTTTTGAGGAACCTCCATACTACTTTCCAAAGTGGTTGAACAAGTTTACATTCCCACCAACAATGAAGAAGTAAGGTTCCCTTCTGTCCACATCCCCTCCAGCATTGGTTGTTATTAGAGTTCTTGATTATAGCCATTCTAACTGGGGTGAGGTGGTATCTCAATGTTGTTTTGATTTGTATTTCTTTTATGGCTAGTGAGTTGAGCATTTCTTCATGTGTCTATTGGCCACCCTTCTTTCCTCTTCAGAGAAGTTTCTTTTTTTTTTTTTTTTTTTTTTTTTTTGTCGGTCGTGGGGCTTGAACTCTGGGCCTGGGCGCTGTCCTTCAGCTCTTCAGCTCAAGGCGAGCGCTCTACCACTTGAGCTACAGCGCCACTTCCGGTTTTCTGGTGGTTTATTTGAGATAGGAGTCTCACGGTCTCTCCTGCCCGGGCTGGCTTTGAACCGCGATCCTCAGATCTCAGCCTCCTGAGTAGCTAGGATTACAGGCGTGAGCCACCAGCGCCCGGCGAGAAGTTTCTTTTTAAGTCGTTAGCCCACTTATTTATTGGGCAGTTGTTTCTTTGAGGATTTGTTGTTGGGCCATTTAATTTTTTGAGTTCCAGGTATATTTTAGATATGAGACCCTTGTCTGTTGTATGGCTAGTGAAGATCTTCTCCCAATCCGTGGGCTTTCTATTGATCTTGCTAGCTATCTCCTTTGCCATGCAGAAGCTCTGCAATTTCATGCAATCCCATTTGTTTGTTGTGTTTCTGGGTCTCAATTAAGAAAATTTCAGCCTATGCCAAGGAGACCTAGGGTTTCTCCTATTCTATCCTGTAATGTTTTCAGAGTATCTGCTTTGACTCCAAGAAGAAAATAAAAGGTATTCATAGAAATATTTGCTGAATGGTCAAATCTGTTTCAAGGTGTAAGTAGAAAGAGAAAATGACAATACCAGAAGACTTTTTGAAATCTCCCACACTAACAACTATAAATAGTCTTCTCTACATTCTTAGAAAAAATTAATTAATAGTTTGGATTTCCTACTGATGAAACATGAACCTTCAGGACACCTTAGAGTCCTAAGCTTTTGATAAAATTTTCAACATGCTCATGCTACATTGTCACTAAACAGGAGGACAACAAACATTTAAGGAATTTGAATACTTTTATTTATATTTAAGTATCTATTATTCATTAACTTATATCAATTGGTCCAAAGATCTTGTTAAATCAATAAGAAAGGGAACAAGCAAAGACACGGGATTTTAAAAAATTCATTACCTTCAAGTAGTTGTACAAAGGAGATGCCATTTAACAAAGCAGTTTATGAATGGCATGCATCTTGATCAGTGTCACCTCCTTCAACATTCTCACCCCCTTCCACCCACTCCTTCCTTTACTTTTCTTAATATTATGGCATATGCAATGAATTCTTGACTGCATTCCTCCCTTCTTTCCCCCCTTAGTCTATCCCTCTTCCCTCAAACTCATTACCACCCCTTTACTTGTATCTCTTGCACAGTGCTTATTTTGTTGGCCTTGACCTAGTCTTTGCTTTTTAAAAAAAAAAAATGTATTATTTGAGCTCGCCATAGAATCTATTATACTACAGTTAATTCATTTGTAACCATTTGCATACCAACTGGCCTGTTTACTTATAGATTGTAGATACAATCTGTCTACCACATATGAGGGAAACTAAGCAACCTTACTTTCTCTAAGTCTGGCTTACTTCACTTAATATAATTTTTCCAAGTCTTTCCATTCCTTTACAAATGGTACAATATCATTCTTTCTAATGGATGAATAAAATTCCATTCTGTACATATACCACATTTTCTTGATCCATTCATCCATTGAGGAACATCTGGACTGATTCTATATCTTGGTTAGGGTGAATAGTGCTGCAATGAACATGGTTGTGCTGGTAGCTTTACTGTAACCTTGATTAGGACACAAGTCTTTGAGGCTATTCACAGAAGAAATCCAAGCAAACAAGATGAATACAAAGGTTTTTCAGCCTTGCCAGAAATCAGTGAAAATAATCAAAAGCAAATTAAGATGATATATTACATCATTCTTATTAATTTAACTAACTTCAAAAGTCCAAACAGTATCAATTATTGGTAAAAGTAAGCTAAAATAAGAGCCTTCTACCTTGCTTAACAAGTATAATCTAGTTTAATTACTTGGGAAAACAACTGAGTCATACTATTCTTGAAGTTGTTCTTACCAATCTATCAGTTTACCCTTAAAAATCATTATGTGCACTTACAAAGAAAGGGCACACAGAGTGTTTGTTACAGAATTGACTTAATAGTAAAAACTGTAAAAATGATTAACACATCATAACCAAATAGATGAAGTAATACTACAAAAAATACATATAGATTAACAAGATGTGTCTTGCCAATATCAATGCAAATAAAAAAAAAACCTTACAATAAACAAGAATGTGTAGAGGATAATACTTAATGCACATTTTGAACACCCAAGACAGTACTATAAATAGTGGAATCATACATCTGAAAGGAAAAGGAGAGAAGCATGGATGGGAATAGAGAATCAATTCAGGAGGAAGGAGAACAAAAAAATAGGATGCATTTGGTGCTGTAACCTCACTATTACTTAAAAGACTGAAAGAGCCTGGTGCCAGTGGCTCATGCAGATAATCTTGGGAGGCTGAGATCTGAGGATTATGGTTTGAAGCCAGCATGGGCAGGAAAGTCCATGAGACTCTTATCTCCAATAACCTACTCAGAAAATGCTGGAAGTGGCTCTGTGGCTCAACTGTAGAGCAGTAGCCTTGAGCAAAAGAAGCTCAGAAATAGAGCCTAGGCTCAGAGTTCAAACCCCAGGATTAGCAAAAGAAAAAGAAAAAGGAAAAAAGAAAGAAAAAGTCCAAAACAAGAATGAGATCTGGAACAAATACATCAAAACTTATCTCTGAAACCAAAGTAGTAACTGCATACTTTGTGCTTTATATTATTTCTGTACTTTTCAAAAGGCAGAAAGTAACTCTTAATTCATCATTAAAAAGTCAAGCAATAGTCTGGTGCTAGTAACTAACACCTGCAATCCTAGCTACTCAGGAGACTAAGACCTAAGGATCACAGTTTGAAGCCAGCCTGGGGAAAGAAAGTCCTTGAAACTCTTATCTCCAATAATCTACCCAGAAAAAAAAAAAGCTGAGCAACATATATATGTATATACCTTATACTAATGCTGGAATACGTACAAAAAAAAAACATGAACAGAAAATTATGTACTGAATTGGTATCATTCTTTTTAATCTTGTGCCCCAATTTGTTGATCATGTATAGATTAGTAAAAAGTTGCATGAAAATATTGATTTGACTATAGAACTTAATTAGTGGGTTTTCTGATCATGTAACAGGACACATTTTGTCTTTTGAATGGATAATAAATGACTCACACTCCTTTGGAGTCTGCCTGTTGGTAATGAATGCCTTTAAATTTAGCATTGTAAATATTGAATTCTGTAGTTACAATAACTTAAATGAGTCAGTGTTTATTTACCCAGTCAAGCCAATGCTTCTAAAATAGTTGTTTCTGCTGTTTAAAAAATATGCTACTGCAAGTTCTGGCCATTGCATATTTTTTTTAAGTAATTGCCTTCTCCCCAGCTTGTCAGTTTGAAAGTAATGCCTGAGTAAAAGGTGAAGCCAACTGGAAAATCCCTCATGCAGAGGAGGTTAGCTGGCGACAGCTAAACAACTGTCTTTTTGTAAATAAAGTTATATTAAATAACTGCTCTTTAAAAGGCCAACAAGTGCCTTGATACATATTTACAATGTCAAAATTAGAAGGGAGTTTAGGAATTAGCTCATTGAACCCTATAATCTTAACAAAGGTAGAGCTGACATACAAGGAGATTAAGTGGTTAATGTCATGCAGCTTGAGAAGAACAGAGCCACCTCCCTACTCCAGAGGTTTTACATTTACATGGGACATTGTGTCTGAGCTTCTGAACTTGTGGGAATGACTTCAAATATCTACTCAGAGGTCTTGACTATCATGTCCTTAAATACAGTGTTAGTGTGCACCATACTTCCAAATTCCTAGCTATGTGCTTTTCCCTACTGAGAGTCTTTCATTCTTCTCCCTCCCTTTCTCCCTTCCTTTTCTTTCCAACACACAACAAACACCTTTGATTCCTTGTTATTATTTAAGCATGCAACAAGGACCTAGGTGCTCCATGTGGTGTCTACCCTCATAAAAGCTTAAGTCTAGAACTCTAAGATCCAATATGGCATCAGTCAACCACATGCAGCTAGTTCACTGAATTAAAACTAAATAGAAGCCAGGCACTGGTGGCTCGTGCCTATAGTCCTAGTTTCTCAGGAGGCTGTGATCTGAAGATCACATTTTGAAATCAACCCAGGCAGGAAAGTCCATGAGATGCTTATCTCCAAGTAATCACAGAAAAAGCTAGAAGTAGCACTGTTGCTCAGGTGGTAGAGCACTAGCCATGAGCAAAAGGAGCTCAAGGAAAGCACCTAGGCCCAGAGTTCAAGTCCCAGGATCAGCAAAATAATAATAATAATAATAATAACATAATTAATTAGTTAATTAATTGAATTGAATTCACATTTCAATTCTCCATCCTGTTAGCCACGTTTCAAATATTCAGCAACCTCAGTACATATGTAGGACATATGTATCACAGGAAGGTTTGTTAGAAGTGCTGAACTAGAAGTAAAAGAGAGGAAATGAAGCAGTTAAGATGCTAATGGTTAGGCTACGAAAAAGAAAGTTCGAGTATTTGAAAAAGTTATTCTAACTGGTGACTCACACTTGTAATCCTGGCTACTAAGGAATCTGAGATCTGAGAATCACAGTTTGAAGTCAGCCTGGGTAGGAAAGTCTGTGAGACTCTTTATCTCTAATTAACCACCAAAAAGCCAGAAGTGGAGGTGTGGCTCAGGTACTACAGCACCAGCATTGAACAGAAAAAACCAAGTAAGAGTGCAAGACCTTGAGCTCAAACTCCAGTACCAGAACAAAAAAACAGTTATTTAAGAGGGTGATGAGAAAGTATCAAGGAATAAGCACCAAAGTATTTATTCCACTGATTCCACCTGTATGAGAATTTCCAATGTCTCTCTGACCTTCTCCATTTACCTTGTCCTTTCTTCTCCTTCCTCCTTATTGTCCTAATTGGTGGGAGCATAAGTCCTCACATCCCCATAGGTAATTCAAATTAAATGCCACCTCCTCAATACCGCCCAATCTAGTCCTCAAAACTCTCTCTCATGACTAAATCCACCGGCTTAATTCTTAACCGTTGAAAACAAAATACCTCCAACAAAAGTTCTAGAGAAAGCTTTTTGTCCTGGACCTGACCTCATGGTCTCTGACGCCAAATGACCAGGTCAGGCCTGAGAAGGTACAAGTTTCCTAGGTTCTCAAAAGGAAGAGGGGGAGAGGTGCTTGCTTTGAGCTCCTGGAACAATACAACCACCTTTTCTATTTGGCTACACAGGCAATCAACTAATTATCAGATCTGTTTACTTGCTGCTTTTTAAATATTCTAATCATTCCCTAAACATCCTTAGAGCCAAGAGTTAACTCAAACACAGGTGCAGAAGAGCTAACACAAAGGGAAAGAAATAATATACAAGATCAAGTGAGAAATCAGACCCTCTATGGTTTGCTTATATAATGCCTGTTGTCATGTTCATAATGGACACACCAGAGACAAACATGTGACTACAGAAAAACCCTGCCTTGTCAGATTAAGTTTGGTAAAGACAAATGGTTAGTTAAAAAGTGTATTCAAAGAATATTTTTTAAAGCAACAGTTGTATTACATTCATTTGGGGGGCAGGCAAATAAAGATTGGCAGACATTTGAGGGGCATATTTGCTTTTACAAACTGGATAATGGTTATTTAAACTATCAAAGCAATCACAGAGAAAGGCCTTCAAAGAGTTGTCATGCCTTCTTTACAATGACACTATCCCACCCCAAGACACTTTTGTTTCTGCCATTCAGTTGTACAGCAAATCTTTATTTTCAAGCAGAACAAAGTTTTGCTTCACTCTGGGTTCTTTTTAAAGAGTCACAAACCCATATGATTGTGATGGTTGAAGGAATTACTGTTAATAGAAAAACTAGCATTGCTCGTGGTTGCTGTGACCTAAACCTTCTTCCTTTGCCTCATCAGAGCCTTTGTAGACCCATCTGCACCTGCTCCCTGCTCCAGAGGCTGACCTCTGTAAATGATCACAGTGGGTTCCCTGGCTTTGGGACTACACAGGAGATGCATAGTGTAGAAGAGGGAGGGATAGAATGGAATCCGTGTACTTTACCCTCACTTTAGGAATTTGTTGGCAGTAGCTACTTCCCTTTGTCATAGACCACAGTTTCTACCCAGGGGACCTTTGTCATGGACATAACCACGTGCTTCCTCTTCTGACAACTTCTCCCTGCCCTTGCCTCTTGTCTAGAATGTCAGATACTCCCTCTTGTTAATAGTCCTAGATGTTTCATCATCCCATTGACTTTTCCTTGCCATTTTTAAACTGTGTTCCATCACTAAAAACGACGGTTCCCCGTGTGAGGATGCCATCTGCTCCCTCTTGAGATGTTCATGAAAGATGCCTTGCTCCAAGTCCCACCTGCCTTTATGTGGATGTAACTAAAGTGGACATCTAGCCAGCTCAGATTCCTTCAAACCCACCACCTCAGTAGAGGTGGAGTGAATACATAGGATACTGAATAAAGGCATCCAGGAATGCAAAGACACACTGTGCTTTACCATGAAATGATAGAGAAAAAGAGAAGCACTGCACCCGTCAGTTTACTTCTTTGTCCTTTTCTGTTCCTCTCTTTGAGATATTCTTTTAAGGATTTATCCTGGAGGCTCTCACAGAGGAGAAACAAGATCCCTCTAGAGCTTCCCAAATGTCCTTTCCTTACACATACCACAAAATCTTCATGGTTGGGGCTGGGGTTTAGCTCAGCGGAAGAGCTCCTGCCTGGTGAACGCAAGGCCCTGAGTTCGGTCCTCAGCTCTGGAAAAAAAAAAAAAAAAGACTTCATGGTGTTGTTTTTTTGTTTTTGTTTTTCTAAATCACCCAAGCACACTACTGTCTCGGGTAGTTTTCTTAAAAAGATCAAGGAACGTGTCTCTTACTGCATTGTCTTTAAAAACTTTAAAATAAAAAACTACAAAGCAAACAAAATGCTCTACTTACTAGTTTATTAACAAGTAAAGGAATTAGTGAATCAATGAATTAATGAAGATTTTATGCTTTGTGAGTTGATCAAAGAATACACCTAAACACATGATCATTTTCAATGCTTTTATAAGCCACAATTCTCTTCAACCCAATTAAGGGAAAAAAATGACTACTGAAAATGTTCATTACAAATCAACCTCTTCTATATATGCATTGCACTCATAAGTTGATATGTTGTACTGAAACCCCTTTGTACAACTACTTAAATAAACCTATTCATAATGTATTTTGACAAACTATATCATCGACGTCCTCCATGTAGGTAGGATATCAATGGTAAATTATTTAACACAACAACCCAAAAATGGATGGAGTTTTTCTAGTTTCCACAGTTGGATGCCCATCCCTTGGGTTCTGAGACCATGGCCTCTAGTCTTTGTTTATTCAAACCTATGGGTAAAAGCAGCTTCCTGACATTGTTAATCCATGGGCTGTCTCAACTTCTTTGTTTGCTCTTCTAGTTCTTCTCACAGATTGTAATTATTTTCTGTGTCAGTTGGAATTTTGTGGTATTCTGACAAAATACATTATAGAAACAACTTAAAGACAGGGAAGATTTCTTCCATATCATTGTGATGGAGAGGACTGACAGAGAAGCCTTCCTGATGGGAGACAGGAAGCAGATATTTACCTGTGGCTGTGGGGCTTGAACTCAGGGCTTGGGCACTGTCTGTGAGCTTAGCACTCTACTACTTTGAGCTACAGCACCATTTCCAGTTTGCTGGTGGTTAATTGGAGATAAGAGTCGCACAAACTTTCCTGCTTGGGCTGGCTTTGAGCCACAATCCTCACATCCCAGGCTCCTGGGTAGCTAGGATTACAGGCATGAGCCACCAGCACCTGGATCCATATAAGCATTTTGTTTTGTCATTTTTGCATTTATTTGTGTTTTTGTCACAGAATTATAATGACTATATTGCAGACACATCCCAAAGTTCTTCTAACTATATCATATAAATCACTACTGTCTGAGACAGACATCAATTCACCATCAAAACTATGTTCTCTTTGCCCAATAGTAAGGTGGAGCTTCCCTGATTTGTTCATTTCTACTGTAACACTAGAATTTGAAAATGATTTTGTGCCAAAATATCCCAAAGTTGAAAATATTTTTCAAGTAAGATTCTATGTGCAAGTCTATGACAACATTATAATTGAATATAATATAATTGCAACATTCCTGATTATCACAACCTTTTGCTACCTCATTCCTTCCATTCTCCAGTTTGTACCATTATTACCTCTTCTTTCTTTCTATCCCTTACATTACTTTACTTCTGTATTTTCCCCTGCCATCTTGCTGGTCTTTTTTTAATGAAGCTATCATGATCCTCATTTCTCTGATGTAGAGACAAAGACACTAGTGCCCAGATAGGAGAAGCTTGCTAGAAGCATGTGCATTGTAGGCAGAAGGGTTACTTTGAACCTAGGTTTTGAAAATATGTAATTTTTTATAAGCATTCATTACATGGAGTATCTCCTCATTTGAATCTCTGCACATTTTAAGCTCAGTTTACTTCAGACATTAATCTACACAACAGCATCTTCCCTAATATGTACATACACTCAATACCCACCCCCCAACTCTTTAACTGATTTGTTTGAAATGTTCCCAAGTCTATTTAGGGTATTTTAATTAACAAAGTTGGAATAAGTGAAGAGAACTTTCCAAGAATGCTAGGAAAAGAAAAAAGTCTAAATTTAATCCCAATTTTTTTTTTTTACTTTTAAGCCTTTTCATTCACAGAGCCCTGGACAAGACTATGGGCTAAAATTTGCCATGGTCAACAAAGAAGATTAATAAATAGCAAAAGAAATTTTTATATTATTTGAACTTTTTGCCAATATATTATATGTGCATATGCCCACAACTGTATCTAATATAGAAATATAGATGTGTACATAAACAGAAATGTATGCATAAAATCTCCAATATCTCTTCTTATGATCATATATATATCATATATATAAATGCCCATTATATATATATATATGTATATGTATATACATAGTATTGACATGAGTGTATAGAAGAAAGAGGAGGAAGAAAGGTTCAGAAAGAGTAATATAGATAGTGTGGACTTGATCAAAGTACCATATATGCATGTTGTAAATATCATAATAAAACCTTTTTATATACTTAATTTATGCTAACAATATTTAAAAGAATAACATAAAGCTATGTTACAAAATTGTTTACTTAAAAATTTAATTTCAGCTCATAAATAATCCAACTTTTAGGAGCATATATAAAACAAAAACATTCAGAGAAAATGATTCTCTACTCTGTATACAGGACTTCTGAAACATTACAAGAAACAACAGGCTTTGTTAAAGCAAACCAAGCTGGGTTTGATTTATTTTCTCCCTTCTTGTTTCTATAGCACCCTTTCAATTTTCGTTTCCTGAATAGAAACAGTTTAGAACTAGAAACACTGGTTCACTGAAGTAAGTTTATATAATTAATGCCAGGATTCCAGGATACAAACAAACTGGACAGAGGTTGACAACAGCTGCATTGGTTAGTCAAAGGTTTTACCTCTTCTCCTTCCCAGTCCTTGTATGTTCACTGAAGTATTCTGCCTGTTGAGTTCTCTGTGTGGCTCTCAAAATATGTAAAAAAATGAAAGCTTTGTTTCCCTAATGTTAGAGCTATGATAGAGGTGTGGTCATTGTTGTGTACATCAAAAGAAGAGAAACTGTGGGATCTGAGAATGAAGGGTCCATTGTATGGTTCTACTCATAATACCACAGCCCTTGAGGGCCCTCAAGCAGCTGTGGACTCTGCATCATTCACTTAGAAAATCAGTCTCTCTCAATCTCCAAGGGCCATTGTGAATGAAGCAAGAATGAGTTCCCAAGAAGCTAAGTGGATGCTTATATGAGAAGGAAATCACAAATGTTCTCTAAATATGGAACATGTCCTATTCTATAAGAAAGGAGGGATATGAGGAATATCGAATAAAATATTTTTTGCAAGGAGCTCAGAAGTCAGTGGAAAAGAAGATTACATAAACAATGAGATTTGTCTCTGACTTTGTAACGGAAACAATGGAATCCAGGAGACAATGGACCATATTACTGTAAGTTCTTAAAGAAGAAAACTGCAGGCCTAGCTTTATATACCCTGAGCAAATAAGCTTACAAAAATGAAAGCAAAATAAATGTATTTCTAGACAACCTAAACCAAAGAGAATTTGCCAACTGCAGCCTTTCACACAAAAAAGAAGTATCAAAGGGAGTAGATCCATTTAAAAGGAAAACAATCCAAGACAGAAACAGAATAAAAAATGAAGTACATTAGAAATTGTAAATGTGTGGGTAAAAACAAATGTTTATTGTAACAAAAAAGTAATATTTTGTGGCATCATTTCATTAAGATGAATGAAAACAAACTGGTTGTACTATTAGACATTACAACCAGTGATGTATAAAAGCTCCAGCTATCCCACAGTTTCATGAGAGAAAACTAGATTTTCACTTTTATGTTGTAATTTCAGCTATTCCAACAGTATATACTAATATCCCAAGTGCATGTTTCCATACATATATTTTTTTGAAGTTTCTGTTCAACTTATTTTCCCATTTGCAAATTTAGTTGTTTGTTTTCTTATTATTGAGTGGTGACTGTTTGATTTATTCTGGAAACATGATTTTTATCTGATATGTATTTTACAAGATAAATGAGAACATATGTCTGCACAAAGGCCTTTAACGGAATGTTTATAAAGACTTTATTCATAATCTCCCCTCCAATAAAAATTTGAACAATGTCTACTTACCAGTGGGTAGACCAACAAATTGTGCTGCATCTACAAAAGACAAGGTTGTTCTATAATAATAAGGAATGAACAACACGTGCAACAGTATGAATAGTTTTCAAAAAGATTTACAATGTAAAAAAAAAAACAAAAAACAAAAAGATTTGCAATGTAAGAGAAGCTACCTGCAAAATACTCTACTATGTAACTTGTATAATTCTGTGATTCTGTCTAGGTAAAATTTAGGGGGAAAAAAACCTAACAATTAAAATTTCAGTGGCTCATAGAGGCTGCGATGAAGAAGAATAATGGTTGACCATAGATGGTATAAAAATATTTGAGGCAATGGAGGAGGCTACAATGCTTGATAAGAAATGTACTCATTATCTTGCCCATGTAATTGTAACCCCTCTGTACAGTATTTTCACAATTAAAAAAAAATATTTGAGGCAAGAGTCTCATGAACTTTTCTTCTAGGCTTGCTTTGAAGTGTGATCCTCAAATCTGATCTTTCTGAGTAGCTAGGATTACAGGAGAGAGTCATAATACTCTGTTTTACCATTGGGTTTTTTTTTTTTTTTTTGTAGTAGTTATTCTTGCTAGAATGAGATGACATCTTTTGGGTGTTGATTAGTGATATTGGACATGTTTTCCCAGAGACTTCTTGGCATGTCTTCATTTGAAAAATAATTAAGTCTACTGATATTTTGTTATTCTCTTTATGTAGTTGTAGAAAGGAACTGCCATTTAACAAAAGTTTATAAATGCAATATGTCTTGATCTATGTCATCCCTTTCTACATTCTCTGTCCCTCTCCTATTCACCTTTTCTCTCATTCTTCTTAATTTTGTAGACTATACATTGGATTCTTTTTTCTTTTTCTTTTTCTTTTTTTTTTTTTGTCGGTCATGGGACTTGAATCTGGGCCTGGGCGCTGTCTCTCAGCTCTTCAGCTCAAAGCTAGCACTATATCACTTGAGCCACAGTGCTACTTCCTGTTTTCTGGTGCTTTATTGAAGATAAAACTCTCACAGACTTTCCTGCCTGGGCTGGCTTTGAACCCCGATCCTCAGATCTCAGCCTCCTGAGTAGCTAGGATTACAGGCGTGAGCCACCAGTGCCCAGCTACATTGGATTATTGACTGCATTCTTTCTCTTCTCTTAATTTTCTACCCGTTTCCTCGTGACCCCATCTCATCCCTTTCAAATACTCCCCTCCCTTGGGTTTTATTTTGCTGAATTTTGACTTTGTCTTTCTAAGGAATTGAAACTGCCATATTTCAGTAAACTCATTTGTATACACTTACATGCCACCTATGGTATTTACGTGTAAGTTTGTAAGCTAGGTTCCACACACATTTTAATTATTTATCCATGTCAGATGTATACCTTGGAACTATTTTCACATCCTATAGCTTATCATCATCCTGATGATATTTTTTTTTCCTTTACTGTGTGTGGAAGATTTCTAGTTTGATGTCCTCCTGTTGTCTGCTTTTGCTTTTGATTCTTGAGTTTGAGGGAGTCTTGAAAAAAATCTTTGCCCATTTCTCAAATATTTCCTCTACTTTTTTCTTCTAGTAGTTTCACCTTGTCAGGTTATATGTCTAAGGTGATTTTGTAACTGATGAGAGATAGGGGATTCATTTCATTCTCCTGCATGGAATAAGCAGAGTGGAGGGAGTTTCTCCAAACTACAGCAACATCAACAGAACTTAGCAACAGAAGCATCAGTGGCCAGCAGTAGCTTTCCTTCATGGTCATTGTTGTGGTTTTAAAGTCATTTATTTTTCACTTGTGCAATGAATGTCAGTCTTGCTTATCACTGCTTAAACCAATATGTAGATATAGATTTAGATATAGACATAGACATAGTAGAGATAGAGCTATAGATCCATCTATAGATAGATATTGATTAGCACTTGATCCCCTTTTATTATTTTAAGAAGTAAAACAAGTACTATAATTCCACCATGTGCCTTTCTGCTGCTTACTGTTGTGCTGCACCAAGTCAATAGTAGCTGAGCCTCCATCTCTAGCCCTGGTAGAATCATAGAGACATCTGGAGGCCAACTCCTATTCTGAGCGCTCAATGTTCCAATGGTATTCCACATAGGGTAGCAAATACTCTTAACTCTGTAGATTAGCACCCTCCCCACTCCACCCCCAATTCCATCCCAAACATAAACAAAAGGCATCTTGCTTCCTACCTTGAGGTTGGGGCTCAAGTCACTTCAAACAGCTTGTTTACAGATGTGATTCTTTCCCCAGATAAGAGCCTCAGTATGTTCCCTGTACAAGCTGTTTGGGTTCATGTACCGGGCAAGGCCCAGGAGAGGAAAGCTCACTGGGTCCTGTGGCCATAGCAAATTAGCTGTTTTTTTCCAGGAACTGCCACCCTGCAATCCCTGGAAAGTTTCTCCAGCAGCCTTTAGATTCCTGGAGAGAAGTGTATATGCCCATAGCCATGGGCCAGGAAAACATTGTCATGTGTCCAACATTGTCATGTGTCCAACCCTGATAAACAATTGTCATTGTCATATCAAACTTCCCTTTTCTTCTTGACATAAAAATGTTACCATGCCCTCATCCTAAAGAAAATAAGTTTCTAGCTGAAATTTAAAACTTTAAATCTTTACTTCATTCTCCATACTCTAACAAGCTATTTTTGGAGATTCCTCTTCCTTCCTTTCACTAGTTCTTGAAAGAGTAATTATCTAGTTACAAAAATCAAAACTAATACTAAGCACTGGTAGTTCATGCCTGTAATCCTAGCTATACATGAGGCTGAGATCTGAGGATCATGGTTCCAAGTCAGCCCAGACAGGGAAAGAAAGTCCATGGGACCCTTATCCATGAGACCCTTACCTGCAATTAAATACCAAAAAAGAGCCAGAAGTGGAGGTATGGTTCAAGTGGTAGAGTACTAGCTTTGATCACAAAAGCTCAGAGACAGGACCTAGGTTCTGAGTGCAAGTCCCAGGACTGGCACACACACACACACACACACACACACACACACACATACACAATCAAAATTTTTAATCTAGTGCTCATGGCTCATCCATAAAAATCTTAGTTATTCAGCAAGCTGAGATCTGCTAGTCAAGTTCAAAGCTATCAGGGCAGACAAATGAAACACTTATCTCCAATTAACCATTACTGTTCTGAGCAACCTCCCAAACTCAAGATGGAATTCTAAAAACATGAAAAGTTGTGTTTTTTCCCAAAACTTCAAGTTTCCTAACATTGAAACAATATCTCCATTTGATGGTCACACACTTGGTGCTTTGGAACTGTGGAATATTAGGTTATGTAGAAAGAAAGAGAAAGAAAGTTAACAGAGACAGATGAACAAACAAACAAGACAAAAGAAAAAGAAAACAGGGGCTGGGAAGGTGGCTCAGTGGTAGAGTGCTTGCCTTGCATGCCTGAGGCCCTGGGTTCGATTTCTCAGCACCATATAAGAAAAAGAAAAAAGACGGAAGTGGTGCTGTGGCTCAAGTGGTAGAGCGCTAGCCTTGAGCTGAAGAGCTGAGGGACAGCACCCAGGTCCAGAGTTCAGGCCACACGACCAGACCCCCACCCCTGCCAAAAAAAAAAGAAAAAGAAAACAAAAACAGCAACAAAAGAAAAAAATCTCTTGTTTCTGTTTCCTGGAGTTCATTTTGATAAATATTATTTAATATGATCAGATGCATATGTATTTTGCACCTTGTGTTCCTGTTTTGGGAGGATAATGGGGTAGCACAGAAATGGAGGTACAAACAGTGAACAAATGCAGCAGTAGTACTCACTAGATACTACACTGAAAATTAACTATACAACTTGTGGCTGGGATGGGAGGGAAAAACCGAGAGAGCATGGACAGGGATGACATTGTCCAAAAAGAAATGTACACTTTACCTGATGTATGCAATTGTAACTTCTCTATACAGCCAGCACCTTTACAATAACAATTTTTAAAGTGCATGAAAGAAATGAAAAGTAAAACTGGGAGATAACAAGGGAAAGGGTAATGTTGGCCAAAAGAAAATGTACTCCTTGCCTGATTTATGTAACGATAACTCCTTGTTTTTAGCATTTCCAAATAAAAATAATTTTTAAAAGAAAGAAAAGATTTTTTTAAAACAAGGAAAATTATTTTATCTTCCTGCTACCTTCCTTTGCAACAATTTTTTAAAGAAGAAAGAGAAGTAAGAAAGGCTTTGCAGATAGCATCTGCCTTTTGGAAGTGTCCAGACCCAGGATGCAGTTATGTTATGTTCCTCCATTGCCTGAAAGTTTTCAAATCTTAAGTTCATTCTGCAGAGTGGCTTAGCAGCACTTGTGACTCCTAATGGACTCCAGAGGTGGTTTACATAAGGTGCCTCTCATTGGAATCAGCTACACATGTCTAGTTGATCATTCATTCACAATTACTTGAGTATCCTCAATCAGCCATGACAATATCCATTAGGTTCTTGGTCATCTCAAAATCCAGAGGGCAAATTTCCCATGGATGACTCCAAACAGAGAAGGTACAGTAGTGTTCTCCTGCCTAAGAATTAGCCAGCATTCAAAGGAGCTAAAGCACTAGGAAATTGCTGATAATATGTTTCTTACAGGGATCTGACTTCCCCCAATGGTGAGAGATGGTTAAACAAACATGAGGTCCTGCTTTCTGTATTTGTTACTGCGGTATAAAGCCGGGAGAGCAGTAGAAACATAGAGGAAGCAAGGACACACTGGGACCTGCATAGAGGGGCTAGAACCCTCAGACAGACTGGAACCCATATTCATCGCCCATTTCTCTCAAGCCTCCACCTTCAGTAAGAGGATTTTGTGCTGTAGTTTTTCATCACAGAACTAAACTCTCACCAGACACAGGAAGTAGAGCCACTAAATCAGCACCTAGCAGGGAGAGTTGGAATCACATGACCAGCTATCAGAATGAACCTGTGGATAATCGCAGATCTGCACAACTAGCAATAGCAGCAAGTGCCAGCAACACTACCCTCCCCTCACACACACACACTACCACCCTAAAAAATAATGGTATTTGGTTCACTTCCAGTCCCAATTAATTCACAAAATGTCTTTAGTGAGCCATTCTAAGTTTCAACCATACGAGAAAGGTATTTCCTTGGAATTAGGGAATTAGATCTAGCCTAGCCACATCTATATGACATAAACACACCTCAACTTGACCAAATCTCTAGCATCTACCTGTTACACACTGAGTTAGTTTCACTTGGTTGTCTTCCCTGACACATGACAAGTCGGGGGGGGGGGGGAGATGAAGATAGAGAGAGAAAGGAGAGAAGTGAGAAGAGGAAGTGCAGTGAGCTATCAAGAGTGTCAGAAACTAAGAAAAGAGAAAATCGGTCTTGGCTTCTTGTAACACTGTCAGTATGCAGAATAGCTCAACTAAACACCTGTTCTCATGCCTCCACTCTCCCACCCTCCAATATGCTATGGCATACAGATGAAAGTCATCGGGAAACAGTGGGCTCATAGATCTTCATTGTCTGTATTCCCTATCTACAGAAACTGAAGCATCGCAATGTCACCAAAACCAGGCCAGATGAGAATAGGGCAAGCATCTCAAGCTGGGCTTGAGGACCTTCAAACATATTCAACTAAAAACATAAATAAATAAAACCCCTCTTGCCTGGCACCAGTGGTTCACACCTGTAATCCTAGCTACTTGGGAGGCTGAGATTCGAGGATCATGGTTTGAAGCCAGCATTGGCAGAAAAGTCCATGAGACTCTTATCTCCAATAAACTACTCAGAAAAAGCTGGAAGTGGCATTGTGGCTCAAGTGGTAGAATGCTAGCCTTGAGCCCAAAGATGCTCAGACACAGCATCCAGACTCTGGGTTCAAGCCCTAGGACTGGCTAGTATGTATATATATACATATATATATATATATACACATATATACATATACATATATGTATATACACATATATACATATATACATATATGTGTATATACATATACACATATATACATTTATATACATATATATACATATATATATATCCCTCAAGTATCTAATCTTATGTTTTAGTATAATCACCAGCTGTATCTACTCCAGTCCCTCAAGTCCACCATTCCCACAATGGATCCATAGCCCAAGGCTCTCTGGATCCTCTGGGGAAGCAAAGTTAGATTCCCAGGAACTATAAAAGACCACGGGGGGGGAGGGGCAGGAGCATCAGTGGCTGCATTTTAGCTGTGTGCATCAACTACTTGGTCCTCATGAACCTGGGTCTAGTTACTCTCAGGACACAGGTCACAGCTTATTTTCCTGTGTCCATGACACTGTGACTGTTGATCTTGTTGAACTATTACGATCTTGTTGAACTATTACAAGGCAGGAAATCCCTATTGGTGGTAAATAACAACTGGGTGTCTTTCCCTTTATTACCTCATGACAAAAACAGGTGGATAATGAGCACCTTTTTTCACAAATCCTCAATACTGAGCATGGTAGGAACATGAAGTGAAAGAAATGGGCAGGAAAAAACCCGGAGTCCTCAAGAAATATGGCTTCTCTCAAAAATTAGTAAGATCTACCTATGGGAAATCTAACCCTCAGGGAGTATGTCTGTTTACAGATGGAGTGACAGAGCAAAAAGATAAGCTCTATGTGTATGATAAAAAGGTTTAGTAATATCAAATCGTGTGTGTGTGTGAGAGAGTGTGTGAGTGTGTGTATATGTGTGTGTGAGTGTGTATGTGAGTATGTGTGTGAGTGTGTGTGAGTGTGTGTGTGTGTGTGTATGTGTGTGTGTGTGTGTGTGTGTATGATGGTACTGGAATATGAACTCAAAGCTTTGCGCTCCCTCCCCCACCCTCTCTCTCCCAGCATTTTCACGCAACGCTGGTACTCTACACCTGAGCCAGACTTCCACTTCCAGCTTTTTACCTGATTAATTAAGAGTCTCAGAGACTTTTCTATCTAGACTGGATGTGAACCATGATCCTCAGATCTCAGCCTCCTGAGTAGCCAGGCAAAAGCCATCAGCACTCAGCCTATGCCAACAGTCTTAGGAAGATGGGTGGTAGTCTGGAAGTATTACAGAAATACAGAGCCAAGTTTCAACTGTCATGTAGTCAATAGGAACTAGTCCATTATAATGATTCCCATAAGCATATTTGGAGGAAGTCTAAGGAATTAAAAGAAGGGTTAGACACTTGAAAAAAATATTTCAAACTAGGCTGCATTCATCAGGACTACCCTCAGGAAAGAAGACAATACTAATTGGGTATACATCACTCAGTGGTTTCCTGTAAAGATTGAGAACACTGACTCTCAAAGTCTGACCTTGGGCCAGCAGTTGTCAGCATTTGGGAACTTTTTCAAATACTAAATCTTACCCCTTACATGCCTACACACACATGTGGAAACACACACACACACCCCTAACTCTGCAGTAAGTTCCAAGGGAATTCTGCTAGGACTTAAAATTCTGCTAGGGCTTAAAAACCATCCGTAGAGAATGTATGGATTCACCCTGGCTCAGAAACATTGCTAGGTCGAAGGACACGTGGTTCAGTTCCCATGTTCCCCAAACAGACAGGAGATGATTTCATTTCCCTGGAAGCCAGCTTGCTTTTAGGGAGCAAGTAAGTGCCCTAGCCAGGCTGACTAGAGCATTCCAGCCCTCATGATTCTATCTTTCCCAAAGCTACATTAGTGAATTAGCATTCTGATTTTTATAGCTCGGTCACCTGAAGGATGTTCTTGGCCCTCACTAGCATCCTAGTCTGAAACCTGACAGTCATCAGCACAACCAGCAACACCACCCCACCACCCCCTGGTGCTGACGCACTATCAAAATAGAGAATGTGAAGCAATGCTGAATTCCTGTCTGTCAAATAGAAATGACTATAGCTGCTCTGCTGTTAGCTGTGGTAAATAGAAAAGACTCTCTACCCCTGCCTCTCCACAATTTCTAGGACACATTCCCCAGAATACTCTACCTCCAGAGGCATTGTTGGAAAACCGTGTATCTGAGGAATGCGCACCTGCCTGCACCTGCAGGGGAAGCTTCCCAGACACACTGAACAGGATGTGAGTTGTCTGTGGTGGGATTCAAGGGACAGCAGCAGAGAGGAATAGGAGCAGAGAAAGAAGGAATTACACTTTTGAGGGATGGAAGGTAACTGCTGGGAAGTGACCAGACCAGAACATTGAGACCATGATTTTAGAAGATCTCTAATTCTATATGGACAAGTGGAGGTTTGATTCAATCATCAGAATGAGCTGGTATAAATGTCTGTATGAACAGATGAGTGGCAAGCAGGCCAGTTTTGTGACTGTCATCTCCTTAAAGTTTGAGGAAACCATCATGCAATTTCAGGAGGTTCTTGGAAAACCTTGAAATCCTTAAATATCTAGAATGTATGCTTCTTACCTTCATCTTCATGGCCTCACAGACTTTCCTACCCAGGCTGCCTTGGAACTGAGATCCTCAGATCTCAGATTCCTGAGTAGCTAGGATTACAGGCATGAGCCACAGGTACCTAGACTGAGTCTCATCTCTTATTCTCTCATACATGCATACTCCCTGGCCCTTTAGACTTCTGCTCTAGGATGACATAGTGAGAAGATCCTTACCAGATTCAGGCCCTTTACCTTCCCAAAGTAATTACGTTATGGGCATAAAAGAATTGGGCCACCAAAAGAATAGCAGAAGACTGAAAGACACAGAGAGAAAAAGAGATCCAACACCAAAGCATCAACAGAACAGTGGTGACTTGGCCTCCACCAGACCACAATGACCAAATGGTATCCAGTGCTGAGTCAACACGCGACCCAATTGTACAGGAGCAGATCTGTTGCCATCACATTCCCATGGTGATTATCTGTGATTGGCCCTCTTGGATGGCTGGCTTTGTACTGTTGGGATGAGTTCATGGAACACACAGGTAATTTGAATGCACCCATCACCCCCAGGCAATTAAAATCCCAGAACAGATGAGAGAGCTTCATTCCACAGACACTAGTCAGCAAGCTATAGCTTCTGCAAGGAGTTCCTTAAGTTTTGTTTTGTTGTTTGCTTTTTTTCTGAAAACATTTGCCAGAATGTAATAAAAATTGTGTGGCTTTCTCTAAGCATCAACACTATATTGATTCAAGTGATATTCGAAAGCGGTGTGAAAGTTATACCAAGAAAAGTGGTACCAAAGGCAGCCTGGGAAGATAAACGAAATGAAATGGCAACATTATTCTGCAGGAAAACACCCAGGAATAGCACTGTTTGGAGCTCATTTCTTGATTATGAGCATCCTTTCTCTCTCCAAGTTGAGAGCCTGGAATGACTGTTGGACAGGTCCCAGAAAATACTTTGCTCATAATTTTCAGATGCACTTTTATTCTACTTGTCCCTTTCTTTTCTGCTGGTAAATTGCCAAAATATCAAAACTTTAAATCACTAAAAATATTTCCCCAATTTCTCGTTTTAAGTATTGATATTGCTATATCTTCTTCTGGCTAATGACCTAAATCATGATTTAAAAATAAACAAAAACCCATGGTTCACACAACAGCATTTCTCTTCTTTGTTTAGGAAGATTTATTTAAAGCCTGACTCTTCCTCCAGGAAACATTGCTTCCTCACCTGAAATGTCTGTTTCCTTCTTCACATTATCTTCTCCCATCTGCCGGTAGTCAATAAAATTCTACCCTCAAGAGGAAGATTTGGATGGACCCTTCTCTGAATCCCTACTGCCACATTTCCCAATGTGTGTTCCACAACACATTAATTTCATTCCCTAGGTTAATTTACCTATACAGTTCTCTAGAAGAGTTCCACGAATAAATAAGTTTGACAAATACTTCCTATTCCATCCACCTCTTACAAAATCATAATTTGGAGCCATATATGTTATGGTAAAGGCTCTTTTCAGAGCACATCCACACATCACTGTCTACTTTTAAATCATCTTTTCATGGATGTGTCAGAAATCAAACAGGTAAATTTTATCCTAAGCTAAAATCTGAAGCTATTTCTCAAGTGGAATATGGAATATACACAGGTTATTTATTATTAGATTATTTATTAGTGATTTTTTTTTCTTTAGAGAGGAAGAAATAAGGCAAATGAGTAAATTTTTGGAAGAGTACATCAGGGTAGCATCCCCAGAGACTTAAAGCCAGGAGAGAAGGCAGAAGGCCCTTTAACATTTACTAGAAAGTTTTAGATGGAAAACAAAATCAAAGAATAGCAAGGTCTTTGCCACCTTTGTGACACACCCAGTTTGTTAAAGCTTTTGTAGAATCATGATGTGTTTCCTTCCAGAGCAGGGCTAACTCTCAAGCAGCACAATTAATGGAAAATGGTCATTAGCTTAAATGAGCAGAAGTGAAACCCAGTGCTAAAACACTTCACCCTCTACAAGCTCCCATTCTTCCTCTTTATTCTAAATTCCATTTCTTCTTTCAGCATGGTACTTACTGTTCATAGATTTTTTTCCATGTTTTTTTATTATTAATGTTTTTGTAGTGAAAATACTGTACAGATGAGTTACAATTACATGGGCAAGATAACGAGTACATATCTTATCAAGCATTGTTCCTTTCTCTTTGTTTCCCCTTCCCATCCCTTCCCATACTCCTCCCCTCTCCCACCTGACCCTCCCCCCACCCCCCGCCAAAGTTGTAAAGTTCGTTTTTTGACATAACAACTTGTACATCTCATTGTTGCAATGGGTCCACCTGTATCCCTATTTAAACGATTTGTTTTTTCCCTTCCCCTCCACAAATTATACCAACATCAAATACAGTGAAAACAGGGGTTATACCATGGGGGAGGGACATACAACTCCATTCGTTATAGCCCCACAAAAAAATAAAATACCTAGGAATTAACTTAACCAAAGAAGTGAAGGACTTCTATGATGAAAACTTTAAAAACCTGAACAAGGAAATCAAAACAGAACTTAGAAACTGGAAAAACTCCTGTGCTCCTGGATTGAAAGGATCAACATTGTGAAAATGGCAATACTTCCCAAGGCTATCTACAAATTCAACGCAATACCTATCAATATTCCAACCTCATTCTTCAAGAAAATAGAAGAGGTAATCCAAAAATTCATATGGAACAATAAAAGACCCCGAATAGCAAAAAACGATCCTAAACAGAAAGCATAGTGCTGGAGGAATATCAATACCAAATTTCAAACTCTACTACATAGCCATAGTAATCAAAACAGCTTGGTACTGGCCCAAGAACAGGACCAATGGAATAGAATTGAAAACCCAGAAATGAACCCACAGACCTATAGGCATCTAATCTTCAATAAAGGAGCTAAAAAAATAGAATGGAAGAAAGACAACCTCTTCAGTAAATGGTGCTGGCAAAATTGGTTAATCACTTGTAGAAAATCTAAAGCTAGATCCTTATATATCACCCTGCACCAGAATCAACTCCAAATGGATCAAAGACCTCGGAGTCAAAGCAGACACCCTGAAAATATTACAGGACAGAATAGGAGAAATCCTAGGTCTCCTTGGCACAAGCTGAAATATTCTTAATAGAGACCCAGAAACACAACAAATCAAAGAAAGGTTGGACAAATGGGATTGCATGAAATTGCAGAGCTTCTGCATGGCAAAGGACATAACTAGCAAAATCAATAGAACATCCATAGATTTTTTTTTAAAGATTCTACCAAATCAAGCTCAACGTAGCAATCCTTCTAGCCTAGACTTTTTTCTAACTTTACAGCTTAAAGGATCGAGAACATGTTCAATAAATCTTTGCTTAAAACTGCCACAAATAATATGTATGGGAATGTGCACATGTGTTAAGTGTTAAAGAATGTCCAGTGTTCAATGATGAGGCAGAAAGTCATAAAAATTTAGTCTTCCAAAGGAAACAATGGCTGTCATTAAAAGAAGAATCCAGTCTGTCTGCAACAAAATAAGATAAAACTAAAGTTCCAAAGTCAAAAAGTAAAATTGGAACTAGAGCTTGGCATCCCCTAAAAGCAATCCTTGAGATCAAAGGGGAGTTGACCCCAGGAAGTGGAATGATGGAGTGAGAGAATGAAAAAGGAAGGAAGGAATGATGGGAAAAGGAGGCATTATGGAAGTCACTGTTGTACATGGGTGGAAATGATCCCAATAGGGCCTCCTGAGTTCTTCTAGCAAATGGAAGGCTGAGGCATTGATCATGCTACCTGCCCTGGCTAAGGTTTGCCTCCAAGGACGCTTACTCACCTGTTGAGTTCCCCCTTGGAACTTCCTTGTTGGACTTCTCCAACAACTAATTTCTGTATTAGTGCCTTGAAGGGGGGCACTGGGCCTGGGGAAACTCCCCCTACCTCAGCCACAGGTAAATGTAAAGCAGGCTAGCAGCACACATTGTGATGGAAATACCAAGGGTGGTCTCCTATGGGAAACTGGTTACAGAACTTATTAGTAAAATAGGTGCTTTCATAAGATGCTCACAGTTTGGTTAAGCACAGTGGTGAGGTTTGTAATCCAAGAATTTAGGAGGCTGAGGCAAGAAAATGAGGTCAAGGCTAGCCTGAGCTATATAGGAAGAACCTGTCCAAAAAGACCAAAAAAAGAAAAAAAAAGAAAATGTATGTCTCTTTGGTTCTGGCTTACTTTGCTTAATATATTATTTTCCAAGTTTCCATTCCTTATAAATGGTACAATATCATTCTTTCTGACAGACGAGTAGAATTCCATTATATATATATATATATAT
The DNA here is from genome assembly GCF_024711535.1 of Dipodomys merriami. Taxonomy (NCBI): domain Eukaryota; kingdom Metazoa; phylum Chordata; class Mammalia; order Rodentia; family Heteromyidae; genus Dipodomys; species Dipodomys merriami. Next base: position 64,960,937 of record NW_027206290.1, read on the forward strand.
ATATATATATATATATATATAAAACATATTTATTAGAATGTGCCCATAAATCTACAAATAAAATGAATGACCAAAACAAATAAATATAAAACTAGAACATGATAAGCTATATGGAACCCTAGTCACTAACATACAGAGGCCAAAGGCCACTAAGCATAAGAGTGGTGGGCAAAAGCTCAATAGCTATGGACAGATGATCATGTAAAATAATATTCCATGAAATGAACTCCACAAAAAGGAAACAAGAGATACTCTTTAGTTGCCATTGTTGCTGTTTTTTTATCTCTTTTCCTTTTGTATTGTTTTTTTTTACCTTGTTTGTATTTGGGAAGGTAAGGAGGACACCTAAAAAGTAGAACAAGGATGAACAAGTACAACAGTGATACTCACCAGACACTATGTAGAAAATGAATTGAGTATCTTATGGGTGGGAACAGGAGGGAAAGATTGACTGAGGAGAAAAATGGCTCAAAAAGAATTGTACTGATTGTACCTGATTCATGTAACTGTTACCCCTCTGTATATCAACTACACAAAAACAATTTTTAAAAAACCCGGGATTGGTTAGCTTTGCCAAAAATAACAACTAAATTATTCTTCCCTCTTCAAATGCCCATTCATCCTCCTTATTTCTATCTTTCCATCTGGTGCTTATTATCCATGGTTTTTTTAACGATCCTAACAAACCAAGCTCATCACGGTCCTGCCCCTAGCCTAGACCATTTCTACAATGTGAGTTTCTATAACGTGAATACTTTAGAAACAAAATTTTTGAACTGTGTTCTCAGATTAGTGTTATTAAAAAAAACTATAAATGAGCTTTCACCCAATCAGACCTATGGAATGATGGGTCAGTCACATGTTGAACAGAAAATGTGCCCAAGAAACCCATTTTCCAGATTGTTCTTTGTCTTTTCCTCAGATGTTGTTCTTTCATCTTTGGTGTTTAGGACATATTGTTGCCTTTGTGAAACCCCAAATGTTCTGTCTCATTTGTAAACCTCTGTGCCCGGTGCCTCTGAGTCACCCAGTCTCGCCTCCTCCGCTCTTCCTCTGTCTAAGGTTCACCTGAGGTAAGGTGGTCACCAAGGACTCCTTTGTCAGGCAGAGTGGGTCTTCCTGGCGAGTACCAGTGCCAAGAACACAGGGCAGACAAGGCAACTTCTGGAGGAGCAATCCCTGGCCAGACAAGCTTCCATCACTCACCCGATTGGGCAAGGGCATCTTTCGCAAGCCTTCTCAACCCACCTGGCCCTTCTTTGGAAAGTTCACGATGGAATCAATGAGAAGATGGCCATAGAAACAAGGTCAATACACCCATAATGACCGCAGAGACAGGCACAATTGTTGGCTAATGACACTCCATGGACAGCAGATGAAAGAGGTAGTGCCCAGGTAAACTCTACCACCTCACAAACAAAGGTGTACACACCTGAGCACCTGAACTCACTTAACTCACTACCCTAAACCACTTCTTCCTTCTCCCTTGTCTCCTCTCTTCAGTTGGATGGTCACTCTTTCTAATTTACTATACAAAGAGGAACACAGAGTCTAAAGTCAGGTGCCCAGAAGAATAGCCTGAGAAAGGGATTGGTTTGAGGATGAGCTCTGGGAAAGAAAGTGGTAAGAGGAAGAAGGGAAGGGAAGGGACCTAAAAGAGATGTGATCTCTCCTTTAGTCTAGACTCAGCCTGCTCTGATGGGGATCCCCTCTGGAGCACCAATGACAGACATCACAGAGTTAGACCCCCCCCAATGACTTCAGACTAAAAGAAGAGGGAGAAAATATAGCTTCCCTGGCAAGTGGGGATCTTATTTAGTTGAAGTCAATCTTCTGGAAAATCCCACACTATATGCTGTAGCTGGGAAGTGAGTTTCTGTTTGGTTAAAGAAATCTAGGCAGAGCACAAACAGCAGTCAATGCCTGCCATATATTTTTCATATGACTGATGAACCTCTAAACAGCAGAAGACAACTGATCTGATTAAACTGAGCTTCCAAAAGCAATTTATGCCTCCACCCTCCAATTCTGTCCACAGTCACAAACAACATGTCTACCTGGTGAATGCAGACATGTATGCCTTAGCCAAATGTCAGCAGCTTTGAGGTGATATGGTAGTTTGCTTATGGCTACCTTGATGAAGAACCCAGTGACTCAAACAAGACAATGCATTGTCTCTCCTCTCTCAACACAAGAAGTCCGGCACCAAGGTGACAGGCACACATCCGATGAACCTAGAGGAGAAGATTCTTCCTTACATCTTCTAGCTTCTGGTGGCCCCAGAGGCTCCTTGGCTGATGACAACACAAGTTCTTTTTTAAACCTGGCATTGTCCCTGTATGTTGGTCTTTAAATATCTACTTGTTATAGGACACCAGTCCAGTTGGATTAGCAGTCCATGCTCCTCCAGTATAACTTCAGCTTAATTAGATCAACATCAAATCCATTTCCAAATAAGGTCACATTCTGAGGCACCAGCCATTAGAACTTCAACATGTGAATTTGATGGGGCAGGAGGCACCATAACAGGCCAACTGTGCAATCTCAGTAGCACTTTTACTGAATAGCTTTGGATTCCAGTCTGTGGTCAAGTCTAGCAACTATAAGCCAGCCTTGTTAAAACCCATGATTTGATAGTAACCTCATGTTTACCCTTGATGATCATTAACTTAAGCATGGCAATTCCCAGTGGGGCCAAACCATGCCTTCCTGGGTGACAGGGTGATAGGCATGGACACAATAAAATGGCTCTTTAATTTTGGAAGGTTCTGTCTTGGACATTGGTCTGTACAAACATTGAACGAAGAAGTCATTTCCATGATGATACGAATATTTCATTACTGGTAATAATAAAGTAAAAGGAAGGAGCTATCCATTAGGCTTCTTGGCAAAATATTTTTTCTTACAGTGACCATGTGGTACATAAAACTGTTGTTCAGAAAGCTTCTGGATGTGGAGAGACAATGTACCAAAGCAGGTCCTTCTTCTGATGGACTAGATATTGAGAGAAAAGGGAGTAGAGACATGAATCATAATTGTTCCTAACGACTCATCAAAAGGTCCAATGAAGTCACTGGAAGCACACCTGTGCAGAGGGGCACCATGAAAAGCTTCCGTTCTGGAAAGCAATGCTACAGAGATACATCAACAAAGCTCCCATGGGAGTGATGGCTCCTGGGTAAATAGGGTAACCCTGGTGAGCGCATGAAGCATAAGGGGCAAGTCAGGAGTAACATGTACAAATTAAAAGCTGAAGTGACCCTGCCAAAATGTCTGTCTATTCATTTGGTCTCTCTGTCTCTGTCTCTGTCTCTCTCTGTCTCTCTCTCTCTCCCTCTCTCTCTCTCTCCAAGTGTTTTCCTGACCCTATGTTTAGGTTCTAAGCACCCCATGTTGCCATCTGGGCCAAAGAGTTGCTTCAGTACCAAGGTGTTGTCACGGTTCCTGGCATGCAATCTACCTATTAACTTCTCCTGTCTGTCTTGAACTTCCTGACCCATTATTTGGCCCTGATCTCTGGAAACAGCACACACCTCATTCTTACTTGCCTTCTCAACCTTCTGCTAGTGAAGCTAACCTAGACCTTTGATCTAGACACGATCTTACAACCGGATTGTGTGGGGACCAAATATCTGTGTGTCCCACAAACTCTGCTATCATGGTTTCTAGGTAATTTAATTCAACTAGTTTTCTTTAAAGCAATAGTTTGGGGACGCAAGCTATTGCACAATAGTACGCTGATACATACTTTGTAAATGTGGTTTTCAACGCTGGGCTTACAGCAGAGATCAACATGTATGCAGAAATAAGTGTCATATTCTTCTTTGTTGTGATATTTTGGAACAGCTTAGGTACTCAGTGCCTTGTATACACTCATATCTACAAGTAGTGTATCAAATTGTATTTTACAAGTTAAGTAGATTGATCTCTTTAGTGATTCTGGTTCTTTACCTACCTATGTTCACATTATTTGCAACCTTGCAGTGTTCTCCCATGCTGGGTCTGGATTGGCCAGATTGCCTAGATATGACAAGATGATGTTGGAATACTTAAAAAGCTGGTCCCTGGTGACTCAAGCCTGTAATCTAAGCAACTCAGGAGGCTGAGATCTGAGGATCATGGTTCAAAGCCAGCCAAGGCAGGAAAGTCCATGAGACTCTCATCTCCAATTAACCACCAGAAAACCAGAAGTGACACTGTGGCTCAAGTGGTAGAGTTCTTGCCTTGAGCTGAAGAGCTCAGGGACAGCATAGAGGCCCAGAGTTCAAGGCCCATGATACACAAACACACACACACACACACACACACACACACACACACACACACACACACACACACAATCAAGTGTCTGTTTGCTCTCTTGTCCTTATTTCCCTTCCAGTCTTTTGAGAATAATCCTAAGCTAACTTAACTGGAAGATGAGAGGCAGAGAGGGTCTGAGTTTTCCTGTACTATTCTACCCCGGGCTGGTGGAGGTTGATGGAAGGAAAGAGTAAGGATTGATGCATAGCTATTATTTTCAGGAGCCAGCCCTAGAAGTGGCCAATATCAGCCTGCACATTCAATTAGACAGAACTCAAAGATCTTTTCTAACCATACACGAGAAAGACTCAAGAACATGGATAGGAGTTCCGGGAAGATGGCGGAGGAGAAGCTGGAATCTGAACAAGCTCTCGCATAGAAAGCAGTTTCAGAGTTCCAGTAAACAGTCCTAAGCCAGAGAATCACACCAAGTGTGCCATCACAGGACAGAGAGTTAGACAAGAGAGGGGAAGCCAAGGCAAAAAGACACATCTGAGCGCCTGCCAGCAGCCGCCGCGGCGGCGGCGGCAGGGTCACAGCGGAGTCCGCAGCCCGGGCCATAACTGAGCGCTCACACAGAGAGTCCGGGACGAAGGAGCCAGACGCAGCGGGCGAGCGGATTCTACTCAACACCAGCAAGAACCGACAAGGAGCGGACATCTTCATCCTGCAGTTCGCAGACCAGAGACGACCCAGGATCCAAAACTCGACGTGAGTAGAAGCCCGACGTCCTCACTCCTTCTCAGGGAGCAGAGGAGGGAAGGCCACCCCTCCCCCCCCAGCACCGGTGATCTCCATCTTGGATACCGACAAAGCTCGGAGGAGCTGCCAGCTCCAACCCAGGCCTTGGAATAAAACGAGTCATTTAGCAGGTCACAAGAACTTAACGGCGGCGAAGTGACCTGCCAGACTCAGCTCCATCCAGGGAAAAGTCACCCAGCTCAGGCACCAGCCATTGGAGTGGCTTTCCTCACTGGGTAACCAGAGCTAGAGGCTGCCCCTCCCTCTAGCAGCCTCCACAATCAATTGAAAAACAGAAACCCTGAGAATGGCTCCAGGCTGGGCTCTGTGTTAGCCCCAGGAAAAAGCTACTGATTGTTGAAAGGCCTCAACCCTACCCAGAACCTAGCCTCACCACTGCATCCCCCTCTTTTGTGATTCTCAAAGCAGATCACCCTCCCAGTAAACTAATCTGGGAGGGGGATCTCAAAATCTTGGGTAAAGCAGAGCATTTTTCTGCCTGTTCGAACAAACTGACTTAAGAAACCAATCAAGCCACAGGATCTCAAGCTGACCAGAGACTCCAACAAGAGGCTGGTTACAGACAAAATGGAGATACAGGATTCTTCCCACCCCTCCCAAAAAAAAATCAAAGAACATTTTTTTTTCTTCCTCTTCTTTTCTTTTTTTTTCTTTTTTTCTTTTTTTTGGTACCTTATATATATAAATTTTTTTTCCTTTTCTAAAAATTTTATTAATCTTTAATTTTTGCCTTTTTTGAAAAAATAATTGTTTTCCAGTAACTTTTTTTTCCTCTTATAATTTTTATTTTAGGAACACATGAATGTGCGTTTTCCTTTCTTTTCTTGTCTTCTTTCTCTTTTTCTTTCTTTCTTAACTATCTTTTTGTTTTTTTGTCTAGCTCTACTGAACTTCTGATCTTTTTTCTCCCTTTCTAATCCTTTTCACCTTTTCTTCTCTTTTGATCTTCTGTATGTGACTTAACTCTTGTCCTGCACATCCTCAGATAAACCCGTAGTTAACTAGTAGACCCTATCCCCCATTGTGTACACACTTAATCCACAAATTTATTACTCAATTCAAAACCTCTGAGACTTAAATTCCTTAATAGCAGTACTACCTCTTCATACCTATATAATATTTTAAGCATTTTTTTAAGTTTTTCACTTCTCCTCTATGTCCCTACCCTTCTATTAATATACTCACATTCCTCTCTAAATAGATGGTCTTTTAATCTCCATAATAATATTAATTTTTACGTTTCTATTTTTTTTCTGGTCTCTTTTCATTTCCCTTTCCCATTCTTCTTTTTCTCTCTCTCTCTCTACATGCATCCTACCCAACCTATTTCCTGCATTGGGATTAGGACATAGTTAACTCTCCCTGTGCCTCCCCACACCAATCTATTCCTATTTTTTACCCACATCTCTCCCTAACCCTAATAATTTCTGGTTTTCCAAATTCTTCTCTGCGGTTCGAAGCCCATTAACATATAATTGCTTGATGTTGAATAGATGTATCTGTTGAACTAGATTGTATCTGTAGACTATTGACTGTACAAATGCAAACTTTGATTGATGGTTGCCTTAAGATACTGTTCTAGCACAAAACTGGTGCTATTTTCATCTCAAATGGGCAGAGTAAGCTGAAAAAACACTAGAAAAATGGCAAATCCGGATATCTCAAGTCCCAATCTTGATAATCAGGGGTCAGAACAGATAATGAATAATCCAGAGGAGAGTTCCCAAATAGCTCTACAAACACTGCTGGCAAACATGATAAATGAGAAGTTTGACAACTTACAAAGGACTCTGTATGAGCGTGAAAGGGAGAGAGAGGAGGCATCCCAAAAGCTTATACAGGAATATCATAAGCGTGAGGAAGCTACTCAAAAACTGATACAGGATTTGCGTGAACAACTTGAGAATACTCAAAGAGAAAGGGAGGAATGGCGTGAGCAGGCTGAGAACACTCAAAGAGAACTGCAGGAATCCCACGAACGAGAGGAAAGAGAACTACAGGAATCCCATGAACGGGAAGAAGCTAATCAAAGAGTAATACAGGAATTGAGAGACCAGGTAGAGAATACACAAAGATCACTAAAGGCATTCATGGAATCCATTAACAAAGAGCTGAAGGAAGTTAGGGAGACCACAAAGGGAATGCTGAATGGAACCCAACAGAAGGAATGGGAGTCCAAAGAAACCATAACCAATCAACTAAGTGATTTGAGAACAAACACTGAACACCAAATCAAGGAAGTAAAGAAATTCATACAAGACCTAAAACAGAGCTTCAACAAAGAACTTGAAGCCATCAAAGCTGACCAATTAGAAGGAAAAGAGATAAAAAACAAAGTAGAGAGTCTTGACAGCAGGTTAGACCATGCAGAAGATCGAATCTCAGGGATTGAAGACAGCCTAGATATTATAGAGAAAGAACATACAACCATCCAAGACAAGTCCAAGAAATATGATAGATCTATCCAACACCTGGAAGACACCATCAGAAGGCCTAATCTAAGGATAATGGGTATAGAGGAGCACCTAGAAACAGAAGTTAATGATCTAGGAAATTTGTTTAACAGGATCCTAGCAGAAAACTTCCCAAACATACAAAAAGATAGGCCTATTCAGATACAAGAAGCTTTTAGAACTCCAAATAGACCAGACCAGAATAGGACATCCCACCGTCACATTATAATCCACACACGATCAATCAGACCAAGGAAAAGATCCTTAAAGCTGTCAAGGAGAAAAGGGTAATCACCTATAAAGGGAAACCAATTAGAATCACCTCAGATTTCTCAGCAGAGACAATCAAAGCAAGAAGAGCCTGGAATGATGTATGCCATGCCCTAAAAACAAACAACTATCAACCAAGAATACTGTACCCAGCTAAACTCTCCTTCATAACTGAAGGCCAAATAAAAACCTTCCATAGCAAAGAAAAATTGAAACAATACATCTCCACCAAACCAGCCCTACAAAAGATTCTTAAAGATGTCCTACACATAGAAAACCAACAAGAATGCAACAAAGACCAAGAAACTGCACCCAAACTGAGAATCCAAGAACCATAGGAAGAACCCAGCTTTCACAGCCCCCAAGAAGGTGGATAACATGGCAGGAACTCCCAAATACCTCTCAGTCCTATCTCTTAACGTTAACGGACTGAACTCTCCAATTAAGCGACATAGACTGTCTAGTTGGATTAAAAAACAAGACCCTTCTGTCTGCTGCCTGCAGGAGTCACATCTTGCCCATAAAAACAAACACATTTTCAAAGTTAAAGGCTGGAACAAAATCTACCAAGCAAACAGCCCCCATAAACAGGCGGGAGTTGCAATCCTAATATCAGATAAAATAGACTTCAAATTAAAATTCGTGAGAAGAGATAAAGAAAGTCGCTACATACTAATTAAAGGATCTCTCCTTCAGGAGGATATTACAATTCTAAATATCTATTCGCCAAACAATGGAGCACCCAAATTTATCAAAGAAACACTACTTTCCCTCAAATCCCATATAGATCCAAAGACATTAATTGTTGGGGATTTAACACACCACTCTCCCCACTAGATAGATCAACTCGGCAAAAACTCAACAGAGAAACCGCAGATCTAAACAACTGCATAGATCAACTAGAATTAACAGACATCTACCGAACATTTCACCCAGCAGCATCAGAATACACGTTCTTCTCAGCAGCACATGGAACGTTTTCTAAAATAGACCACATTTTAGGCCACAAAGCAAACTTGTCTAAACTCAGAAACATTGAAGTTATACCTTGCATTCTCTCTGACCACAAGGGAATAAAATTAGAACTCAACACCAAAAGCCACCAAAGAAAGTCCAGTATCACATGGAGGCTGAACAACACACTGCTGAACCAAGAGTGGGTCATGGAAGAGATTAGAAAGGAAATTCAAATGTTCATGCTATTCAACAAAAATGAACACACAAATTACCAGCTCCTCTGGGACACAGCAAAGGCAGTACTCAGAGGCAAGTTTATAGCTCTGAGCTCCTACATCAACAAATTGGAGAGATCTGAAACTAGCAATTTAATGACACCTCTAAACCTCCTTGAAAAAGAGCAGCAAGATAAACCCCAATCCAGTAGATGGAAAGAAATAATCAAAATTAAATCAGAATTAAATGAATTAGAATCCAAAAAAACTATAGAAAGAATCAACAAAACAAAGAGTTGGTTTTTCGAAAAACTTAACAAAATTGACAGACCCTTAGCAAATCTTATCAGAAAAAGAAAAGAACACACCCAAATTAATAAACTCAGAGATGAGAATGGAAACATCACCACAGAAACAACCAAGATTCAGAACATTATAAGGGAATACTTCTCAAAACTTTATGCTAATAAGTTTGAGAACTTGACAGAAATGGACCTCTTCCTAGCAAATATTGACATGCCAAAACTAAACCAAGATGAGTTAAACTATCTTAACAGGCCCATATCAAGCACTGAAATAGAAACAGCAATAAGAGACCTTCCAGCTAAGAAAAGTCCAGGACCAGATGGTTTTACAGCGGAATTCTACAAGGCCTTCAAAGCAGAGCTCACACCAATACTCCTCCAACTCTTAAATGAAATTGAAAGAGAAAGCTCACTACCGAACACATTCTATGAAGCCATCATAATCCTCATCCCAAAACCAGGCAGGGACTCATCAAAGAAAGAGAACTATAGACCCATTTCTTTGATGAACATTGATGCAAAACTTCTCAACAAAATTTTGGCCAATCGACTTCAACAATTCATCCAAAAAATCATACACCACGATCAAACAGGATTCATTTCAGGGATGCAAAGCTGGTTCAATATACGCAAATCAATTAATATTATTCATCACATCAACAGGAGCAAGAATAAGAACCACATGGTTATCTCAATAGATGCAGAAAAAGCATTCGACAAGATCCAACACCCCTTCATGATGAAGGTTTTGGAAAAATTAGGAATCCATGGAACATTCCTTAATACAATAAAGGCTGTATATGACAAACCTACAGCCAGCATTATACTCAATGGTGAAAAACTAAAGCCATTTCCTCATAACTCAGGAACAAGACAAGGATGCCCACTTTCTCCACTTCTCTTCAATCTAGTATTAGAATGCCTAGCTACAGCAATAAGACAAGATGCAGACATAAAGGGGATCCAAATAGGGAAAGAAGAAATAAAACTCTCCCTCTTTGCAGATGACATGATCTTGTATTTAAAGAATCCCATAGACTCCACTCCCAAATTACTCAAGCTGATTCAAAACTTTGGCAAAGTAGCAGGTTATAAAATTAACCCCCAAAAATCAATGGCTTTTCTATATGCCAACAATGAGAAAAGTGTGGCTGAAATTAGGAAAGCAACTCCATTTGTAATAGCCCCACAAAAAATAAAATACCTAGGAATTAACTTAACCAAAGAAGTGAAGGACCTCTATGATGAAAACTTTAAAATCTTGAAAAAGGAAATCAACACAGAACTTAAAAAATGGCAAAGCCTCCCTTGCTCCTGGATTGGAAAGATTAACATCGTGAAAATGGCAATACTTCCCAAGGCTATCTACAAATTCAACGCAATACCTATCAAAATTCCAACCTCATTCTTCAAGGAAACAGAAGAGGCAATCCAAAAATTCATATGGAACAATAAAAGACCCCAAATAGCAAAAACGCTCCTCAATGGAAAGAACACTGCTGGAGGAATATCAATACCAAATTTCAAACTCTACTATAAAGCCATAGTAATCAAAACAGCTTGGTATTGGCATAAGAACAGACCTCAGGACCAATGGAATAGAATTGAAAACCCAGAAATGAACCTACAGACCTATAGCCATCTAATCTTCGATAAGGGAGCTAAAACAATAGAATGGAAGAAAGACAGCCTCTTCAGTAAATGGTGCTGGCAAAATTGGTTAACTACATGTAGAAAACTAAAGCTAGATCTTTATATATCACCCTGCACCAGAATCAACTCCAAATGGATCAAAGACCTTGAAGTCAAAACAGACACTCTGAAAACATTACAGGATGGAATAGGAGAAACCCTAGGTCTCCTTGGCTCAGGCCGAAATTTTTTGAATAGAGACCCAGAAACACAACAAATCAAAGAAAGGTTGGACAAATGGGATTGCATAAAGTTGCAGAGCTTCTGCAGGGCAAATGACATAGCTAGCAAGATCAATAGAAAGCCCACGGATTGGGAGAAGATCTTTACTAGCCATACAACAGACAAGGGTCTCATATCTAAAATATACTTGGAACTCAAAAAATTAAACCACCCAACAACAAATCCTCAAAGAAACAACTGCCCAATAAATAAGTGGGCGAAAGACTTAAAGAGAAACTTCTCTGAAGAAGAAAAAAGGATGGCCAATAGACACATGAAGAAATGTTCAACATCCCTAGCCATAAAAGAAATGCAAATCAAAACAACATTGAGATATCACCTCACCCCAGTTAGAATGGCAAAAATCAAGAACTCTAACAACAACAGATGCTGGAGGGGATGTGGACAGAAAGGAACCTTACTTCATTGTTGGTGGGAATGTAAACTTGTTCAACCACTTTGGAAAGCAGTTTGGAGGTTCCTCAAAAGACTTCACATAGAACTCCCCTATGACCCAGCAATCCCACTTTTGGGCATTTACCCAAATGTTTACAAACAAGACCACACTAAAGCTACCAGCACAACAATGTTTATTGCAGCATTATTTACCATAGCTAAGATATGGAACCAACCCAGATGCCCCTCAGTAGATGAATGGATCAAGAAAATGTGGTATATATACACAATGGAATTCTATGCCTCCATCAGAAAGAATGACATTGCCCCATTTGTTAGGAAATGGAAAAACTTGGAAAAAATTATATTAAGTGAAGTAAGCCAGGCCCAAAGAAACATAGGTCCCATGGTTTCCCTTATTTGCAATATCTAGTATATGCATGAGTCAAGCGGAAAAGGTCAGATAATGTGATGTCAGGAAAATGAACCCTTAGATATGTATTTTAATGTTTTTTTTTCTTTCATGCATGTGTTTCTAACGCATTTATAAGATTATCTCTTTGTTGCTTTGTATGTCCCTCCCCCACAATATAACCCCTGCTTTCACTATATTTGATGTCAGTATAACTTGAGGAGGAGATGGGGAAAAACCAGTTGTTTAAGGATACAGGTGGACCTGTTGCAACAATGAGAAGTAGAAGTTGTCATGTCCAAAACGAGCTTTACAACGTCGGTGCGGGGGGGGGGGGGGAGGGGGGAGAAGGAGAAGAATTGGGATTGGGGGGGAGGGGGGAGGCTGGGAAGGGACGTGAAGGGTAAACAAAAGGAGGAGGCTGCAATGCTTGTTAAGAAATGTACGCATTATCCCGCCCATGTAATTGTAACCCCTCTGTACAGTATGTTCACAAATAAAATAAAATAAAATAAAAAAGAAAACACACACACACAAAAAGAACATGGATAGAGGTGAGCACTTGCAGATTCTACTACTTACACCCAGTTCAATTCTTAGGTATTCACCCTGACAAACTATTGCATAACACACATTATTCATGAATGATGGAAGTTCATAGTACCATTGCTCTAGATGATTAAAAAAATTGAAAAAATACAAATGACTAGAATAAGAGAAGCATATAAAACAGAAGAGAATAGAAGTAATTTTAGGAGCAAGCTGCTGGAGAAAGCAAGAGGGTAGAACAGAACACTGGCCCAAGATAGGAGAAGGAATATCTTTTCTTTTCCTTCCTTCCTTCCTTCCTTCCTTCCTTCCTTCCTTCCTTCCTTTCTTTCTTTCTTTCTTTTCTTCCTTTCTTCCTTTCTTTTTCTTTCTTTCTTTCTTTTTGTGTTGGTCGTAGGGCTGGAACTCAGTGCATAGGCACTGTCCCCGAGCTTCTTTTTGCTCAAGGCTAGTGCTCTCCCTCTTGAGCCACAGCACTACTTCCAGCCTTCTCTAAGTATCGTATTAGAGCTGAGAGTCTCATGACCCTTCCTGGTTAGGCTGGCTCCAAACCACAATCCTCACAATCCTCTTAGCCTCCTGAGTATCTAGAATTATAGCTGTGAGCCACCAGCGGCCAGCCAGGTATGTCTTTCTTATCAGAGTACATAAACAAAGAAGTAAATAGGCTGCCAAATTTCATGTTTAGAAGACACCACTCTCGATTGAATGTGTCTAATTTTTCTTGCAATACAAATATACAAGCTAAGGTGGAACAAAGAAAGGATGTTGAAAAGAAGTTATGAAAAAAACTATCTCTGATTGTCGGAAATGAAATTTACCAGACACACATGGTAGATTTGTCCAGAAGAATTAAGTACACATTGAGATTTCTGTGCATATGTTGAAACAAGTCAAGACAACAATACAGTGATTTTCTTCAGTTCCACTCAGCTGCCAGAGTATGAGGAGGCAATAAATGGAGAACTGGGATTAACTAGGGTGGAGAGTATGCAGAGGAGTATGGCAGAGGAGAGAGAACAAGAAGTCAAGGATGTGCTCTTGTAAACGATTATAATCCCACACTGGGAGGTCTAAATTAGACAAAAAGAGGAGCTAAATGATGGAAAATGGCAGATGACTGGAGGTACTAAAGGAAGGTGGGGGTGGAAGAAAGGATGGAGGGAAGATGGAACCTAAGCCTTCAGATGAACCATGGGTTCCATTGATGGCAAAGTCTAGGTAATGACCATGATGGAGTGACAGAGGTGGTATGAAGGAAAACAAACATTGCATCAGGAAGGTCAAGGAACTGAGGGGGCAGAGCACTGCAGAGATCACCATTGTCAATATTAGAGCTGAAGGAATCACCTTTGTCAACACTGGAGCTGCCAAGGAAAATACCAAGAGCAATAGTGGACAGGGAGATTTTTATTGTAGGAGAAGGCACCCATGTCTGGGTAATTGGGATTGCACATAAATTATGTATGTGTCATGACACAGGGTAAAAATAAAAGAATGAGAAGAGGAGATGTGATCTGAAGACTTGAAAGGCTAATAGAAGTACTTTAAAGGAATGAAAGAAAGAAAAGAGTTGGGGATAATGGAAGGAAGGAAATCCTTCATGTAAGTACATGACCCAGGAAAGGAATCCTACAAGTGTCAGGAGATGGAAGGTGTGGAGCTGAGGAAAGTAAAGAGCTTTAGTGTGACAGACTATTTCAAAGAACATCCAAAAGAAAACTTCCATAGTCCAGGACTCCCACCACCACCATCTCCCTACCACCAGCTGTTACATCCACTGCCTTCTGCACATTTCTACACTTAAACATCCAGAATCCTATTGGACGCCAAACTCTGCTCTTGAAACACAAAATCTCACTCCATTGCTCTAAAAAAACATTTCCCTCCTCTTTCCTGGTTCATCAGTGTACTGAATCATATCCATCATTACATAATTGTTATTTTTCAACTTAAAGACACTTTTTGCTGAGTTCTGGTGGTTCATACTTGTAGTCCTAACTATCCAGAAGCCAGCCCAGGCGGCAAAGTCTTTGAAATTCTTATCTCCAATGAACCGCCATAAGCTGAAAGTAAAGACATAGCTCAAGTGGTAGAACACCAACTTTGAGGGGGGGAAAAAACCTAAAGAAAAAACACTCAGGCCCCTAAGTTTGACTCTTGAAAGACAGAGATAAAGGGAAGAAGGAAGAAAGAGAAAAAAAGAAAGATAGAGGGAAGGGAGGAAAGGAGGAAGGGAGGAAGGAAGGGAGAGAGGGAGAGAGGGAGGAAGGAAGGAAGGAAGGAAGGAAGGAAGGAAGGAAGGAAGGAAGGAAGGAAGGAAGGAAGGAAATAGGGAGGGAAGGCGAGAGGGAGGAAGGAAGGAAGGGAGAGAGGAAGGAAGGAAGGAAGAAGGAAGGAAGGAAGAGAGGGAGGAAGGGAAGATTGTATCTTTTTGCAGAAAAGTAATCTTTTGAAGAGTTACCTAAAGTTCTGAAGTCCACAGTTCCTCTCCTCTTATTGTTTCTTAAACATATTACAATCAAATTTTCACCCTCATTATTCCATAAAAACTGCTCTTGTCAAGGCCATCAGACAAGAAAAGCCATGAATGGCTTTCTAAAAGCCTGCGGTTAACTTTCCATCTTTGTCTTACTCAACCTACAAGCACCATTTAGCATCATTTTTCACTTGACTGTCAAGACATTACCCCCATGCTCTCTTTATCTTCTCTTCTGCTACTACTCCTTATTCTTCTCATTTGCTGGTCTTTCCCTGTTTCTCTTATCTTTCAGGGTTGCCATTCACCTAGCCTCAGTCCTTATTTTGTTTTGTGGATCCCAGAGTTGCTTGACTCTGTGAACCGCCATGTAATTTAGGCATGTTCACATGCCT
Organism: Dipodomys merriami; assembly: GCF_024711535.1. Classification (NCBI taxonomy): domain Eukaryota; kingdom Metazoa; phylum Chordata; class Mammalia; order Rodentia; family Heteromyidae; genus Dipodomys; species Dipodomys merriami. Next base: position 64,976,346 of record NW_027206290.1, read on the forward strand.
CTTTCAGTGTTACCTCTGATTTTGGGCTCTCCTACCCCAAAGTGACTTCACACATATAACCATGTTTCTCTCTATTTGTGGGGTCCAACTCTCCACTTTGGACTTCCTCCAGACATTGGTGTCTTCTGCAACAAAAGCCTGTTCACATTCCATCTTTTCTATTGAAAATGGAACACTTACCATCGTATCCTTCTGAGTTCTTTAGCCAACGCAAACATCTGACTGACTTGGCATCAGAGAAAGACTTATATCATGACATGTGTCATCCTCTTGCCTCTTGTAGGATGATACTAAAGTTATACCAGAAGGAATCTGCTATGAAAGTAAGGAGTAGAGAAGACAAATCCACACAGTGAGCTATGCTGCACTGCACTTTAGCTAAGGTGGCTAGAGGATTAAGATGTGCAAAAGTCTTAACATCCAAAATTAAGAAGAGTAAGGGACGGGATGGGTTGTGGAGGGACAGGTGAGAGTGTGGAAAGGGGCGACATGGATCAAGATACGTTGTATTCATAACTGCTTTGTTAAATGGCAACTCCTTTGTACAACTACTTACAGATAATGGTAATAATAATAATAAATTAAATGTGTACAGTATCATTATCCTCAATGCTAACTCGAGAAGGAAAAAGGATAATACCTTAATATAACTTTTTCATAAGGACTGATGGATATTACAATTGCTCAACAGCTAACTTCAATTGGACTGCCTCCCCTTCTTTCTTGACGGTTGAGCTCTAAGAACTATGAGAGCAGGGAACATGTCAATTTTCTTCCTTATTTATACCTTGATCACTTGGCATTTGCCTGGCACAGAGTTGATAATAAATTAGTATTTGTTAGATGGATGAGTTTTGTTTGTGTCATAGTCCCTTAATTAATGGTGTCCAAAATTAATGGTGTCAATCATTATTACACTGGACACAGCACTGGTTTATGGGAACACTGTGATAATTAGGATATAGATGCTGTCCTCAAGAAGTTTTCAGTCCAGAACTAATACAAAAATAACAACAGGGTGGGCTGGGAAGGTGGCTCAGTGGTAGAGCGCTTGCCTTGCATGCTCGAGGCCCTGGGTTCGATTCCTCAGCACCACATAAGCAAAAAGAAAAAAGCCGGAAGTGGCGCTGTGGCTCAAGTGGTAGAGTGCTAACCTTGAGCTGAAGAGCTGAGGGACAGCGCCCAGGCCCAGAGTTCAGGCCCCACGACTGGACCCAAAAAAAAATAATAATAACAACAGGGTGATGAATACACTGGAGAGAACAGCTACATACCAAAAAATACCTAAAAGGAGCATCTAACCGAGCAGAGCTTCAAAAGGAGGAAATGGCAACAGACAAAAGCATGAAGAATGAACTAAAAGCAAGGAAGGCCAGAAAGCACTGGAAGCCTCATAGTATGAAAGTCAAGTGGCAGATGTATTCCCATACACTCCACAGCAAGAATACATGGAACATGTTTTCAATCATGATGTTGTAGGTGTAACAGCAAACAGGATAGTCCTTGATTTCATGAACTCTCCTAGCAGCAGCTAGAGGCAAGCAAAAATGATTCGTGTGTGCTCTAGCAGGGGGATATCTGGATGATCTGGGATCCCCAGGGCTCCCATTCAGAATGGGAAGGTCACAGCCCACTTTCTTGTCTGAGGAAGATGACTAAGATTATCCAAGTCAGTGGGGGCAGAAAACAACTGTTGCAAAAAGAAAGCTCAGAAGAAGAGACCACAGGGGATTTCTATCAACTAGACTGAGTTCACTATGGCTGGTGTATAGTACTGATAGAGTTAGGAGACATGAAAATCCTGATCATTTCTGAGCTTTGCCCATTGAAAAGAATCCTGGTCAACCTGTCAAGGATTGTGATGGAAGGCATAGAAGAGAGAAGTGCTGTCATGCAAAGATTGCATCCATTGCATCCAGTCTTTGCTCTACCACACTGTAGTACTTGGTCATCATGTCGAAATTGAGGCCAGTTTGGTTTTCTCCCTTATAAAGCTAACATTGACATCTCATAAAATAGTTCAGAGGATTAAATGAAATAATTCAGTTAAGCGTTTAACACCTTACCTACTATACCATCAATGCTCAAAAAATATGTTTTCCCCTTGACTTCCTACTTCTCAGTATTGTCTCAATGGGTAAATTTTCAACTCAATTATTTTTCTTCACAAGACTGAAAATTCTAGTGCCTTCCTAAGCCTCAGAAATGAACAAGATCCCCCAAGAATATTATTTAAAAAAAAAAAACTGAGCTCTTAAAAACTAGTTGTGAAGAATTGTGGAAAACACCTAGATAGGTTCTGATTTGATTTAGAGAGGATCATAAAAACAATATTACTGAGCCAAATGCCTGTAATCCTATAATCCTAGCTACTTAGGAGGCTGAGACCTGGAGAATCAAAGTGTAAAGTAAACCTGGACAAAAAGGTCTGTGAGACTCTATCTCCAATTAACCAGTAAAATGTGAAACTGAAGGCAAGGCTCAAGCAGTAGAAATCCAGCATGAGCAAGAAGGTTGAACAAGACCATGAGACCTTGAGTTCAAGACCCAGCACCGGCACAAAACAAAAATTTAAAAAAAAAAAAGTGACATAGTAAATAATACATGGAAAATCACTTGGACCCAATGATTTCGGCTAAGGAAATGCTTCTGATTCTGTCCTGAAAATAGTTTCACATGGCACCATTCAGCCCTAGTGTTTTGTTCATAGAATGTTCAAGGCAATGCTTCAATCCTAAACCCTTTCCATTTATGAGTTCTGAAAGAATGGCTTCTCTGATCATGGAGGAGGAAACACAGTTCCTCTCAACCTTATGGTACACATCTCAATTTTTTAAACATACCTACACAATGTTTTCAGCATGTGAAGGATGTTGACATTGTCTTTTTCTCTTGGAATAAAGGCATGGTTGATGTCAGTCTTGGAACATGCAGCCTCAAGAGGTACTTCATTATTATCTAGAGCAACTAGAAAAACTCTATTAAGACATCTTTTGAAGCACAACATGTAGCCATGATCTGAGTGTGTCAAAAGTGTGATCTCAACCTACCCCCAAAAGATATGAGCAAGGGAATTTTCAAAACTGATTATCTCCCCTGCTCCTTCACTCTTTTGTCTGGTCTTAAAAATAAATGTGGCAAAAGAACTGATGAGCCTTACACTTTCAGAATAAGTATAGAAATTTTAAAAATTCAATCATAAAATTCAATGCATATTCTACAAAATTAAGAAAATTGAGGGAAGAAGAAGGGTTCAAGGGATGGAGGAGAATGATGAAATGGGTGGCACTGATCAAGATTCATTGTATTCATATACTACTTTATCAAATGGCAACCTCTTTGTACCACTACTTAAAGATGTAAAATTATGCCAGACACCAGTGGCTCATGACGATAATACTAGCTTCTCAAGAGGCTGAGATCTAACTATCGCAGTTCAAAGCCAGAGTCTCATTGAAGACTCTTATCTCCAATTAACCACAAAAAGCCAGAAGTAGAGCTGTGGCTCAAATGGTAGAGTACACGCCTGGAGCAAAAAAAGCTCAGGGAAAATACCCAGGCTCTGAGTTCAAGCCCCAGGATCAGCGCCCCCGCCCTTAAAAAAAAGATTAAAAATGAAATTTTTAAAAAAATTCAGAAGGGAACTGTATAAATGTTTTTTAAAAACTATGTTACAAAGCTTACTCCTATCTGTTCAAAGCCTTCTCAGTCCTTCTCAGTGTCTTTTGACCCTTTCCAAATAAAAGATTCCACTATCTATTTCCCAATTCAGTGACCCTCCCACTCCCTCTCCAGATACACCCATATGAGTGAGACCAGAAACTCAAACTTAAACCCTTGGCTTCAAAATCCCAGGAACTTAGCAAGGTTCATTTGAAAAATTGATTTAATATAAACAGAAAGCCCTCTTTGAAAATCTACCATCAGAGTTCTTTTCCTTTGTGTAGTTCATGGTGTGCCTCCATAGCCAAGAGCCATGCAGGGGCAGGGCTGCCAAAGAAGGTAGAAGATGTGAGATCCTCCTGCTGGGATGCTGAGACACTGGTTAGTGGCCACACCTCTATCCACACACAGAAGCTGTTTTCTGCTCAGGTAACACCCACCCTTACAGTTACTCATACTTGAGCCCCACCCTCACCCCCCACACTCATTTCACAGCCTTACCTACAACTTGCGTGGTTAATTTCTGCTTTCCTACATCAGATATGGTCCCAGAATAAATCAAAGTTCCACTCAAGTGTTTCAACTCATTAGCATGATGAGGAGTCCGAGTCATGCAGCAAGAGTCAACTTTTAATTCTCAAGAGTTTTGCAGACAGACTATAAAACACAGGCAATAAAAATTAATTCATAATGACTAAAATTATGTTAAAAATAAAGGTAACAAATATTCATATCCCACCCCCCTCATTATTTTACTACATTTTGCTACAAGGTACAATCTGGAGATGATGGAAATTCATTTTATCTGTATGAAACAACTGAACATCTTTGCCCAGGTCTGTTCAATGGCATAATGTTGAGCCACAGTGAGAATATTTACCCCCAGAGAAACTGGCAAATCTACAAATAAGGAATTTGGGGTGGATTTCCAAGAGCCAATTGTTAACTACTTTACTAGCACATCATTGCTTCAACTAAAACTTGAACCAAAGAATCTCTGTGGGTTAAACAAGTAGAATTACAGAAACCAACCAAAGATGTTGAGTCCCAGAGATGAGTGACAGAAAGAAACATTATCACTTTCAGATGTGAAACGCTGAGAGCTGGCACAGAGAAGATGGTTGTGTGAATAAGAGCCATAACCCCAAAGGAACAAGCCTCTGCCAAAGTATAGTATGGAAACAGCAACCATGGAGAAAGGTCCCCTTTCCTCCCTACTTCTGATTACAAGCCATTGCCTCAACCTGTAGGAATTCAGCCAGCCAGAAAATACTTGAAAACCCTCTTAGACAATTAATGCAATAAATGTGTGCTAATACCAAAAAAAATATCAAGAGCTAGAGGCATGACTTAGCATTCATGATTGGCAGTTTCCATCAAGCAATCTGCCTAGCAAGTGTGAGGCGCTAAATTCAAGCCTCACCATTATCACAAAGCAAATCAATCCAGGTGCCAATAGCTCATGACTAATCCTGGCTACTCAGGAAGCTGAGATTCCCAAGGATCACAATTCAAAGCCAACCTAAGCAGAAAAGACTTAAAGGCTACCTCTTCAACCAGATATTGGTGACTCACTCCTGTAATCCTAGCTAGTCAGGAGGCTAAGATCGGAGAATCATGCTTTGAAGCCAGTTTAGGAAGCAAATTCCATGAGACTCTTATCTCCAGCAAACCACCAGCAAACCAGAAGTGGCACTGTGGCTCAAAGTGGTAGAGCACTAGCCTTGAGCAAAAAAGCTCAAGGGCAGCACCCAGGCCCTGAGTTCAAGTCCCACAACTGACAAAAAGAAAAAAAAAGACTACATCTTCAACATAAATATCAAAACTCCAGGCTGGAGGCATGGCTCAAGGGGTAGAGCACCAGCCAAGAAAGAGCAAGCTGAGCAAGTTCATATGTCTAAATCCCATTTACTCTTGTAAAATCAAGTACTTTACCTATAATCCAAACAACACTTTATTTAAAATAATATATGTTGGCAAAGACCTTATGTTTAAACCCATTCTAACATACCTTCTTGTTTTGTTTTGTTTTGTTTTGGTCCGGTCATGGGGCCTGAACTCTGGGCCTGGGCGCTGTCCCTCAGCTCTTCAGCTCAAGGCTAACGCTCTACCATTTGAGCCACAGCACCACTTCTGGCTTTTTTTTTCTTATGTGGTACTGAGGAATCGAACCCAGGGCCTCATGCTTGCAAGGCAAGCGCTCTACCACTGAGCCACCTTCCCAACCCCCTAACATACCTTCTAAGTGTTAACAAGAATCCCAGCATGTGAGCCATAAAATGGAATAATTTCAAAAGCCACCTTCTTTGGACTATATGGTAATAATATCCTCACCTTGTAGAATGGTACTTCACACAATTTCAAAGACAGGAAGCAAAAGAGAATACCTGATAGGCTAATTACAGAGCTGGAAAGCTACCTGATAAAACATTAAAATAAATGAGATAGATGAATTATTGAAGGCCAGAGCTGGAGACTGATGAACCATATTTAGTACACTAATCCCAAGTGTTTATTTTGCATTCTTCTGGCCTTTAAAGATGACAGCTTGTGATCAATTGCTTCCCTTGAAGGCTGACTGCTTTCCTGCCCCAGCGTTTAATTTCTGTTTGATGTTCCTCACTTTCTGTCAATGTATGAACTACTGTTAAGATATGCAGCAGTGATTAAAATAAATCACCCATCTGTTTATAATTAAAGACCAAGTTAAATCTAATGACAACTTTATCTAGCCAGCTAACCATTATCTAAGACAAGGTTGTTCTGCAACAATTTCTCCAGCAGATGAATTATTCCTTGAGTAGTAATTCAAATACTTCCCTTCCAAGAAAGGGGATTCTAATCAACAATGTCACTGGATAAGTGAAATGGGAGAAAATAGAGATATTCACTTCAGAATTAATAAGAAAAAATAGATCCTGCTGTCTAGCTCAAAGATTGGGGTAGAAAAGTAGCTTTTGACTCAGTGATTTTATGCTAGTCATTTATATAGATAAATGATGACTAAAACAATCAATTGTCCAAGAGCAAAAATAACAGGACGGGGATGAAGAAAGGAAAGAAGGAAGGAGGGAAGGAGGGAAGGAAGGAAGGAAGGAAGGAAGGAAGGAAGGAAGGAAGGAAGGAAGGAAAGAAGGAAGGAAAGAAGGAAGGAAGGAAATATGTGAAGTTTGTGGTAAAGTAATTGCCAAATACATTACTATTTTATAATGAAGAATGAATGTCCTAAAGTACTTAAATAAAATAGTATACAAAAGTCAGGAAGGAAAATAGAAATATTCAGCTTATAGTTCACATTACCCTGAAATAAGTAAAACTACTAATTCAAGTTTTGTTCAATAGACTTTCTGCCTATTCTTAACTTGATATGAACATATACACAGATCTATTACAATATTGGACCCATATTGCTACCTGCTGTTTTGGGAGGAGTTGGGTTTGTCTTTTGGTGGTAGAGGGTTGAATTCAGTGCTTCATGCTTGCTTTCTTGTTAGGCTGGTCCTCTATCTCTTGAGCCACATCTCCAGCCTGACTTTTTGCTGGTTGTTTTGGAGAAAGAATGTCATGGACTTTCTATCAGGAATGTTCTAAACTTCCATCTTCAAATCTCATCCTTTATATAACTAGGATTACAGATGTAAGCCTCCGGTACCCCATGCTACAGACTGTTTTGAAAAATATATTTTCTCATACAATACATTATGAATACTGGCAATATATTTAAAGAATTCTTGAAAACAAGCTGAGAACTTATGCAGTAGAACAACACAAAAACAAAATGTGATTTCAACTATTGGTTTGATGATCCTCTGATAAGCACAATTTGACTAGTTACCCAAACAGCTAAACACTGAAATTTTTTTAAATGCTATGAAAATACACCTAAAATAGTTCTAAAATCATAATCAACTATCATAAATTCAATAGAATCATACACAAGCAGCTGTTTCATATTTAAATGTAAAAATAGAATAATAAGATCAAGTTGCCATACGAACTCCCAGGTTTCACAAGAAGCAGATGGAACCCATGAACGCATTCCAATAATCAATGTGTCAATCAAAGTAGGGAGTGACTAAAGAACAAAGTAGATTGACAGTCCAACAAAGCACTGTCCAAGAAAAAGAAGATCTAACCACTGGGGCAATGTGCTTCCAATCCCAACCGTAAGGTTACACCTGAGGTAGAATTCCATGGAATATGACATCAACAGACTTGGCTGTATATATCTGCCCCAATAAGGGTACATGTACTCTGTGTGAGAGCACCAACTACACTGGCCAACTATTACTAATTTTTTTTCCCACTTCAATCTGACACTCTGCTCCTCAAACAACATTCAGATTTTCAGGTCAGTCACAATAAGAGGGAATCGACACTCAGTAAGAATTGTTCCAGTCTCTATACCAGTGGTTTCCAAAGGTAATCCAGCCAAGTAAGGAACCACAAACACAGTGATGAGAGGGCGGAAATGAACAGATCCCAGATCACCATCATCCAGTTCTGTGAAACAGCTCTGTTTCTCATTGGATGATTAACTTACCATTCTAAGCTTTCTACTGTCTTTGGTAATGGAGAGACAACATTTTGAGCTGATGATGTCTAAACAGTTGAGATAACAGGTCATTCAACCACCTAGGCAACCTCCCCCTAGGGGCCTTGGCCCTCACTTCAATTTTACTCATCTTCTGTCTACACAAATAAATAGACCCAGAGGCCTTCTGGCAGGGCAGGGATGAGTTTCCATTTGAGAGAACAGGGGGCTGAGCTAGTGCATTTTAAGAGCCTCCAACATTAAAATTGGAACATTTTTTATCACCTAGGAAGTGTTTTATGGTTTTATCCAGAAAATTTCCCAAATACAAGAATGAAATCCAGACACACAGTCAGTCAAGCTATGATATTTTATTTCTCCGTGGGGGAGGGGGTACTTTCTGTCATTTGAGTTGCCCCGAACTCAAATAACTCAGGGAATAGAAAGGTAAAAACTACAGAGGCCACTTGCAGGTAGTCAGTGGTAATTTCGCAATCAGCAAGAAAGCAAGTTACAAAAGCAGAACTAGCAATCTAGCAGTTAGTGATTATAAATGGAGATTACAATTTCAATAATCAATCAATCAATGCAAAGTTCTCATCCTAGATTTTTCCCTTTGTTCCAGGTTTTGGGTATTTCTGATATTGATCAGAACATAGTTTTTAATCTATTATTGAATCTCAGTAACCCGGTGTTTAACCCTGATTTACTCAAGCCTTTATCTCCAGGTTTTTGACTAACCTGGAGGTTTTCTTCTAAAGGGAGATCTACCTTTCAAGTTCGGGCTTATTCTTATTAATCAATAAAAGCTAACTGCAAAGGGTCAAGTTCCATGTTTTAGTATATTTGCTCAACAAGCATAATCACAAAAAACAGACATTGGGACATTGGTGGTTAGCCTTGTAGACTGTCGGCCCTATTTTTACTCACTTTGCAATTCTGAGCAAATGTCATGCCACAGTTTTGTTCCCCTTTCTGAAGTTTGCACTTAATATTTTTAGGCCGTGGGACTTAATTATCCCAGTTAAATTTCCTCCTTCCTTTGTCTAATTAATATTTTATCTGCTTAATTTGACCTGGCCCTAACATTATCAGCTATAAAGCTTCTAACTACATGGCAGGAAAATAAAAGAAAGTTTACTGATAAACTTTAGTTTTGAATTTGTATTTTATTAATTCTTTTACTCTGTCTGTGTGTGTGTGCCCGCTGGTACGTGGGTGCTGATCCTGGGGCTTCAACTCAGGGCCTGGACACTGTCTCAAGTATTTTGCTTAGGGATATCACTCTATCACTTGAGCCACAGTTATACTTTTCCTGCTTTTTGGTGATTAATTGGAGATAAGAGACTCACAGACTTTCCTACCCAGGTTGGCTTTGAATAATGATCCTTAAATGTTAGCCTCCTAAGAAGGTAAAATTGTTAGTGTGAACCATTGGTACCTGGTTTGTTATCTTTAGGTAATTGTGCCAAGGGGTCAGTTTAACATGTCAACTTATATTTTGAATTTTTTTTATATTTTATTTTATTTTATTTGAGAACATACTGTACAGAGGGGTTACAATTACATGGGCTGGATAATGCATACATTTCTTACCAAGCATTGCAGCCTCCTCCTTTGACTACCCTTCACCTCCCTTCCCAGCCTCCCCCCTCCCCCCCACCCAATCATACCCCCCTCCCCCCCTCCACACCGACATTGTAAAGCTGGTTTTGACATGACATTTTGTACTTCTCATTGTTGCAACAGGTCCACCTGAATCCTTAAACAACTTGTTTGTCCCCATCTCCTCCACATGTTATACTGATATCAAATATAGTAACGCATTTATATTTTGAATTTTTAACTACCAATATGTAGTGATATTGAGTATCAACAAACTGTCCCATATTCTCAAATGAAGTTTATACCAGACATACAAAGAAGCTACTCAGAGCTCCATTCAAGAAACCTCTAAGATATTTTTGCCTGTTGACCATGGAGACCATGAGGGGGAGGGCCATAATATGTCGAAGAGCACCCCAGCTAGGACCACACTAAGATCTAAGGCAGTGCTAGCGCCTTGCTTATGGTTAAAAGGATGCCATTTCACATAGATAGATTACTTGTCTTCTGATGAGAGCCATGTAACAATTTTCATAAACAATAGTAATCTTTCTTAGTTATGTAAAGCTAAAATATTTTGGAATGATTTGAGTTTATTGTAGTTATTGCTCACCAGAAGACCTTGGGTAAGTGCAAGTAACAAGATTCAACTTGTTTAGCTTAAACCTAGCCAGGTTTAAACCGGTGTGCAAAGATAAAAGACTAATACCACAAATCTTTCAAAAGCTGATGGATGTTTCATCATTTTTAATGTAAAAATGTTTAAAGGAAATAATTTTAAATTGTCGGCAATTATGAATAAATACACATTAAGTGAGGTCTTTTTTGCCCCAATTGTTTGAACAAGAAGTGCAAAAGAATGAGCCCAACAGAAAAATAGATCTTTCCCCCATCAGAGATTTCAACAAAATAGGCTCCACCTTTTCACTTCACTTTAGAGTGAGCGAACTTTCACTCCAATTTCTCACCAATATTAGCAAACGAAGCAAAGTAACTTAAAGGAGAACTCAAACAGTGTAATTTCATGGAAAGCCAAAAATCAAAGTTCAGCAAAATAAGAAAATGGTGGGTGTGGTAGGGTTAAGGGGAAAGAGGTAGATGAATGAAGAGGAGAAGAAGGGGAAAATACAGACAAGAATTCAATATATATATATCCTACAAAGTTAAGAAGAGTAGGGGAGAGATGGGTAAGAATGTTGAAAGGGGTGATATTGATCAAGATATGTCATATTCATAAAGTGCTTTGTTAAATGATAACTCTTTAGTACAACCATTTAAATATAATAATAAAAATTTAAAAATAAAGAGATCATAAATCTTAACCCACTATAAGTCCTACTTGCAATGGATTTTCTAATAACTGTGGTCCATAGGTTTGATGATGTTAAATTATAGTCTTGCTAATTTGCAGAGCAGGGAATCAGTGGACCTATGCAAGTGTTCTGTTTATATTCCCTCCTCAGAGGTATGATTTAAAGCATGAGATTCCACCTTAATCACAGATAAAAGTTACTTGTATTTCTCAAGTAAGTTTGAACCACTTGGGTCTGGCAGAAAGTCAAGCTTGCCAAATATTTTTCTATAGAACCACCTCCAATCAAACAAAAGGAATAATTAACCAAATAAAGATCTTATGGGAGTTAATATAGAATACCTTGGTAATCCGTAGACTGGTTGATATTCAGTCCTCCAGTTACAATATGGGTTTCAATGCACTAGACATTTTGTAACAAGTACATGCCATACTACACTGTAGCATGTTATATTAAGAGTTTTGAAGGTAAGTCATAAGGATTACATTCTCTCATATTCTTTCATCACTAAAAAAATGATGTAAATGTTCAGAAATGACTGGAACAAGCTGTTCTCATGATTGATTCCTATCTGGGGAAAAGTAAAAAGAAGCGTTATGCAATTTTGGCCCCAAGATTAGGTTAAATAGTACTAGATGGGTTTGGATATGTTTCCAGATAAACATCTAGATGTGATTATCTGAGCTTTACAATTTCAACCACTGTTATAAGCTTGTTGATACAATCAGATGCCTACATATGATACGGTCTTCTGATGCTTAAACTTGAGATATACAGATGCAGAAGGGATCATGGACTGATAAAAATCCTACTAGATATTGATCCATGAGTTACAATTGGGAAATTGAGGAAGATATATATATAGATAGATATATATAGATATATATATATGTGTGTGTGTGTGTGTGTGTGTGTGTGTGTGTGTGTGTGTGTGTGTGTATATATATATATATATAGAGAGAGAGAGAGAGAGAGAGAGAGAGAGAGAGAGAGAGAGTCAGTCATGGGGCCTGAACTCTCCCTCAGCTCTTCAGCTCAAGGCTAGTGCTCTACTGCTTGAGCCACAGCACCACTCCTAGCTTTTTTCTGCTTATGTGGTGCTGAGGAATCGATATCAGGGCCTCGTGCATGCAAGGCAAGCACTCTACTACTGAGCCACCTTCCCAGCCCAAAAGCCAATATTTTTAAGGACCAGACAATTAGATATGCAAGATAAGCTTTATTCCTGCACATTCATTGGCTTTCCTGAATGATATAAACGTTATCATCTAAGTCACAGATCAGACTTTTGAATATCAAGAAGAGTTTCAAGACTCTATTTTGGGCTCTAGCCCCTGAGCCTGGTCTGTCCCTAGTTGGAAAAGGAAGTCTAGAAGCAGCCAGTTCAAGCCCAAATATACCACATGCCACATAAGAGACATTCACTGAAGCAATGTTGGAGGTGGCAATTGGAGTGTTGCTGCCACTTCCTGTCACGGCTGGCTCTGTGGCATGAGTGCTCACAGTCCCATATTCAGAACAGCCTAGGCCTTGGCGTAACACTTTCCTGTCGCCATCATGCTATTAACAATGATTTTTTCTTTAAATTTGTGTTTTGTAAATGAAAAGTGATGGAACAGAGGAGATGTGTGAGCAAAGGAACTATGGCAGATAGCAGTATACACACAGAGAAGCAAGCCTGGAGATAACACAAGCACTGGCACTGGTGTAACCAAGGATGCTCATTAGCCTGTCAAGGGCAATGTTAGGTGGAGCAGGGCTCCCCAGGGGGAAAGGGAGCCAGCCAAAGACCTGGGCCTTGATGGGTGGTAGCAATAATGAAGCAGCAGCAGCAACAGGAGGAGCAGAAGGAGGCGGGGGGGGGGGGGGGAAGATGAGGAGGGAACGAGGTAAAGAGAAGGAGGAGGAGGAGCAGGAAGTGGAGGAAGAGGCGGAATGAAGGGACTGGCCATGATCCCAAGAGAGAGGAAGGCCCATGCATGAGGAGCACTAAGACCCTCAGTGTAAGGCTAGCTTGCCTGTGCATCCTCAGAGCTGTGTTTTCTATATCAGCTCAAATACCTAGTCTTTGGAGGGTATGTCTCAAGACCCAGTGTATTTGAAAGGATACATACATTGAATCTTACATATGCTACATTGTTCCTATTTGCACCTACATATGATGAAATTTAACTTACAAATTAGGCACCCTAAGAGATTATCAACAGTAGTGTATAATAAAATAGGATGATTGTAACAATATACAGTGACCAAAGTTCTCTCTCTTTCTCTCTGTCTTTTTTATTATCACAGAGTAGTGTATACAGTGTGGACATACTGGACAAATACACAGATTGTTCACACTGCAGGTGGGACAGTATATGTTGGCACACATTTTTTTCACACTACTCAGAATGGCCACTTAAAATTTACAAAGTGTGTGTGCACGTGTGAGTGTGCGTGTAGTACTGGGGATCAAACCCAGGGCCTTACACATGCTAGACAAGCACTCTCTTACAGAGATACATCCCCAGACCATAAAATGAATTATTTCTCAAACATTCCATTAATATTATCAAACTAGCTGGGCATCAGTGGCTCACACCTGTAATCCTAGCTACTCAGGAGGTTGAGATCTGAGGATCGCGGTTCCAAACCAGCCCAGGCAAGAAAGGCTGTGAGACTCTTATCTCTGATAAACCACCAGAAAACCAGAAATGACACTGTGGCTCAAATGGTAGAGTGCTTGCCTTGAGCTGAAGAGAGCAGGGACAGTGCCCAAGCCCAGAGTTCAAGTCCCACAACCGACCAAAAAAAATATATATATATATGTATATATGTATATCTATATAATATATATATATATATAATCAAACTATGGCTGATCTTAGATAATGGAAACTGAGGGAGATTGTTGTCTATACCTCACATTCAAACCATACCAAAGAATATTTACTAACTTAGAAGTAGCATAATGTTAGATGGAAAACGCTAAAAAAAAAAAAAAAAGCATACCTTCCCAAATTCTGTTTTTCCAATCATAACACACACACACACACACACACACACACACACACACACACACACACACATATCTGATGTGTAATTTCTAGAGAAACAAAACATAGAAGGTATAAAGTAAATGCCCACCATGGTTATAGCTCAAGAAAGATTGTAGGTGGATTTATTTTCCCTTACTGACTCTTTTCTGGCTTCCTAAAAATCTCAACAAGAAACTTACATTACTTTCAAAACTTAAAAAGGAGTAAAAATAGATCGTCAAATATTGAGAAGAGGTGCCTCTAATCTCTGAAATCAAAGAAGATGACGATTATTCTTATATTGTAAAATGGCTCTTGACTGGAGTAAATTATAGTATTACTACTTTTTTTTTTTGTCAGTAATGGAGCTTGAATTCTGGGCCTGGGCGCTGTTCCTGTGCTCTTCAGCTCAAAGCTAGCGCTCTACCAATTGAGCCACAGAGCCATTTCTGGTTTTCTGAGTGGTTTATTGGAGATAAGAATCTCACAGACATTTCCTGCCCAGGTTGGCTTTGAACTGTAATCCTCAGATCTCAGTCTCCTGAGTAGCTAGGATTACAGGCACAAGCCACCAGTGCTTTTAAAACTGGTCTAAGAAGGTTTGGAAGTACTGACTCTGTTAGAACTGACACTGTGAATTCCTTACATGAGGGTCACATAGTTTCTCATCTACAAGTGAAAGGAGGTGGCATTATCCTGAAGATATTTTGCAATGCTCATAGGCCACAGACAAATCAATGCATATGGTCACCTTCAGAATCCACAGTAGCGGAAGTGGCGCTGTGGTTCAAGTGGTAGAGCACTCTCCTTGAGCAGAAATGCTGAGGGACAGCGCCCAGGCCTAGAGTTCAAGCCCCACAACTGACAAAAAAAAAGAATCTATAGTGGCTATTGAGCAGAGATCCCCTTCCCTCACCAATAAAGCTCAATACTACCTTTCCAAGAAATTAAGAAATATCTTTACATGTATTCCACACATACATTTTTTAAAATCTCAGCAAGGGACTGCCTTTGGAAAAAATGAAGAGAAGTTACATTTAATTCTTTTTTTTTAATTGCTTGCTTAAAAGAGGTGGGGATTTTCCCAAATTGCAAAAGAAAAGAGCTAAGCAATAGGGCTATAAGAGAGAGAGAGAAAGAGAGAGAGAGAGAGAAACAAGCAAGCAAGATGAGACAAGATTTAAAGCCCAAATGAGAAGCCAATAGCCAAGGGCAAAAGAAGGTGATCTCCATGAAAGAGAAGGGATAAGGATCAAACAGACACATCTATCCTGCAAGCATAGGCTGCCAAACTGAGAAGGAAGTCCCAGAGGGGTCCTTCTGCAAGAAGATGGGAAGTACAAGGTGGAATCCCTTAGCTTTGATCATCGTGGTGTTTCCAGCAGCTTACACTTTGTCTCAGCCAGGTTATAAGCATTTTCCACTACTGTGTAGGAATCCATGCGGGATGTAGAGCAAGTTTCTCTCCAAGTAGAATCATCTTCAACTGCTCCATCAACATTATCATGGGTCAGTCTAGTTACTCCATAGCTAACTTAGATAAGTTACCCACGTGCCTCATTAAGACAGGATTTTGCTCAATGCCCTATCACTGGAGTTGAATCATACTTTAATCCAAAGGGATCCATGTATAAGTGAAATCAGAAAGCACTGGGGAGGTTTCTGGGTATTCCTCCAAATTGCTGATTCCCTCTTTCCCTACCAGAATTCCCAGGCTAAGAACATCAGATTCAGTGCAAACAAATCAGTGACAGACAATACAGGAAACTCCCCAAAAGCTCTGAAATCTTTGAAGTCACCTGACCTGATTGAAAAAGCATTGGGCTACACCTGGGGAATCTCAGTTCTCATCCTGGCTTTGTGCTGAAGTACTTTGAAACCTAGTCCCAATCATCTGTCCAAGTCTCAGTGGTCATATTTGTTCAAAAACAAAATGGTGAATAGGACCAGAAGTTTTCATGACAATAATATAAAACCAAAAGATAAGTCATCACCAATGTAGATGCAAGAATATTGACATAATTACCAGGACTCGCCAAGGCTAACAGGTCTCACTTTTTCTTTTTTTTTTCCTTTTTTCTTTTTTCTTTTTGTTAGTGTCAGAGTCTAAACTCACAGCCTCACATCTGCTAGGCTGTCACTCTACCACTTGAGCCATGCCACCAGCCCAGCATTTTGCTGACTATTTTGGAGCTAGAATCTTGCTGACTTTCCTGCCCAGGCCAGCTTCAAACTGTGATCCTCCAAATCTCAACCTCCTGAGATTGTGGTGTGAGCTACCCATGCTTATCCAGTCCTCATTATTTATGATACCATAACGCAAATTTACTTTCTTCCTAAAGTTTATTTGTAACCCCCAGATCTACATAGCATTTGCATGACCATTTTGTGGCTATTCACAGAGCTGCAAAATATTTTAATTAACTGACATGCATGTTCTTAGATAAAGTGCAAAAATGGTGGGGAAGATGATGCTCTCTCTTCTGGCTTCCAATCTCAGAAAACAGCCAAATCTCACTTGGCAACCTATGTAGGGGCCTCCTTTTATTAGTCTTGTGGTGTGTGTGTGTGTGTGTGTGTGTGTGTGTGTGTGTGTGTGTGTGTGTGTGTGTGTGTGTGTGTGTGTGTGTGTGTGTGTGTATGTGTGTACTCAGAGCCTCAAGCACTGGCTCAAATTATCTGCTCAAAGCTGGCACTCTACCACTTAAGCCACATTTCTAGTCCCGGCTTTTTGCTAGTTTATTGAAGATAAAAGTCTTGTGAACAGGCCTCAAACCACAATCCTCCAAATCACTACCTCCCAAGTCACTAGAATTACAGGAGTGACCCACTAAGCTCGTGGCTTGGTGACTACTCCTTAGCATGGCTGCTACTGTCCAGAAAAATGTAGAAATGATGTTTATTCTTACTTAAAGAAATGTTTTTTGTTTGCCAAGAAGGAAAAAAAAAAAATTCTCACCTTGTAGTTCTAAAAATCTATGGTTCCATCTACTGGTGACCTCCAGTACTGCTTTCTGTCTCATTACAATAGTTTTGTTGCCTATCTGTAGACACACACACACATACACACACACACACACACACACACACACACAAATAAGCTCTATGAGTACAAACATCAGTGTGCACTTGCTGCGACAGAGATAAGATACTTCTGTGTCTTAGAATCACTGACACCATCAAAACAAAAATCTTATTTAGCTTCTCAACTGCTATGATTCCCCAGGTATCCATCGCCTCCTTTAGCTCTTCATCAATTATGCTACCTACCCAATAGTCCAAGCATGCTGTGCACAAATCTTAGTCTGTACTTGTATATGCCAATGGAATCGGAGACAGTTATGTTGAGTAAGATAATCTATCTCAGAAAGGCAAATACTGCATGTTTTCACTCTGAGGCAAAAGTTAAACTCAAAATTAATAATAGTAACAATAATAAATGATTTTAAAAGGGAGGCTGATGGTGCTCTATATTCATAAAGTAGATGTTAACTCTCAATTTACATACCAACAAATGTATAAAAACTAAATATGTTCCATCTATGTTCATAGATCCCCCGGAATTCTACCTACAGATCTCTTGGAGATTCATGGCCCTTCATGTTAAACCTTTGGTTTAATATGCACTCCCTAAGAAACCATTAGCAGTCCATAGATTGTAGAACTGTCTGAAGATGGCTTCAAGAGATAGCTCTCTACTCCAGCTTCTCTCCAGAGTGTCACATTGTCTGCTGAACGGTATAGTGGGTTCTGTAATTGAACGTCAAACAAGCATCTCACAGACAGCATTCTATGCTCTGAACTCTCCACTTCTTACCATTCCAACGTTGCCAAATGATACCACCAGCCAACCAGTTGTTCAGAGCAAAAATCTGCAAAATGCCTTGATGACACTCTTTCCTTAACACCCGCATGTCTTCTCAACTGCCTCTTCAAAATTCACCTGAAATTGATGTGGAGTGGGGAAGGGGAGGGGTTGAGTTTTGTGAGCTCTGTGTATTTTGGTTATTAGAACCTTTCCAGATGTATAGCTGGTCAAGATCTTCTCCATTCTGTAGACTGTGTTCTTCATTTAGTAACCTTGTCCTTCACTGTGCAGAAACTTTTTAGTTTTGTGCAATCCCATTTATCAATCCTCTCTTCTATTTGCTGAGCCCTTGGGATTATATTCAGGAAGTCTCTGCCTATGCCAGAAAGTTCTAAAGTTTCCTCTACTTCATTCTGTAGTGATGTCAAGGTTTTGTGTCTTACGTCGAGGTCTTTGATCCTTTCTGAATTGATATTAGGACAAAATGACAAACAGGGATCCAATTCCAGTCTTCTGCATATAGATGGATGTCCAGTTTCCCCAACAACATTTGTCAGATATTAGTGGGCATCATGTAAATCTTTTATTTTCTTTTTGATTCTGCATGAAATTTTAGAAGCAAAGACTATTTTCCAAAGTAAGAACATTAAAAAATAATAATACCGCTGAGCAGAATTCTGGGAAGATCCAGAAAGAAGTTGGATTTACTTGAGTGTTGTTCTTCCATGTCCACAATGCCTATTGTTTTGGTTTCATAGATATTTCACATTAATAAGCCAAGGGTATTTTAAACAAGACTTTAACCAAGAAGTAGCACTGAAGCTGATGATACAAACTACTTCACACACATCTTCACTAACCAGTCTTATAGTGTTCAAAATTAATTTTGCAAGATAAATACATGTTTACTGTAAAAAAAAAAACTAAATACAAAAACAGAAAGGGGCATTGGAACAGTCCAACATTATGCCACATAGATTGATTCATATAAATACATGTTTTCTGATATTGACACTGAGCATATTTTCCAAAAATTGAGCAATATTTTACATGCTCACTTTTTAAACTTAATGTTAGGATACAAACTCTTTCTTGTTATTAAATTAAAAAGTTGTTTGAAGTCAGCAACAACTGATTCATACCTGTAACCCTAGCTTCTTGAGAGCTGAAATCAAGAAGATAGCAATTTGAAGCCAGCTTGCGGGGAAAAAAAAGTTCACGATACCTTCTGAATTTCTTAACCAATATAGTACAGCAATGTATGCCTGTCATACCAACTATGGAAGCAAGCATAAAATGGGCAGATTGTAGTTTAGGCATGTGCCTACACAAGAAATGCAGTAAAGCACCCATTATTAGATATGAAGCCCTGAGTTCAAAACTCCATACCCCCCCCCACACACAGAGGAAACAGTTGTCTTTCAAGATACAGATATAACTTGAAGGTTTATTCATATCAATGTCCATTGTTGCATTAATATTACATCATAATATTTTGACATACAAACATCCTTATCACTGAATTTTGTCAAAGTCTTCCTATGAATATACCTTTCCAGCTAATCTTAACAGCCTTTATACAATTCCTATTTCCCAGGGTTGGAATGTTTGTCTTTGGTGGTGGTGTTGCAATATTGACTAAAGTGTTGCCCTCCTTGGCTCTCTTCCTTCCATGACTTCACCCCCTCTAAGTTTGTTTGCATTTTTGAAGGGAGCTCTACAAATTGGAGCTAGGGCAAGTTTCTCCTCAGCATTTCTCTTCCTAGTCCTAGCCAATCTTCCCCTTTTATAATTCAAGGCTTCTTCTGCCACCATCACTCTCTTCCCTATAAGAAGATTAGAAAATTGGATCACTAACCAAGTCATAGCAGATGTTAAACCATTCCAGATATTAATGTGATGCCTCTTTGGCATTACAGATTTTATTATTGAAATGTAACTTGTAGGCCTAGGTAGGGAGCTTAAGGTAAAGCAGTTGTTCTGGTAGGCTCAGATATATGGTTGGGTAATGTTAATTAAGAAAAAGGAGCAAAAAGAGGAGGGAGGAGGAGGAGGAAGAGGAGGAGGAAGAGGAGGAGGAGGAGGAGGAAGAGGAAGAGGAGGAGGAAGAGGAGGAGGAGAAGGAGGAAGAGGAGGAGGAGGAGGAGGAGGAGGAGGAGGAGGAGGAGGAGGAAGAAGAAGAAGAAGAAGAAGAAGAAGAAGAAGAAGAAGAAGAAGAAGAAGAAGAAGAAGAAGAAGAAGAAGAAGAAGAAGAAGAAGAAGAAGAAGAAGAAGAAGAAGAAGAAGAAGAAGCAGCAGCAACAGCAGCAGCAAGGGGCAAATCATCTACTGTCTGCTCCATTAGTAAGTAATGCTCTGCAGGAGAAGGGGAATGGAATAATTGTTCTTTTTTTAGTCTTTGTAATACTGGCGAAGGGCTTCACACTTGCTAAGCTTTACCACTTAAGCCAATATGGGAAAACTCTACAAAGCTGTACAAGAGGCAAGTAAAAATAACTGACTTTGAAGAGGACAACTAGGGTAATTAAAAGGCCAGAATGAGTAAAAGATGTCACTGAAATCCAAAAGATAAAGAAATATGTTTATATGATTGTCTATTTCATTCTCTATACTAAACTACAACACAAAATATTTCTCAACTTAAAAACTTTTAGAGTATGGCCCACATATTCCAAGTTTTTTAGCTAACTTGAAAACATGAACTAAACGACACTTCCTTCATGAGTTGCCAAATCTTAGAAAGATTTGAAAGAAATGTTCACAAAAAATGATGTCAATCCATTTGCCATACATTCAGAAAGAAGGCGAAACCAAGATCAGACATACATTCAGAAAGAAGGCGAAACCAAGATCAGACTTCTGACTTGCAAGAAGTCACCAACTCAAACGTAACAAGGAAACGAATGATAGAGATTTAAAAAAAAAAAAAAAGGACCAAATGGGATGAATTTTTCAAACATGAAAATTATGCATCCTTCCAGTCCAGTGATTAAGTTAAAATTATTGTCTTGTTTCCTGTCTGTAGTATCAATGCTCCATTTAGGTTGGAATGAAGGTAAAAAAGAGCAAAAGACAAATTGATGCATTGTCCTGGCAGATAGGCATCAGTGTAAAAGAAGGGAGCATTCAGAAGATCAATTCTCAGCTCCCAAGATCGTTTCGTTCACACTTCTGTCATCTCTGCTTGCCTTTCCAGCAATCTGTCAACAGCTTCTATCTGCCAAAGACACACATTTAGCATCCAAAAGCAATGACAAAGGATATGCAGCTCCCTACCTACAGAGTTTATATCTGACTCTAAAAATAAAACTCTATATTCTCCTAGCCAAGAAGCTAATCAGGTTAGACTATTTTTTGAATGTGGATTTTTTTTGTATTTTACAAAGCAAGTCATTAACAGGTGAAAGCAGCTGTTGATACTTTACCTTTTCAATTACTAGAATGTAATATTTGTTCTCTTACCACCCTCCTATGAAAGAGGAATGCTTGGGTCTGGAGGTAGAAAGATAAAGAGTGTCATTGAGAAAAAAAAATAATGGGCTGGTGGAGAAAAATAAAAAGCAGTACTTTGTCAATTGCAACTAAATATAATCCATGTTCTAACAAAAGTGTACTTGTGATCTGTACAGGAACACAGAAGCAAGGCAAGATCTAGACTTAGCAGAGTCAAGAAAGATCTTTCTAGAGCTAGGTACCAGTGGCTCATGCCTATAATCCTACCTACCCAGGAGGCTGAGATTTGAGGATCACGATTCAAAGCCAGCTCAGGCAGGAAAGTCTATGAGACTCTTCTATCCAATTAACAGCAACAAATAACAAACAAACAAACAAAAACAGAGGAAGGGCTGTGACTCAAGTGACAGGCTAAAGTCAGCCTGAAGTAAAAAAGCTTAAGGATAAGGTCCAGGCTCTGAGTTCAAGACTCAGTACTGGCACAAATGAAAAACAAATTAAAGGATAAAAGAAAGCTCTTTGCAATGCTTGGTAAGAAATGTATGCATTATCCTGCCCATGTAATTGTAGCCCCTCTGTACAGTATGTTCTCAAATAAAATAAAATTAAATTAAAAAAAAAAGAAAGCTCTTTCTGGGAATGGCATTGATCAGGATTATAAGGCAAGCAGAAAGATGACAAATTGGAGAACAATCACTTCATGAGACTTCTAGTGTGAATACTGATCACCAGCTCCTGTGATGGCCTTGGCCCTCTTTCTAGACTCATCAGTTCCAGGGTTTCTTGTTTTGCTGGGAGTCTGAGTCTTATCCTTGTGGGCTCCAGTCCCCCAGACATCTGAAATTAAGAACAAGGATGACTGAGAATTGGACCTGAAGAGCAAATAGGCCCAAGGCATCTCAGCAGGTAAACCACAGATACAATAGAATTCTTACTTGACTTGTACAGAAGTAAGTAGCAGCAAAAAGAAAGGTGGGAGTGAGGGAGGGGCTAGAGTGTTTCTTAGACAGTTTCTCCAACAAGTCTAAATACCATTTCCACTGAAGAGACTCAATAAGGATCCAGCATGGATGAGGTGGTTTCTCCAAGCTCATTCTCATTCTCTCTCTTCTGACAAAAGATGGAAAGGTCTGTCTACTATTAATCTCTAGTCCCTGTTCAGCTTCGCAGCTCAACCATCACATGGACCTTTGTTCTCATTATTTTCAAAGTTACTGACACTTCTTTGTTATTTAATACTTTAGAAGTTTCTGATGAAACCTTAAGGAATGAGGGACTTACCAGAATCTGAGCTTCTCAAGTTCAAGAATGGCTTTTGAATTAATCTACTGTGCCTAAGAAAACTGACATACTACAAGAAGGACAGGGTAAGGAAGAAGAGAAAAAGAAAAGAAAAGAAAGAAGGAAGAGAGTGAGGAAGGAAGGAAGGAAGGAAGGAAGGAAGGAAGGAAGGAAGGAAGGAAGGAAGGAAGGAAGGAAGGAAGGGAGGGAGGGAGGGAGGGAGGGAGGGAGGGAGGCAGGAAGGGAGGGAGGGAGGGAAGGAGGGAGGGAAGGAGGGAGGGAGAGGGAGGGAGGGAGGAAGGGAGGGAGGAAGGAAGGAAGGAAGGAAGGAAGGAAGGAAGGAAGGAAGGAAGGAAGGAAGGAAGGAAAGCAGGCAGGCAGGCAGGCAGACAGAAAAGAAGGAAGGAAGGAAGGAGGGAAGGAAGGAAGGAGGGAAGGAAGGAAGGAGGGAGGGAGGGAAGGAAGGAAGGAAGGAAGAAAGGAAGGAAGGAAGGAAGGGAAAGGAAGGAAGGGAAGGGAAGGAAAGAAAGAGAGAAAGAGAAAGAAAGATAAAGGAAAGAAGGAAGGAAGCAAGCAAATAAGGGAGAGGGGGAGAGAGGAAAGGAGGGAGAAAGGGAGGAAAGGAAGGAGGGTGGGCTGGGAATGTGACTTAATGGTAGAGTACTTGACTAGCGTGCTGGAGTCCTGGGTGTGATTCCTCAGTACCACATAAACAGAAAAAGCCAGAAGTAGTGCTGTAGCTCAAGTGGTAGAGTGCTACCCTTGAGCAAAAAAGAAGCTCAAGGATGGTGCTCAGGCCCTGAGTTCAAGCCCCAGAACTGGTTAAAACAAAAGAAAAGGAAAAGCAGAAAGGAGGGAAAAAAGAAAAGTTAAGAAAGACCTTGTTTTAGACATAATGACACTCATGTGCTATTCTGACTTCTCGCGAGCAGTAATATCCTTCCTAACTGAAGAACGATATATAATGAGCAGCTGTCTAACAAAAAGTGTAATGCCTAATTATTAATGAGAGGAAGAAATGACTTTCAAAGACCTTATCTGTCAAAGGGACTTCCTGTGATGTGGATACCCTATTAAGAAATTAACAAAAATCCCAGCTACTCTTGGCTGACCAGAACTCAAAGGAAAACCAAGCAGCTGCTGAAGTTTGGCCCTGGCTCTTTGCTGTGTACACTTTGCTAATACAAAGATAAGTTCATCAGTACCGTCCACACTCTTGATGGAAAAGTGTACCTTGTTTAACAACCCAGGACAGCTGGCCACTGACCTCAGTTAACAGTGTATTATTAGCATCCACATTCTTCATCTTATTTCTCCTCTGCCTCAAAAATCATACATGACACCACTTTGTACCCCATAAATATATACAAATGCCAATTTTTTTTAAAAAGCATTGGAAGAAATAGCCAAACTAAACTACTGACAATATGCAGCAAGAAGTCACAATAAGACCTTGACCCTTCTGAACTGTGGGAGGAAAAACATAGGGAACATGTTTATCCCACATGGGTTTCCTGTCTACATTGTTTATTTTTTAGCAGTAAACACAGTTGGAAGGTAATGATGTAGCCTGTAGAGGAATTTCTAAAAAATAGGACACAATTTCTGTAAAACTGTGGAGGGCATGCTTTTGTCTTTAGATTCTGGTTTTGTAGGTTTGTATTATATATATTATATATACATATATATTATATATAATTGTATTATATATGAGACTGGGAATGCATGAGGCCCTGGGTTTGATTCTTCAGTACCACATAAATAAAATAAAATATATATATACATTTTTAAAATGTGGGTAAGCTTTTGATGACAGATTTGCAGTCTATATCCAACATTAGCTAAACAGGTGTTAGATATAAGGATGATTGCACATCTCCAACTATTCCAATGGAAGGATTTTTTTAAAGTCGTTCTGCTCTTGACCAATTAGCTTGTTTAGGAATCAATAAGTGGTTCTCTCCTACATCTTTTTTCCATCTCTAGTTTACATTTGAATGATAAGACAATATGCTGTGATAGTATTCAGGGCTTTCTCAGAAATCCAGGCCTTTGGTGGCCTGCATTTTTGGAGCCAGGAGTACCCTCTATGTATCTCAAGCCCACCCAGATGTTGGCAGATCTCCTCCCACACTTCAGAGTCGGCACAATGGGGAAGTCCCCCATATTCCAGGTGGACCAGAAATCATAACTTCACACCTTCCTCAGCCACCTTTCTGAGACCTTCCCTATACCTCCTGTGACTTGACTCAGACTTAGATGGTGGAAACCTTGAGTTCCTTATCTATACAAATGCTTAACAACAACTTGAGTATAAGGGAAAAATTTTAAAGTTAACACTGAAGAGCTCTTTTGTGAACAGTAAGATTATATGCCTAAGGGAGATATGATAGTTCTTCCAAATCACCACTGACTTTGCTTATCTATCATCACATCATTGTACTTCCCTGAGCCTTGGGGTTTTTTTACCTCTGAAATGATTACAACAATATCACATAACATATCAATAAGCACTGACTAAAATCTATATACCCAAAGCTCTTTGTGTGGAGCCTAAACCTATATGAAAGCCTTTAAAAATTTTTAAACAATTACCACTAGTAGTAATATTAGAATAGTTGGCCTACATTTTTTTGAGTACTTACTATATAAAAACCACTGGAACACATGGAAATGAATAGTAGACATAGACCCTAGCCCTGAGGAACATATAAATCCTTAAAAATAATACTGTGTGTTGAAAAGAAGTACAACAACTTAAGAAATTTAATGCAATACGATTTAGGGCAGTTCTGGGTGGGATGACTGATGAGTGATTCCAGAGCAACATGCTGCTCCAGAAAGACTTCAGAGCAGCAGAGCTAAGACTTGGAGTTGTCAACATAGAACAGTCTTTGGATATGGGTTACAAGGCCATTTTCTTCTGCCAGGGCAACTGTCAAAAAATTCTGGACACTGGTAACTGCTCAGGCAGCACTTCCAGCTTCGGTGGCAGGGGGGCGCTTCGTCCATGAAGATGTGTCCAGAAGGCTCTGCCCAACATCCACAGGTGAGCCCTAGGAATGAATGGTTCAGAACAATCCTGATTCAGGAGTCCTCTGGATTGGAATGCGTGCGGCTGGCCTCCAAAAGTCCTTCCAGGACACGCCAAATGGAATCTGCAGAGACCCATCAGAACTATCCAGAACATTTGACACATAGGGTACCTCAAAGTCTGCTTTATTGAGAGAGGCCCTCACCTCCCAAGGAGTGAAGTACCCAAAAATGACTCCAAAGGCTGGTATGTCCCCAGGTAGATCAGTATAGATCAGTTGAGATTGAAAGAACTGAAAAACACCTGTTTGAATCCATATGTCTGCAGAAAACAACCCTCAAAATGGCTTTAAATTACTTCACTGGGGTTCCGTTTACAATAGACAAACTCCTTGACTGTCAAATTCGCAAAAGGGAATTTTTTCTGAGTTTGTTTCTTATATCTGGATTATATTGATATGTTCTTTCCATTTGCCAAATCCTGTTATTTGTCAACTATCCGTCACTATTAACCTTTTAAAGAATGTTTGATTTGCCTCTGCTTCATCTCCTTACTAATATAGCTGAGACAGGGACAAGTGAAGGAGAGGCTGAGGGTCAAAGATAGCATAGAAAGAAGGATCCTGAGAGAAACAGTTGTTAATTGCCTGTGGAGTATATTTGTGAGTGTACAGACCGCATCCTTCTTACTCTTCACAGTGAGCTAGAAATTAGGTTTTGTCTCATTAGCTTTCCATAGTTGAGAGACTGCCTATTTACCACACAAACACATGCCCTGCTACCAATGTGTTGTAGATTACAGATTCCTAGGAATTTGAATCGGAAGAGATGTCAGAACCTCTCAGCCAATGAAACCAGCTGTAGCAAGAGTCCACTGAACCTGTCCATTGACACCCCAGGCCAGGCCACAGGTGAGCTCTTGCTGTTACCTGGCCTATCCCTCAGCAGCAGCCATCTTTGAAAGCCCTGCAAAAATATTTCCCTCCCCATCTAAATGCTCAAGAGATGGAAGGGACTCTCAAATACACCTGTGTCTCCTCATCTCCCCCCAAGTCAAAATCCCATGCTCCTCCCAAGTAACTAGTTTTACAAGTCTTCCTGTAGCTTTACCTTCCTAAATGTTCACCTCACCAGCAGTTAGCCTACTTTGCTGGTTATCCATATCTGGGAGGTGCCTTTTGTAGAGAATTTCCAATATCCAGGTGTGAAGGTTTCCCACAATGCAGTGTTCTGCCTCACAACCTCGAAGACATTCTATATTTATTCAGATTACTCAAGGTTATTGTTTGACTGTACCATAACCACAACAACCCAGAGATAACCTGCAAGCTACCTTCCTGGGCTTTTCTCTTTGAATAGCTTAAAAGAGAGTCCTGCAAGGTGAAAAAGGAAGAGAGGAAGGTTAATTTTATGGAAATAGTTTGTTCCCAAAGTAAGATGAAACAGTATAAATTGATTGGTCCCTCCCCCAAACATGCACGTGCACACACACACACCAGTCTTTTTTGTGTGTGCTATTAATTCAGGCCCTGGGCATTGTCCCTTTGTTTTTTACTCAAACCTGGCACTCTATCTTGAGTCATAACTCCACTTGCAGCTTTTTTTGTTGACTAATTGGAGATAAGTGTCTTATAGACTTTCCTTCCTGCCCTGGCTTCAAACTTTGATCCTCGGATCTCAGCCTACTGAATAGCTAGGATAAAAGGTGGGAGCCACCAGCACCCATCTATATAAGTTCCTTTCTATTGAACAAAATGTGCTGAAAATCTTGCGATGGTTTTTCTCTAGAAGATTTATTTTTTTCCAACCACAGCTATAGAGTAAAGCTATAGCAACACTTCCTAAGTACAAAGACAAAAAACACACTCTGCTTTCCAAGTGATCACAATTAGATTAAGAAGTTACACACACACACACACACACACACACACACACACACACACACACACACACACACAAATAGAAAAGAGACCTACAAAGGTTTTTTTGAAGAATAATTAAAGCTTTACATGCTCAGAGCAAGGAAGTCTATATTCTAGCATTTTCTAGATGGCTTGAGAAGACAGGAATGAGCGCCTTCTCCATCTGCCATGCAGGCTGAGCCTAATCAGTCACCTGTTAGCCCCTGCAGCAGCAGCTGTGTTGTCATGTCTGGCCCTCCTCTGATCTGTCACCACCAGGAAATGTGGAACTTACACCTCCTGAGATTGTCAATGTGATGGGGAGTGGTAGGAACTGAACTTTGGTCCCCAAGAGCTCCCTGGGCCCAGGAGGCTATCTCTAGTACAAGGGAGATTTCTGGGAGAATCGAGTCGCACCTTGTCCTGACACTCAACTCACAAAGCACGGTGGTGCTGGCTCACATCCTGTCTGAGGAGACACTTCAGTGCCCACAAATGTCCAGAAGAAAGAAGGCAGGAGGTTGGATAGCAACAACAGTGACCAGTTGTGCACAAAAAGTCAGAGGGAAGCTTACTTAGTACAGCCATTATTAGGAATTGTGTAACATCTCTGAAAATATTAAAAAGAGAACTAGTCTTTGATCCAGCAAAACCATTGCTGGGGACATAGCCAAAGGAAATGAACTCAGGATGTCAGCAAGACATCTGCATCCTCATGCTCACTGCAGCACTATTCACAGTCACCAAGATGTAGAATCAGACTAAGTGTCCACCAATGGCTGAACAGATAAAGAAAATATGATACACACACACACACACACACACACACACAGAGAGAGAGAGAGAGAGAGAGAGAGAGAGAGAGAGAGAGAGAGAGAGAGAGAGAGAGTGGAATACTATTCTGCCTCTAAAAAGGATGATGCTGGAATAAAATTGTGGCTCTAGTAGTAAAGCAAACCTTGAGCAAAAAAGTATAACTACCTGGCCAGACCTAGCTATTGAATTCCTGCCCCAGGGTTAGTGTGAACAAGAACGCTAATTGTTTACTTCCTTACCAGTTAAGTAAGCTCAACTCTCCTGCTAGTGGCTACTTTACTGGGAAGCAATGCAGCCCAAAATAGTCGAATGAGAAGCAGGGAGCTTCTGAGAGCCCCTTGAAAGATTCAATTCCAAATTTAAATTAAAAAAAAAAAAACCAAACACGGTGGCTTAAGGAACTTTGGGTCTTCTCCAAGGGCAGGAAAGGATCACGTTTGGCACTGGGGATCCGAATGACTGGATGGAGGACTCGGTCCAAGGCAGCAGCCGGGGCATCGGTTCCCCCAGCGTGAGGCACATGGGACCAGGCCTGCAGACAGCTGCTCTGTATGGCCATGGAGCAAGGATGGGTCTCCGTGTTTTTTCTACATGTGGTTAATCTCTCAGGGCCAAGGTGACTGCCCTTGCTATCAGGCAGATTAACTGAGTATTTATGGCCCTGCCTGGAAAGTCCAAAGTAAGTCATAAACAGTTCCAAACAGCACACTCAGATCCTGTGGAGAGCCTGGCTCTATTCAGTATCCAAGAGAAAGAGATTGTTATAAACTGCTAAAAGGTTGGGGAGAGGAGAAGGAAAGAAACAGGAAAGCTCTCCCTTGGAGGAATGCACTGCAGTGATAAGGTGAGCCTCAGGCTTGAGAGCAGATGCCCTCTTGGCTCTGTATTTGGGACCAAATGAGGAGGGTGAGATGATACTGGGAAGGGAATGATACAGGGTGAAAGGCAGCGGCCCGCAGGAAGGCACTTGGATCTGCCGTTCTTTTATCAGGGGCAGCTGTAAGTGATGAATTCAACTTCCAATTTACATATCTGCTCCTCTTGTTCTGACTTGGGGACTGAAAAGCAAATCATACAAAGCAAAATGCACACAATAACCAAAAGAAAAAGCCACCCTGCTTTGACTGAAGACTTTCTTCCCCAAACTCATCTCAAACAGGTTTCTCTCATTAAGAAATTGACTAAGACAAAGCAATCATGTGACCTGAGCAGCCATCAAACGCCATGTCAGGCTTAACTTAATGGATATTCAAATCCCCCTTTTCAGTCTGCCTGTTGAAAATAGAGCTGTTTGCCTTAGAAATGTTTGTATCATGGACCAAGAAATCCCCCTCCTAGTTTATCTTAACGGAAAAAAAAAAAGACAGAGAGGCACACACAAGCACCCATGCATACAGATGTTTATTACGGTGTTATTAATAACAAAAGAAACTATGTAAATATCCAGAGTTAGTATGTTCACACCAGGGAATTTTACACAATCATTAAAACTCATGATTTCAAGCTGGACACCCATAAAAGGCTCCTGCCTGTTCCCTCAGCTACTCAAGAGGCTGAGATCTGGAGGATTGTGGTTCAAAGCCAGCTTAGGCAGAAAATTCTGTGAGACTTCATCTCCAAAATAACCAGCCATAAGTTAGGCTAGATGCATAGCTCAATGGTAGCATGCCAGTTCAACAAGCAAAAGGCCCTGAGTCCAAATCTGGGTACCAGCACAAAAAAATAATAATAACTCATGATTTCAGAAGTATTTTGTAACACAGAGAAACCCATGGTATCATGATACATGAAAATGAACAGGACCTAGAATTGTCATGCCATAGGCTCCCCATTTTCTTATACATTGATTTGATGGTGGGTATGACTGTGTAGAAAAAGACAAAAAAAAAAAAAGCATTTCAGGGCATATTGTAGAGGTAGTAAAATTAGGAGTCACGTGAAGTTTCTGAAAGTGGGATAATATTAAATCAGAAACATTTGCCCTTCTGCAATTCCCCAGCAAGGGATGGATGAAAAATACGAGATGGATACTTAGATGGATACGAATAGTTCCTCAAAACTTCCTGCTCCTCTTTTTCTCTTCTCTGACCCAATGAACAGAATTGTTCATTTCATTTATGACCTCCTGGTAAAGGGAAAGTCATTCCAGGCTTCCAGAAACATTTTCCTTGACATTCCCCAATATATTTTATTTCCCCCACATGGACGAAAAAGAAATGGGTTTCCCCCAATGTGTTTATGTGCTGGTTAAGAGGGCAGTATTTCTGGTCTTACAATTAGAGTCTTACAGGCATTCTTTTTTAATTCCCAGTTCTCGTTAGTCATAACTAGCCCCTTGCCTTATTCTGAGCTACTTTTCCATTCCAGAAATATGAAGAATGTAAATTGCACAGACCAGGGGCTTTGTATTGAGCATACTGTACAGTATGT